>NC_139024.1:110493234-110812732 GCF_964662115.1 Mustela nivalis | reverse complement strand
AACAGGCAGATTTCATGTTAAACATTAGCTTTGAATAAGAATATAGGAAAGTATTTCTTTGTAAATATTTATATCATACAAAGATAACCATTCTGTACAATAAATAAAATGCAATTATTTGCCTAAGGATGCTATAATAGTTCTAACATCATCTTCCTTTGTTAGGGATTAACAGGACCTGATGGATCCCCTGGTTCTGTTGGACCAAGAGGACAAAAAGTAAGTGAGCCGCCTGGTATTAATTACTGGTATTAGTTAGATGCTGAAGTATAATTTTATTATAGTGTTTGCAAATCAACTGAAAAATCAGTTATGAAACAGAGGAAATGTACTTCAACTAAAATCGTGTTTTAGTTGAATTAAATTAAAAACATCAAGATGGAGTGTTTTAATGATTTCAAAATTTATGCAATTTACATATTTACATATTCATGATACAAAAAGCTAAGTACAATGAAGCTCTTTTTATTTTTAGGGAGAACCTGGTGTTCCTGGATCTCGTGGATTTCCAGTAAGTAACTGTAAAGTGACAGAATTGAAAATCTGTCTTTTCCTGTCATTGTGAAATGTTTAAATGCAGCTTTTGGCATAATATGCATCACAAAGGAGTTCACGACTTATCTGCTATGGTAAGCATTTCTTAGTATGAGTAGAGAACCTTTAGAGAAATTTGAAAGCACAGTATAAAATACATATGTCTGCTTACAGATGGTGTCTCCCAATAGGTAACTCCCCCTTCAGGCCTCTTGATGGAAAACATTTCTTGCATAATAACAGCAAATATAAATCGTCGATTTTTTAAACCATAATATCAAACCACTTTCTTCACGACTGGTTTTATCTCGGATGGAATGTAACCATCAGATATAATTACCAGCCTGATTCCCTGGTTAGTCCTTTCCTGCATTGCCCACTCTGGCTGATTTTTGTATTTTCTATTTATAAGAGGGCTAGGTTCTCAGGCTATTTTTCCTTTCTATTTTGCTCTTTATTTCTCTTTTGTTCTTGTCATTAATCTGTATTTTTGGTCTTTGTTTTCTGTTTGCACTGTTTTCATGGCCATATTTCACTGTCTGTCAACTTTTCCATTATGAGGCTATTTTCAGAAGTGAAATAGCTTGCTGGCCTTTCCTTCATATTTTTCCTTTCAGAGCTCAACATCTTATAGAGATGTCTTTTTAAAAAAAAACTAAGTGAAATTTGAAATTTGTCAAACATTTAGAGCTATGATAGTGAAATAACTTATTGATTACTTTGGTATTTTTAAGCATAACTCTTATTTCCTGAATTGATTTACATATTAAAATGATCAAATAGGAGTAATTTTTCAAATGCCTTGAAATACTTTGAAAAAGCCCCACCTATTATTAAAACATACTGCTCATCTGAAATTCGTGCTTGTTTTGGCTGCCTGAATAATGGAAATCGTAACATCATTATCACAGGGTGCACACTGATTCCACTAAATGATTCATATATGGATATTTTAGAAAAGGAAGACAGGAATGAAAAGCTAACATGAACACGGTATCAGAGATAGCAGTGAATAAAAGTTATTTAAGTCAATGTAGGAGAGAAAGGAGTAATGAGGATTCCCAATGGGGGGATATTGAACCTGGAAAGCAAAGATAGAGAAAAAGGGATTTTAGGCAGCTGGTGTTCAGTTATAGGAAGTTCAACAAGCATATAGTTAGGGTTTAGCATATACTGGTTCCTGTAGTAGGAATTGAGGCTAGAAGGATAAATAAGATGTGATTTCAATCCTTGATTATATGCAGTTTGGTGTTGCTATAGAGATAAATTACAAAGGAGAGGGAGACAAAATAATTAGCTTTAAGATCAAATTCAGGATATTAGATTAGGATCCCGTAGTAAGAAATTTCTGGAGTGACACCATTTTATTTTCATCTGTTGGATTTGGTGTCTGGAAACAGTCCTACTTGTCAAAAGAGGGTGGTTTCTAGTCTTTACTCCCTGCCTTTCCGTGCTGAATGTTTGGGGGGATTTCCAAACAACACATTATACATTATAAAGCAGTACACTGTATTGCTTTTAATGCAGATTTCTTATTAAACACAGCCAAAAAAAAAAAAATCTTTAAACTGTCAGGATGTGATGTGCTTCTTTGTGAGTGATGCTAAGTTCTGAAGACAAGCACGAATGAATTCTTTACTTTGATTTTCTTAAAAACAAGTTTGGAAAAAGTATTATCAGTTAGCTTAGATGTTCAAGCTATATTTGAGGTGCTGAAGCAAGCTTCTTCCTTTAGAAGGAGAGCCATGTTTACTTTTCTTTATTCATAGTCCTTTCTTTAGAATGAACATCATATATTTATTTAGTGACAAAATTTATACTTTCTTTTTGAACTGAGTTATATCTATCTGCATTTATACTAAGTTTAAATCACTTACCATAATAATTTCTATTTTAACCTTTTAGGGCCGTGGTATTCCTGGGCCCCCTGTAAGTATCATCTCTTGGTTTATTTCTTCCTAGTCTATAACAATGGCCAATTTCTCAGCTTCCAAGCTTAACTCTTCAACGGACACTACCCAGTGGTATTTATAGTGTCCTACATACATGACTTTAGGTGGCTACTATGACACACCTCTGTTCTGCTAAATAAAAAATTTTATTCATTTTAGAAATTTCTGTTCCATTTTATGTAATGAAAATTTGGTCAGATGAATTATTGTGTCACTGGAAACCAAAGCTAGGACAGATAGATACTCCTAAATCAATCAGTTACTTATCAAATTTGATATCATTTATGATAGATTGTAAAAATATCCATAAGTCACCATGTTCTTTCTTTCTTTATTTAGAATTATACTTTTTTAAGCATTGAAGTGTAATTAGCATACAGTGTTATATTAATTTCAGGTGTCCAATATACAATTCTATACATCACCCACATCCACCACAATAAGTGTGGTCATCATTTGTCACCAGTATTTTTACCATCTTATTGACTATGTTCTCTATGCTATACTTTTTGTCTCTGTGACTTACTTTTTTATCATGGAATTCTGTACCTTATACTGTCACCCATCTCTCCTCTGACAACCACCAGTTTGTTCTCTGTATTTAAGAGTTTGGTTTTTTGTTGTTTGTTTGCTTCTTTGTTTGCTTTGTTTTTTAGATTCCACAAACAAGTGAAATCATATGGTATCTGTTTTTCTCTGTCTGACTTATTTCACTTAGCATAATACCCTCTAGGTCCATCTGTTTTGTTGCAAATGGCAAGATCCTATTCTTTTTTATGGCTGAGTAATATTCCATTGCATGTGTATATACAGGGTCCTCCTGGGGCAGCAGGACTCCCTGGAGAGCTTGGCCGTGTTGGACCAGTTGTGAGTACTGCAGTGCATTTTGATAGACATTTGCTGATTTAGTAGAAGACATCATTCTGGAAGGCAAATTGCCCTAACTGTATGCTTTCTCCTGCAAATCCAAAAAATGATGAATTTCATTCTAGATCACAATATTGATGGGAACCGGCGATGATAATGCTACCTCATTTCTGTAGAGTGATTTTAAATTTTTTTCCCAAAGTTACCAGCTAAACTTTTCTTCCCAACTTCCAGAATTAGTGATCAATCAAAGGTGTGTCTCCTCCACCTAATAGACTCTCAGCTGGAATTAAGGTCCCGTGTCTTTTGTATTAGTCTCACTGCATGAAATGAAAAGTGAACAGTCAAAAATTATTGCCATGTTTATTTATGTTAGGATCATTAAATTATAATTGAACCAACAGAACTTAACATTAAGTAATAAAAGAGCTGAGCTCTGTAGGAAAAATTGCTGGTAATAAGTTCTTGATGTTACTATCCAATAAATATTTCAGGATTGTTGAGAAGTAGTGACGTTATGTGGAGGATAGATAATTGTAAACGCATTGAGAATAGGAGACCCGTGTTCTATATTTCTTCTTGCTTCTCTTACTATAGTAATAGTATATTACTATACTATAGTATAGTAAGTATGTCTTACTATTTGGTAAAATTATTCACTGAACAGATGAATAAATGAAATGGTTGTAAGGTTAAATTAATTGTAAGATGCTTTTAACTTCTTACGGTAGAAATATAAAAAGGAATAAGTATGCAAGGAGTAAATTCTGTATGTTAAGACAAATCAAAATCTATTTTCATTTGAATTTAGCCATCTTTGATCTTTTATCCCATTTGCAAGAGGGTACGCGACAGGCCAAGTAACAGCTGTGGGTAGACAGTACCAGGGAGAGTCTGGCATTGCACAGATTAGCCTTCCATTCCATAGCTTCGGGTGCAAGCCTCCTTTTGCTACCATTATCTGGATGGCACTGGCAATATTGTCTGTTCTAGTTCCTCTGTAAATCAACTAGAAAAATATGTTGTGTTTCCAGTTTGTTTTCAGAATAAAGTGATCATTCTTTAGAGAAGAATTGGATTCCCCCCCCCCCCCCCCAAATCTCCTTCTGCCTTGTTTATTGCTTTGGTGAGACTGGAACTCCTTTATCCTTCCAGTTTTGTGGAGCTAATTGGATTATGGGCCACCCATCGATTTTCGTGGCAGGTCTACGCATGGCTGAGCTCTGTGGGGGTTTCTCGTAATAGTCTCTCATGCCTCACCAATCTTATGCACTGTGTTTTGACATGTGTATAACCACTGTGTCACAATTTTCAAATAACTTAGGGTGACCCTGGGAGAAGAGGACCGCCTGGGCCCCCTGGCCCTCCAGGACCCAGTGTAAGTTGTTTGCAGCCTGAATTTTCCTGTGTCTGAGAGTTTAGGATTAAAGAAACCTAAGAACCCAAAATGGAAGTACTTGTTAATCAAGTAATCATTCTAAAATTCCAAAATGGCTATAAATTTTTTCACCCATTCAGACTATGGGAATTTTAGGCCAAAAAAGTCACGGAATAACAATAATTTAAAAGGTGTTTTTTTCAGAGAATGGCTTACTCATATATTTGAAGTCTTTTGGCATTTGTGATTTCTCAAATGCTTAACACTTGGATGTATAAAAGGGACATTTTCAAATGAACTAATTTTTACAAAGGTTTTACACAGTAAGCAATTTTTAAAATAGGAGTTTAAATAGGAGATAATTCATATTTTATTTCTTCTCAGGTTTTTAAAAGATGTGTTTATTTATTTGAGAGAGAGAAAGCATATAATTTGGGGAAGGGGGCAAAGGGAAAGGGAGAGAAATCCTCAAGTAGACCACCCGCTGAGTGGAGCCCAAGGCAGGGCTCATCCCATAATCCTGAGATCCCAACCTGAGCTGAAAAAGGAATATTTTCATGAGTCAAGGTTTTTAGAATATTAGCATATTGTATGTTGCTATTCATCCCTTATATTCTATTGAACAAATATATTTATTATATTTTTGTCCAATGGACTTTCTGTTATTAGTGGGTTTGAGTAGGGTATGTAACTAGATTCTTAACTTTAATATTTTCTTTTCTTTAGGGAACAATTGGCTTTCATGAAGGAGATCCCTTGGTAAGATGTTTACCTTTGAACAAAATACTGTTTAAGTCAAAGACCACGTAATCTTTAGATGAGTTCTCTTTAAAATTGTCTTGCCGGAATATGTTGTATTTCTGTGTTTTACTCTACTTGGATAGCAGAGCAATCCAGAGCCCTAGTGGGCTGGTGGTTTGTATACACTTGGACTGTATGTAGTTTTCATTATGGAAATGCTTTTGTTTCTCCAAAGTCTTTTTTGCTTTATGACTAAAGCATCGTTTTCACCATAGCACCCCAATTTCCGAAGCTAGAAGTCCAATGTCTCCCTCTGAGACTTGTTTTACTTACAGACTAATATTCACATGATGTTGGCAAACTGTACTAAATGCAATTTTGGCCAATTTGACAAGGGCTTGTGGACCTCAGGATAGAGCTGTTCTGGTGGTGGGGGAAGAGAAAAGGATCAGGTTGTGGTACACTAGGTTGGAAACATTTGGTATACGAGGTCTGGAAACATTTTATTTCTTTAATAAATCTGAAATAAATATGGCAAAATATTAACACTTATTTAATCTGGATAGTGAACACACGGGGAGAGCTTGTTCTATTCTCTGTACTTTTCTGTAAGCTAGGAATATGTCTGAGTTTAAAAATGAAATATTGAAAAGAAGGGGTATTCAGACTTATTTAATGAATAGAATTATACTGGAATTCTAAAGCTGCAATCCCTAAAACAGTACCATTTTGTCATGAAGGGAGGCTCTAATTTATGCCCTCTACCTCTCTCTCGCTCTCCTTCGCAGTGTCCCAATTCCTGTCCACCAGGTCGCTCAGGATATCCAGGCTTACCAGGCATGAGGGTAAGAGAATAATTTCAGTATTTTATATTCAAGAGTATTAACCATAGGAAAAAACTAGATCCTTTCCTGTAAGTACTGGCCTTTCTGGTGTAAGACCCCATTTTGCAAGATTAGGCAAGTCTGTGTTTGTTTTTTCTTTGGCTTAGTCTGTGGTCCTTCTTCAGTCCTATAACTTCAGCTGGCTCCCCTGGCAGGTACATGAGACGTGGATGTTTGATTATACAGTGCTTTCATTGTTCAGGGAGGAAATACCAGTAAAATGTACTGGCTGGAGAGATGCTGTAACACCAAATTAAGGCTCTGAAGTTTGCTTCCTATGGGGAAGATTGGGGAGCAATTATACACATAATGTATTTGAATCTATTTTAGTTAAAAAATTGGGAAAACAGTGCAACATAGCCAAGGAAAGAGACTTCCACAAAATGTTTTTCTCTCACTCTGTATCATAATTACTTCAAAATTTCCCATTAAAAAACCTCCAAATGTTGGGGTTAAGTGGCTTTTTCTCTCTAGCCTATGAGTCTGAAGTGATTTTGAAAATTCCAGACCAGAGGAATTCTCCTATGATCTGAAAGGCACCAGGGCACTGGTTTTCCAATTATGGTTTTCTCTAAGGTGAGTTTTAGTGGGTTTCCACAACTACAGAAGATTTTGTCCTGGATTGGTGTCTTATTTTTCTCCAAGACCTCCACTTTCACAATAAGAAAGTCTCCGAGGGTGAAAGCTCTGACAGACTTAATTTTAGAATGTTCATTTCCCATTTGCCTCATATTACCACCCGAAGCACACATATGCTTAGAACAGGCAGCCTGACAAGAAGATACAGGGATTTCTTCTCGTACTATGCAGCTTTCAGGGACTGCCCTTTATGGCTTTCCCTTTGCACTTATAATTGTGTACAAGAGGTGTAAGTTGTGCATCGGGGGAGCTCCCCTTCTCATACCAGCCCTTCTTCCATCTCCAGGAAGGAGGTGGGTATAGAGGAGGAGGCAGAGGGATTTTGGAGCAGCACAGAGAGAGCAGGGAACAGCCAGCTAAGCTCAGTCAGGACTGTCATCTCCGAGGAGAAAGTTACTGATGCTGGAGAAGACTTGTTGCTCTTGACCCAACTCTGAGAGGAAGTCTGGGATAGAGGGATCTGGGGACCAGCTGGTGATAAATCATGTGGGCGAACCAGGTAATGAAGCTTTGTTATTCTAGAACAGTGTTTTTCTATTAACTAAAGCTAGTATTTACCATATACACCAGTCATGTAATACACATGGCACTGTTAAGGTTGTTGAAGGCAGTCATTTTCTTTGTGACATAACTTTTTTTTTGTAGCACACTGACGCAGGTTTAGGGAAACAAATCACTTTATGAACCTCCTGACCACTTTCTGTAACAAACCCAATAGAATTATTTTTTAATTTATTTATTTATTGTTACTTATGCATTTTTAGGGTCATAAAGGGGCTAAAGGAGAAATTGGTGAACCTGGAAGACAAGGTCACAAGGTAAGGATAATGAGTATTTAATGGGTAAGTTGTGTTTAGGAAGTAGTACAACATATTATAAGGAATAAGAAAGCATGATATTTTTTCATTCCTTTTCAAATGATGATTGACAGGTTTTCAGTAGATGCATCAATATCCTGACTAAGCAATATTCTCATGTTGTTCAATTACAAAAAACAATAATACACCAGACAATTCATTCTTTCTTGTGTTGCTGCCCCTTGCTTTCCTTTTGAAATCAATCACATTCAGCTTTTTTTCCTTGATGCTTTTGATAGTCAAAACATCATTCAGCTAGCTTTTCCACTCCACTAAACAAAATTTTATGACACGTGTAATATTTTACAACGTGTCGCTGACACTAGCAAACAGGAGGTTGAAAGCTGATAGCTTCTCATTTCAGTTCTGAAATAATTTGTCTGTTTCTGACTCCATTTCAAGAGAATTTAGATTTTGGGTAATCTGGAAGTGAATGATAGACTTAAATAGTTGTCAGGATAGAAAGACAGAATCTGTAGCACAACTTGCATTGAGGCTGGTGTGTCTTGCAGAGAACCCAAGGCAGAAATTTAAAGTATGATGACTGACTTGCTCTTTTAAAAATCCACTGGTGCATATTGGCTTTAAATGTCTAAGAATTTGACTTCCTGCATAACAGAAATGTTGTCTGCTAGTTCTGTGATATTTTACAAAGCCAAACTGTTCTTATTAATGTGGGTTTTCTAGACATTGTTGACTATGTCCTTCTAGACCTTTATTGGGTGGAAAATTAGTCTTTTTCTTTGGAAGTTAAGAACTGAAGAGGCAATTTATTATATTGTCAGGCATTGATATCCTTGAACTCTAGCTAAAATCAGTCTGTTGAACAACCTGAGATAATCAGGATAAGTAAGCCAATTTTCCCTACCCTGTTACAGTTTGGACACTTATTTCTAGTCTTTTACTACTTGGGCCCTGAGTAATTAAGGCATTTTTTTTTATCTGGACTGTAACACCTGGGTTCTTACTGTCAAATTGGAGAAAGTAGAAAAAAGTTGAGTACTTCAGAGACTTTTCTGCCTGTTCATTCCTCCTTTCAATCTTGAAATTCATAATAGAAAAAATTCAACAAATATTTTTAAAGTACCTGCTGTGTGTCAGAGTTTATTCTAAGTGCCAGGAGAACAGAACTGAAAAAAAAAAAAATGTCCAACCACAGGAGACTGGCTAAATTAAGTGTGACATGGCCATGCAATAGAATATTATCTAACCACAGAAAAATATGTGTAAGGATATTACATTATACCCAAAGATATTCACGAGGTAATGCATGTTTCAAACAGATTTGGCAGACTTCTATTATTTTTGATGCCATGCTCCCTTCCTTCTTCTTTTAGTGACCGCTTTTCTTTAGGGGAACTTTTACAATCCCATTTGGGGGTGCTCTCTTTGGCAGCACATATACAATCCCATTTGGGGATAGAGGTGTCAATTAGAATACTTTCCCCCTCTCCTCAGGAAACCAATTATTGTTGACACCTGTACAAGTTAGTTATCCAGACTCTCAAATTTGGCTTGATTTTAGTGAAGTTTTGGTGTGTGAGAAAATTGGCCAAACTTTTATTAGTCATTGTTGAAAACTCCTTTAATTTATTTCACATGCTGTGTCACTCACACCTTTCAGTGTTGTCTTTGAAAATTTACTTGAGGGCGCCTGGGTGGCTCAGTGGGTTAAGCTCTGCCTTCTGCTCAGGTCATGATCTTGGGGTTCTGGGATCGAGCCCCACTTTGGGCTCTCCGCTTAGCGGGTAGCCCACTTACTCCTCTCTCTGCCTGCCTCTCTGCCTACTCGTGATCTCTGTCTGTCAAATAAATAAATGAAATCTTAAAAAAAAAAAGGAAAATTTACTTGGGACGAAAGGGTGACAATAACTCATTAAAAAATGAACCTTAAAAGGGTAATCGATGCACTGAACTGTAAACTGAAAGTGGGTTCACAATTTTGCCTTGAATTTACTCTACAAATTAGTTAACAAAGATTTTAAAATTTGTAAATAAACGAATGGTCAACAATCTTTCAGTAAAATGATAACAAATTGCTGTTCCTAAATTTGTCATTATGTTGTGGTTATTGATTGATTAGTTGTGTGCTACTCACCTGCTGGTGAGATAGTTAAATCATCTATATTACTCCAGGGCTTATCCTGGAATCTGTAGGAAAATACCCCAAACTGGGGCACCTGGGTGGCTCAGTGGGTTAAAGGCTCTGCCTTCAGCTTGGGTCATGATCCCAGGGTCCTGCCTACTTGTGATCTCTCTCTCTGTCAAATAAATAAATAAATAAAATCTTAAAAAAAAAAAAGAAAAAAGAAAAGAAAATACCCCAAACCTTGCTAATGAAAGCTTATTGTGCACATATCAGTCACTGTTGTTTTGATAGTTAGGCAGGGACATACAGGTAGCATTTAATTACACAAATGTGTTGCTTATCCGTTCCTTGAAATAGCTAATTCATTGGCTTTCCCACTGGGACTACCTCTCCTCGCTATCAGTCAGATGTTTTTATGGAATATAATCTGAGTAAAATTATGAGACTGAAACCACTAGGTATAATTGATTCAAAAGTCAAATATAAATGACTTAGGCATAACCTAGTTCTTTGCATTTATGCCCAAAGTTTCTATGTTTCTATATTAATATTGCCATTTAATTTTCTGCATTTCTGTGTGTGTGTGTGTGTGTGTGTGTGTGTGACAAGCACTATAAGGTATAATCTATAGAACAAGAACATGGGTGAATTGAAATATGTAATAAAGAAACAATAGGAATAGATTTTTATATAATATTATGCACATAATATTAAAAATGAGGAATTTTTCTCATGATTAATTTTACAATTTAAGACATTCATTACTACAGGACATGTAGGGCAGTGTATTTCTGTAAAAAAAAAAAAACTTGTCAGAGGGAATAATAATTTTTTTTCAGAGTCAGTCAAGTGATCTTTCGGTATGAAACAGCAGTTGGATTTCTTTTCAGAATATACTAACATTTTAAAGCATATCAGAAGTTATAAAATTAATATCAAAAAGTCAAACAATAATTAGCTAGAAAACAACACGGAAGAAGATTCCATTGGCAATCACCACCAAATAGTCAATATTTAATTTAAATATTTAAATATTCAAATTTAAATATTCAAAACCAACATGAGGAAAAGAACAAAGCTTTATTGAAGGAAAGTAAAAGATTTGATTAAATAGGGAGATACATTGAGTTCCAAGATAGACTCAGTATTGTAAGGATTCTAGTTCTCTCCATATTAATCTTTTAGTTCAGAGCAGTCCTAATATAAAGCAAGTAGTTTTTTTGTGAAGATCTTCCAGATACTTCTAAAGTTAATCTGGAAGAGCAAACATTTAGGAAAAACTGAAAGATAAGAGTAACCATAAAAGAAAAACAAAGGTAAAGGAATTCTATCTGAAATTAAAATGTATTATAAAATTTCAATAATTAAGATGTGAGATTGACAAATTCATACAACAGATCAGAAGAGCAGAGTAGGAAATCTAGAAACAAGTATATTCATAATTTACTATATGTTAAAGAAGGATTTTCCAGGCTCTGTGGAGAGAATCTTGCATTCAGTAAATGAGATTAGAGAAGGTGAGCAATTACCAGAAAAAAACAAGAAAAAAACAACATGACAACATGACAGATTTCTTTTTTTAAATTTAAATTCAGCTAGCTAACATATAGTACATCATTTGTTTCAGATGGAGAATTCAGTAATTCCTCGCTTGCATGTAACACCCAGTGCTCATCCCATCACACGCCCTCCTTTATGCCCATCACCCTTGTACCTGATCACCCCACCCACCTCCAAAATGATAGATTTCTACTTTATATTTTATGTTAAAATCAATTAAAGGTTTCCATTTAAGAAGTTTAACTATAGAATTATAGAAGAAAAATACAGATGAATATTGATATATTCAGGAGGTGAAGAAAGCTTTTCTGTGGGAGACATCAAAGGTATAAGCCATAAAAAGAAAGACTGATTTAAATGCTTTTTAAAGAATTATATATGGTAGAAAAATTATAATAAGAGAAGTAAAAAATGAAAATCTCAAATGAATAATATTGTAGTTGATGGAAAAGTTTGCATACGATGATCATATTTTCCTAGTAACACCCCCCCTCCACACACACACACACTGAGAACGTGAATATATATTTATGTTCTCTCTCTGTCCTTTCCTCCCCATTCACCCCTTTATAGAGAAGTGTCTAAGATGTTACTGGTTATTTATAGTTGAAAGGTGGGATTTGGGTGACTTATTTGTAAACTTCTCTGTATTTTCTGAATGTCCTACAATGAATATGGATTACTCATATAAACTAATTTAAGAAAGTATGGTAACATAACTCAGGGGATGCCAAGTGAATTTCAGATGTGCTGAGTTATCTATCTATGCTCATTTGGTGGAATAACACTTGGCGTGCTTTTCTGTTGTTTATTAGGGTGAAGAAGGGGACCAAGGGGAACAAGGAGAAGTTGGAGCTCAGGGACCTCCAGTAAAGTATTCTTTAAAAATATTTAACTTGGATATGCAAATATTCTTTTTTCACGACTAACGGAATATTTTCTGTTTAGCGTTTGGATTAATAGTATTATATTAACATATTTTCCCACCAAGCCAGCATTGGGAGTTTACCATTTTTTCAAAATAGGAAGAATCCTCATTGTAAAATCAAGCACCATTTTAACAGAAAAATTTTACCTACAATTACGTATGTTCACTTACTAGATTTTAGGGCTAGGCAATCTGAAAGCAAATATTGAACACAGAGGTTGATATATGTCTTTTATATTCTATGGTACTTTCACACGATATAGAAAATTTCATGTACCCTGAATACGCAGAAGGTACCTCAACCACTGGATTTAATGTACCTTATGCCAGCATATAATCATTATAATTAGAACATTCTTAATTGCTTATAATCAGGTCTCTTAATAAAAAGTTAGTCCCTTGTGCTTTGGCAGATTGCTGCAATTATACGCACAATGAGGTAATTTGGGACATTGCCATACTTCGATTTAAAGTGTTTGCTACGTCAAAATTTACATTACTTTTGTATACAAAAGTAGAATTGCCACACTTTTTTTCTTGTCAAGATGAGTAGTTAACAATTATGGAAATAATAATTTCTGAATATTCATTGAACACTGTAGCTAGCTAAGGTCTTTGCTAGGTGAGGGACAGGCTTAGGTTAGGGAGGACAAACATAGGGCCATCATTCCTTGCCCTGCTCTGCTCTTCCTCCAAACAACTGGCCTTTTACAAAAGAGTTCAGGGAGCTGTGTGGATTAATACTTACCCCAGAGCTGAAAGAAATTCGAGCTAGAGGAGATGGATTTGAGCATTTGTAAGAAATGGTCACTGCTTTTAAGCTACATGAGAACTTTAAGAAAACCTGGAGGAATACAAGGTGTTTATTTCAGAAGCTTGTCTTCCCTGAGCCTTTGAAAGGAGACAAGGAGATGGCTCTATTTGGTAAGAGAGAGATAGAAATAGTATGCGAGACATATGCTTTTTTTTTTTTTTTTTTTGATCTGATGAAAATTTAGTGGGGACCTAAATTATTTTTAAGCCATCCCCCAAATCCTCAGAACAGGATTTTGCAAGCAGCATTTAAAAATGTTTTCACAGATTAAGGATATCTGTTGGGATCTGCCTGGCTCAAGTGGTCTACTGGGGACTATTGTTAATGCTTGCTGACGTTCTGATGTTTGGCAGTAGGCTTACCAAAATGTTTCTATAAACTTCACAAATGTTTACTTTTTAAATGTACATCTATAAAGCAATGCACAGATTTTTTTTTAAAGCTATATGCTTTTGGAAACA
Organism: Mustela nivalis; assembly: GCF_964662115.1. Classification (NCBI taxonomy): domain Eukaryota; kingdom Metazoa; phylum Chordata; class Mammalia; order Carnivora; family Mustelidae; genus Mustela; species Mustela nivalis. The sequence goes on along the minus strand of NC_139024.1, from coordinate 110,799,028 downwards.
TTTATACACAAGCTTTGTCCTTCAAAGTAGTCACCTTAAGAGATAATACATGGCATTCTCATGTCACTGCCATTGGCCCAAATATTTTTGGAATTCTTTTTGTAGAATTATCTTCAGAAAGAGCAGTTTGAATCTGATATGGCCACATTTTATATCTCAAGTGGTTATCCTGTGCTGGATAATCTTACACAGTCAGGTCATTCCTAACTGATCTACACAAATTTGTGACTTATCTGGACGCAGGCCCAGTTGGCCAGAGAACTGCCCCACTTACTCCAAGGCCAAGAGATTGACTGGCCTAGAGCTACTTGATCTGAAGCCAGGCACAGCACACCGTTAGCAAATTACTTAGAAGTGGTTGCTCTACCTTCCTGAAGGGGCATCTACCTGCTGCTGTTCCCAGGAGAACACGTAGGCTCACTCTTTACAGGATCCACTCCTGGAGCCCAGCTGCTTCAGTATTGAAGAAGATTCTAGAAATCACACTCACAGCCTTATTTTTAGGCTTACCCACTCCATTGCCGGAGATGGGGGGAGATGGATTCCTGCTGCTCCAGGTGGGAATGTAGAATGCCATACGGGTGGTGTAGTGACTCCTAGTGGTCAGTAGAGATTTCAGCTCTATGTATAGTCAGAAGCTTTTGTGGACCCTGGAAATTGAATGGCCTTTGACGGCATACATTGGTGGGGAGAAATGAACTCCAAGGTTTAAAATCACAATCATCTTACATGTAACTAAGTTACAAATCATGAAGGAAGTAGAAATGGCAATGTATTCTGTATCTGAGTTAAAAAGTAAGTCAAAATACATGATTGTGGTTTTCTTATGATAATAATGTTTACTTTTTTGTCATCATTAATTGCTTCCTCTCCAGGTTTGTGTATGTCTTCAGAGTTTCAGAAGAGTGTTTAGCATCAGAAGAATTCTCCTTGTATTTTTTTTTCTTTCTAAACTAGAAACATTTGTTTACATGATGTCACTATTTCTTAATGTTACCTTTGGTTATGTTAACCTCCTTCTGGAGCAACTTTTGTGATGAGATAAATAAGTGTGTGCTTCAACTAAAACAATTCACTGTTCTTTTCTTTCCCCCCCAGGGAGCCCAGGGATTAAGAGGCGTCACTGGCATAGTTGGGGCCAAAGGAGAAAAAGTAAGATGATGATGATAGGATATCAAAATGTATAAATATTTAAAAATTTTCCCATTTAAAAATATCTTATTTTCAGCAACATCATTTTTTTTTAAAGATTTTATTTATTTATTTGATAGAGAGAGATCAGAAGTAGATGGAGAGGCAGGCAGAGAGAGAGAGAGAGAGGGAAGCAGGCTCCCTGCCGAACACAGAGCCCGATGTGGGACACGATCCCAGGACCCTGGGATCATGACCTGAGCCGAAGGCAGTGGCTTAACCCACTGAGCCACCCAGGCGCCCCTCAGCAACATCATTTTTTAATTTCTTAGTTGCTTAGTAGATATTTGGTTAAGTTTTCACATTTCTGTTATAAACATAGATGACAGAAGTGAGTAGTATGTGTGATACTTATGTACTATATATTTTAAATTATCTTGGTAGATAGGAATAAACAGGGATGTTACCTTTTTACATCTTCATCATTATTAATAGTTAATACTGGAAATCAAAGCAAAGACAGGAGAGGATAGAAAGGGAGAGGCAAGAGAAGGCAAGATCTCCCCAAGGACACGAGGACCATCCATGGCTTTCCCTCCGGGCTGATCGCTGAGCTCTGTCCCCAACAAGAATACTCCCTGCACTTCCGACCTGTTCTTAGCCCAGTCTCAAAAACCAGATTCTCCTACCATTTCCATAGCAAGGCACTGTGAGATGGTGGGGAGATTCAAAGAGGAAAAGGACTTCAAATTTGTTATTCATTGGGAGAAACAAATGAGTAGATGGCTAACTACCATGTAAAAGAGACACATAAATTTGAGGGCAAGTGGTGTGAGGGAGTGAAGACAAAGGAGTGACCACTCTTGGTCAGGGAACTGGGAGGGCTCATGAATGAGGTGGCATTAGAAGAATGTCAGGCCTGGAAGGATGACGTGTTCCCATTGGTGGAGGATGAAGAATGGGAAATGCTTGGATGAGTGAAAATGAAAACAGTGGAAACCTGAATGTTCCTGTTGTGTTCAGAAATGTTTTTCTCACTGTGTGTGTGTGTGTGTGTAGGGGTGTGCCCAGCTTCTCTATCAGATTTTTAAGAAAATGGTTGCCACTTAGTATATTAGGAAAGCCAGTTTGTGGGTTCCAGGAAAAACAATAAAAGCAATTTGTCCACTACCACTGCTGACCCTTGCCTCTTCCTCTTTAGAACCTCTGTGGCTAATTTGCTTCATTTCGCACAGAAGCACAGAGACTTTTATTAACAGCTAAGAGGGAATAACTTGCACATTGTAGGTGCTCAATAAATAAATTTAAATTTTTCTAAAAGAAATAAACAGTTTTGGAAACGGAAGGAATTATTTTGTGACAGATTCCTTCAACTTTATTGTTTTTCAGCCTTGTTGTCCCTTCTAGGTATTTTCATTCTGCCTGTTTTACTCTTCCATTTCCTCTAGAATATTTCTTTTCTAAAAATACTGTTTTTAAAAAATTTTTTCATGTTTCTATATTCATATTACCTTTAGTAATATTTTGTGTTTATCTCCTGTTATTAGAAATAAACCCCATTTATTTTGAAGTTGCTGATACCTAGACCTTTGTTTTTTCTGGGTTTAAATCATCTAAAGTATGTGACCTCACACTTCGAAACCGATTACTGTTCTTGATATGCTCTTTATTTGAGGTATTTTTTTACTTGGCATTTTTCAAAATTTCTCATTTCCTTTGAGTTCTGTCAAATTGCTTTCAATAACAAAAAAAAAAAAAAAAAGGAAGCTCTTCTCATGAACTCAGACCCCTGGAGTGGTTGCCTAGTAACAGCATTTTGGGTCTGAGCTCATGCTGAACAGCAATAAGAGAGAGTGAGCGCATCACAGCCGATTCTGTAATGCAAAGGTTGGGCTCCTTGCTCACAACGCAGGGTGAATGATGAATTCAAGGTCTTTTTTGAGTCTTCCAAACCTTTTCTTCCCTGGTGAATGTAAAATGCTTTCTGCTCTGCTCTAGTTTTTAGGGATCAAAGAATTTCAAGGCTCTGTGGTGCTTCTGCTTCAGTGGTGTTCTTTCTTTGATTCTACCTTTTCTGAACCTTCTATCAAAGGTTTTCTAATTCTTAAATCTCACTACAGATGCTGTCTGCCTGGTTTTCTTGGCCTGACAACCATCCAGCACTCTTTTGACTGTTTTCCATTTATTTTATCATCTCCTTGTCTCAACCCTATTCATTAGGAAATGGCCTGTTGACTTCAGTCACCCTTCTCATTCACTTAGCAGATGAGAAAAAGATTTGAAGAAGGGAGTTGTATTTTGTCAGGCAGTATATGTAGAAAGCACCAAAAAAAAAGCCCTCATACTTTTGTTTTAAAATCACATTTTGATTCTTATTATTAACTAAGGAGGTGATATTTACAGTATAGCCAAGTCACAACTGATTTCAAGATAATTAGATTTATAAAACTCTAGTTTCCATCCCTTGGTAGGACAAATCTGTTGTTAAGAAAATAGATGGATTATTTTTATATAAACAGAACCTAATGTCTATCAAGGATGGAATGGGGGATATTCAAATCCTTATTATGATTCGTTCTTCTAAATCACATGACTGGACTTCAGATTGTGGATCTTGGCAGAAATCCAGCATCACAGAATCCTACCCACAGCTGTGGTTGCAGCACAGTCCATGGCAACTGCTCTATTCTTTCGGTGGCTCCTTAGTCTTCACCATTCATGAAAAGCACAGGAATCCTGAGAATCCTGGAGGGTAACTACCCAACCTCCTGCCATAGGTTTGCCAACTTCCCTTAATAGGGACCAGTGTTTTTAGTTCATGTCATCAATCAAAAATGGCTGCAATGTGAACTTAAAATATCCAGAGTGGTAGGAAAGATCGGCCGTCAGTACTCTTGGTGGGATGAGGAGACGTAAAATTGTGTTTTCATATCTGAGGTGTCCAATGGCATACTCCCTGGTATAACATATACAGTGATATATTATATATGATGTATAATAATACACTGATGTATACAGATTTTATTCCAGGCACAAAACCTCCTTCTTAATCTGGCTATTAAAGTTCTATGGAAAGACTGATGTGCCCTTTAATGACTGATTTCAATTTCATTTCTTTATGCTGTTTTTTTTTTTTTTTTTGCAGGGTGCTCGGGGCTTAGATGGAGAACCTGGGCCTCAAGGTCTTCCTGGTGCACCTGTAAGTAGTTTTCCTTTTACCAGACCCAATGATAGGTTATTTAGCAATGACTGACCAGTGATAAAGTGCTGTGTGTGTGTGTGTGTGTGTGTGTGTTTAAGTGTCTTTTACATGTGAATACAGTGGAAAAATGGGCAATAGTTTCTATATTTATTTAAACAAATTTTAGTTAAGATAAGCATCACTTCCTTGAATAAAGAGAAATGTTCTTTTGCCTTGATGAGGGTTTTTGTTTTTCAAGTAGGTGAAGTCAAATTGTTAAGTTTTATGTTTGCTGTGTTTTCCTTTTGTTACAGCTACCAGGAAGTTTAGAGTCACAGTAACTGTCTCATTTCAGGTTCTTGCTCCTTTTCTATGATTTTTGATCTCTATATTTTCTATATTTCTCTATATTTTCTATATTCTATATTTTGACTGCTATATGTACATGTGTCATTATTATAGGCTGCCTCACACCTTTTCTGGAAATAAATAAAAAAGCCACCCATATAATAACCACCTTTATCACCAAAAAAGTAGAAAAGGTATAAAGACAATAGAGTTTTCAATTATCAAGCTCCTATGGCCCAGTGGGGAAGACAGAATATTACTCTGTCATACGTTAAAAGATCCAGCGCTGGAGTATGAGATAGAGGTACTGCTGGTTAAGAGGAGGATCCTAGAGGCAGGCTGAAATGGAAAGCCATTCTGGGTGGGAAAGGAGCAGACAGAGTCTAGGTGATACTCCGTGATGGGAGTAATTGGTGGTAATGGGGTATGTGTTGTTTAAGGGATTGTTACTGCCTAGCTTGGAAAGTTTCTGTTGAGAAGATGAAATTGAATAGATAAAGGACGATCACATTGTAGAGAGTGTTTTATGCCAATGTGAGCAATTTGAACTGATCTGATAGTGACAGGAAGCCATTTGAGGTTTTAGAGTAGTTCTGCAGTTCAACAAAAGCTATATTAAGGAAGACATATCCTCTCATCTATCACCACCTATACCGTAAATCAACATTAGCCAGATAATTTTGACAGAAACCGTTATTATTGCCGGGAGAATGAAATAATATGGAAAAAAGATTGGCAACTGACCCAAACCTTAACCCACCATGATAGTCAATGAGTTTAGCTGATAATGTAGACATAGTTACTGATGTTAAGATTACCTACAGTACGGATCTTAATTTTATTATACCTATACATCAAAAGGGCACAGAAGCTTTACACATTGAAAATGAAATAAAAAGACATGTAATTCTCTATCATCCCTATCCCAACATAAAATTTTAAGATGTAATTTTTATAAATGATTTCTTGAGCTAGGCACCCATGATAGAGCAAAGCACTGGAATGAAAGAGCAGTCATAGGTAATATGGGTGGTGTTCTCTAGTTTCAAAAGTCTATCAATAAGTAACTCTTGCTTTTCATTTTATTTTCATACAGGGTGACCAAGGACAGAGAGGACCTCCAGGAGAAATAGGTCCCAAGGGAGATAGAGTGAGTTCAGATCAGTGTTAATCACTATAAACCTTACTTACTTAATCACTATAAACCTTGCTTACTGGTGTCCTCTGCTGATTATGCTTACCTCTTTGATGTGGCCAAAGTGCCGTGATGAATGAGCCTGTCTTGTCTCTCCTTTCCCCTCTACCCTGCAAGGGGCCTCAAGGTTCTAGAGGAATTCCTGGCCTCCCTGGAACCAAAGGAGACATGGTATGTCCTGCGCCGTAGTCACCCACCCCATTTTTTGAAGTGATTATTAACTTGTAATAAAACTTTAGAAAATAATGAAAGGAAGAAGAATGTGACTGTTTCTAAGACACAATGTGTTTCTTTGTGTCTTTTTAGGGCTTGCCCGGTGTGGATGGCCGGGACGGGATACCTGGAATGCCTGGGACAAAGGTAGCTTTTGTAACCCTGGCAAACCGAGCCCAGCATTTCCATGACTACATGACAGGGAGATTTACTCAGCTGGTTTTGGCTTTTTTCCTCCGTTTTTTCATCAAATGTCACCTCAGAAATACTTTTAGAATAGTATGTTTACTTGGTTTTAGGAACTCAGTAGAATTGCCCTGTCGATGAAAGCAGCTGAAAGAGATTGTGTGTTTTGATTTATTTTATGTCCTTAGTCCATCTGCCCTATCCCGTATCACCACCCGCCCCTGCCCTGAACGGGATCATATCATAAAAGTGCGCATAAGGTCACCTGTAGGGAGAATCCTTCTACACAGAAGCCCTGTGTCCTTTCTTTACTTGAAAGACATAGAGCAATTCACACGGGTTCAATGATGCAATAAAAACTTCTTTTCTCAGGGTGAACCCGGGAAGCCTGGGCCTCCTGGTGATGCAGGATTGCAGGGCTTACCTGTGAGTATTTGGGTCTTTAAATGTTTACTGATTTAGCTGAGTATTTGGAAAATATGAATTTTAGAGAGAAACAAAATAGTTGGCTAAGTTTCAGGAAGATACCTGATGGCTTAGTTTTACATTTTTGTAGTTTTACGTTTTATACTTTTTTCCTGAATAAGGAACTCTTTCCTAATAACTATACTAAGCTTTAATTTGTATTTTGCATTCTTCTCCTCTCTTTCATTCACTCAGTCTTTCTTATCTTTTTACTAACTCTGAGCTGTGGGCCGGGAGCGCATACTCCCTCCTCCTCCTCACCAGTTTTGAAGTTCTTGTTAGCAGAGTTGAGCCATAGGGGCTTGCGAGTATGCTCCCTGAACAATGTGAGGTATCAGATACCATTTTTTGGATTGCGTGCTATTTTGAATTATTCAAATTGGGGTTTCCCTGCCTTGATGTGGCTAGAGGGTCACGCGGATTATACAGATGTATTCTTGGAGACAAATGTTTCAAGGTAATAAAGAGATACTTGGTCATTTGAGGACTGGCCTCAATTTATTATCTGACATTTTAAAAATAATCAGTTATAGAACATTAGGACTCCCAGTAACACCGAATTTTAGTTCAAGCCAGCATTCTCCTGCCATTCGGCTTTTCTACTTCAGGGTTAACGTTTCAATAGGTCTTTGTTTTGTTATTCAAGCTCCCCTTGACCTATGATAATTTGGAAATTCATGCTTGAAAAATAACTTTAGTTTAGAGATAGGATTTGCCTAAGGGTGTTCAGGCTTAACAAGCCAGATAGAGTGAAGTGTAATTCCTTCTAAACTGTGGGTAGTTCTAGAACTGTTCAGAATTTGGGAACTAGGAAGAATCTCTCTCACACTAAAGCTTTGGCGTTGTCAGGATTCCCTCAGCCTCTGGGCAGTGTGCTGGGGACAAGGCATCTCACGGATTCTCCGCTGATGTGATTCAGCCCTAGTTCTGTGTGCCTTCTTTTAGGGTGTACCTGGGATTCCTGGTGCAAAGGGTGTTGCTGGTGAAAAGGTAAAAGATGAAAATTTTTTAACTAGTACTTTTCTGTATTTCTCTATTTTTTCATTAATATGTTTTATTTATCATTTTTAGTATTTCCAACCTGCCTTTTATTTTATATTCGACTCTAAGGAGAAATTTTTTGAAAAGGCTCTTTTAAGGCCTTGAATGCTGATCTCTTTCCTAGCTGCAGAAGGAACACTTTGACAAAGTGTTGCTGATTAGACTTCCTTCCTGGAAGTGTCTTCCTTCGCCAGTATTAAACAGAGACAGTGTTATTGCTCTTTACCACTTAAAATAAAGAAATTACGATTAAGCCACAGAAATTATGTCAGTGAATATTACTAACATGATTTTGCTTAAACTAAAAAGATGATAGACATTTTATTCTCAAACTGATCAACCAGTGCTTATAGTGCAAAAAATTAAAAACAATAGGTGAAGGAAAAATTGAAGGGTAAGATATAGCTTTACTTTAAATAAAAGGGATGACATGTGAGTAACGTAGAATGTGGTCACTACCAGGTTATATGGCTACAGTCTCCGAGCCTGGGGCCCACAGCATCTTGAGCAGGGATGCTTCCTCCCAAGTGGACCTTGAGAGATGGATGGTGGGGCTGGACCCCCAGACATGTGCTTTCTCTGGAGCTTGCTGGCGGGTCCCTTCAACAGCCCTTCCTCCTGTTCCTCATGTTCACAGGATCCTTCTTAATTTTAATAGTGTCAGTGCCAGGGAAAAGAGCTCCAAGAAGTTTATTAGAGATAGAAATGGTAAAGGAAAGACACGTATAATTAATATTGTGAGGAAAGAAAAACCTTCCTCTCTTCCTGTCTGGGTAAAGAGCTTCATGTATTGACATTTGACCTTCATTTTTGAACATTTTTTTGATACCTTTACTATACTTCTGGGAACAGCAGAGCAGTATCCTGATCTAAAGAACTTTAATGTATCCCCCAAGCAAGAGATTCTATGTCTCCCAAATTCTCAGTGTTGAACTGGGAAATTAATGCTGTTCAGGTGTAAGAAATGCCCAGTCTGGGTAAGACAGGTTGCGGATTTTGCTTACTTCCTGTATGAATTACTTTGGATGTTGCATTTCACCTTTAGGGTAACACAGGTGCTCCTGGGAAGACTGGTCAGTTGGGGAATTCAGGCAAACCGGTAAGATGATGTGAGCTACCTTTCCTTATGTTGTCACCTGTTGTAATCACTCAGCAGAGAATCAGGGAGTGTTAATTTTTTTCTTTCCCTGCCTTCCTCATAACAGGGCCAACAAGGGCCTCCAGGAGAGGTGGGACCCCGAGGACCCAGAGGGCTTCCTGTGAGTACTGCTTTCCTGTAGAACCTTCTGAAGTGTCTTCTCAGGGTTTTTCTGGGTGTCCTTCTAATCATTCATTCATTTATCCATGAATGCCTTCTCAAGTTTGAGATAGTGAAATAAGAATGTCATTTGTGAATACAATCTGCTTTTTAAATATTTTTAAAGTATTTTTAAAAAGCATGAGGACTCTTATTTCATACTGAAGGAAATATTCCAGTGTGGTTAAAAAAAAAAAAAACCATAAAAAAACCCAAAACAAAACAGCTTTCCTGAGATATATTTCATATACCGTATGAGTCAACCATTTAAAGCATACAATTCATTGATATTTAAGGCATATTTATAGAATTATACAACCGTTGCCACAATCTTAAAACCTTTTCATCACCCCCCAGAAAAGAACCTCTGTGTCCACTTGTAGTCACTCAGCATTTCCCCGCAGTCCTCTCAGCCCTCAGCAACCACTAGTCCACTTTCTGTCTTGACTTGCCTGGTCTGAAAATTTCATAAAGATAGAATCATATAGTGGGTTTTTTTTTGTTTTTTTTTTTTGTTTTTTTTTTTTCAGTGAATGGCTTCCTTCAGCATGTTTCAAGGCTTACCTTCTTTCTTCTTGCTGACTAGTGTTCAGTAGTATGGACATACCAGCGTCCCTTCATTCTCATCTGCTCTTGGACATTTGGGTTGTTTCCACTTTTGGACCATTATGAATAATGGTGCTGGGAACATTTTTCTACAGGTTTTTGTGTAGACACAAGTTTTTATTTCTCTTGAGTAGAACACTGAGGAGTGGAATTTCTGGGTCATGTGATAACTCTATTTAATCCTTGGAGAAACTGCCAGACTTCTTGTAGTCTGAGTTTGTGTGTCTGTTTTGCCGCCAACACAGCAAATCGTGTTGTTTCACTAGATACACTTCAACCCTTAGAGAGAAATGGATTAATTAAATATTATATACTTAATGTCAACTCTAAAAAATTCTCTCTGGCCTTCAGCTTAAGTTCTTATTTTTAAGCTCTGCCGGGTAACAAAAAGAACTCCAAGTGAGAACAGAGAAACATTTCCAAGTATTGTTACTTTTAAAGCATTTCATGAGCATTGAATGACGATTTTCATGTGTCAAAGAAGTGAAATATTCCAGGTGTCTTGACATAAGAGGCGAACTCTTCCATTTCTCACAGATGTTTGTCAACTTAGCTCTATCAGGTGGTTTTTAGAAGTTTCTCTGCAGCCAGAGAAACTAGCCAATGCTCCTCATTATGCTCCTTGTTCACTCACTGCTCAGTTATCCTTTTCTTCTGTCTTGCTTGAAGCCTGTAAACTTCTAATTAAAATAATTTTTAAAAATTTATTGCCAAAACAATGAGTTTGTAGCTAGAACATATTCATAAACAGTGGAGATGCTACATGACTGGTCCAGAAAGATTTAACAGTGGGGGAGAGAGGCATTGGAACTTTGAGAATTTTGGCTATTAGGTGTAATATTCACTTTATAGAGCAGAGAACATAAAATTGAAGGGGCACCTGCTGTATGTCAAGTCCATGCACTGAACACAAAAAGTGACACAGTAGAGAGAGCTTGGCCCATCATTAGTTAAGTGCTAAGGGATGTATAAAGACCTAGAGGCAAGAACTGCAGAAGGAGATGGGGTGGGGGTTCCGTTCTCTCATGTGAGGGGAGGCAGATCTGTCGTGACTATGCAAGCTTTGAGCCTGACTCGGGTTTTGATTTCTGAGTTCCTGTAAATGTCCGGATTCTCACTGCTCCAGTCACTGTGGCTCAAAGCCTTGGTGATCTTCTTCCGTCATTTCCACTCTCCAATAGAACCTGTTCTTTCTTCCACCTCCTTTTAAAAAGATTTTGTTTGAGAGAGAGAGAGTATGAGAGAGAGAGAGAGAGAGAGAGAGAGAGCACAAGCAAGGTGAAGGGCAGAGGGAGAAGCAAACTTCCCACTGAGCCGGGAACCTGACTCAGGACTTGGTTCTGGGACTCTGGGATCATGACTTGAGCTTAAAGCAGACACCCAACTGACTGAGCCACCCAGGGGCTTTCTACCTTCTCCTTTTAAAAGTCTCTTGTATTTGACTCTTCTTTTCTAAGCTCACCTCCACCATCCCAGCTCAGATCATTAGCTGCTGCTTGGATTATCAGGTCTCCTCATTCGCCTTTCTGTGTTGTCTTTCCTTCCCTTACCAGTGGTCCCCAACAAAGTACTCCTGGTATGTTGGCTGGCATAGTTCTTGGTTCCCCGGGATTCCACCCTAGAACTCCAATGGGGTTCCCACAGTCATGGTGACAAGAGTGTCAGACACAATGTCAAAGGCCTGGGGAATGGCAGTGGTCCTAGTCTGCACACCCTGCCATATTGGTCTTTTCAGAATACAACTAGATCATTACCTCTTTATTTCAAGATCTTCAATGAATTTCCACTAGCAAGGAAAGGAAGTACCAAATCATGAACTGTTTATCTGGTAGTTCTATGTCTCCCTTGTGTCTTGCTCAAGGCCTGTGTTCAAGTCATGCTGGACTCCATGGTCATTTCCAATTAGTCTCTGCACTTCTCAGCCTGCTTGTTTTCTTTTGTTACACTCTGCCCTTAGATGGTTTCCTTCTCTGTTTTTCTGACTCAGCCTCCCATGTACGTTTTTAGGTGTAACTGAAATGTTAATTCGACAGTGAAACCATCTCTGTTTATGCCCTATGCCCCAGACAGAAGTGCTCTCTCTTTATTCTGAACCCTGTAACCCCGGGCCCTGTTCACCCCATGCTGTGGGAGCTGCAGGGAAGCAGGGCCACTCTGATCCACCTTTGCATTCCCTACATCTCTCCCCTCAGGGCCTGTCACAAGGTAGAGCTCAATAAATATTTCTAAAAATGAATTGAATCGGAGGTATAGTAAATCTTTCTATGCTGCTTATGTTGGTAATAATTGACTTCTCACCTCCCATGAATTTTACAGAAAAGTGCATGAGAGGTTGTAAGCATTACGGTTCTGAGCAGAGTTTTAACACCAAATCTACTTACTGAAAGATACATTTGTTCTTTCATCTTACATCATTACATTTAGTTTCATAGATAAATTCACACATTTTCAACGATTTCTCCCAAGTTTTATCAGTTTTTCCTGTAAATGTCAAGTTGAAAAGCTGAGTAGAAAGAATGAAAACCCATTTCTAATGTGTTCTACTAACGGGCCAGGGCTAATTGGAGCACATCTTTGAAATTAAGTGGTATTCCCCTTTCAAATCATTGTTCTAACAGCTTTAGCCGGTGCCACAGCAAAACATATTGGAGGTTTTCTGGTCACCTCCAGTGATTACATATGAGCACGTATCTTCACCACTTGGATCGTGCTTCTGGCTTTCTCGCTCACACTCTACTGGTTAATACGTGGATCTGGGTGACTCCCATTTACAGCAGGAGAATGCGGGGGGCCTTGGACACCGTGACTCCTGATCCATTTCCCTCGTTCAGGCTTCCCAGTTCTTGCCAGGACTTTTGATGAGTGAGCTGTGTTTTTGCTTTGCTCTCATGATTCTGACTGGGATCAGTACCATGCTGATCTACTTCCAGTTTTCTGAAGATGATACACTCCTGAGTACAGAGCCGCTCTCAGTTTCTCTTGAAGTCCCACTCCATCCTATCACCAACAGCTCTGAGCACAGAGGTCTCCAAGCGGTGTGTTGCTGAATAATCGGAAACGCATTCCTGTGCCACCCAGGACATGGAATATTATCCCTGTCAATAATTTGTGAAGCAGCTGTGATGGTTGTAGATTTTGATTTCCCTCTGTATGTGAGGGAATACCTAAACCTACACCAGAGAAAAACACAAACCATACAATGCTGCAAAATTGACTAGATTTTTAAAGTACCTTTGTGGCTGACCTAAAAATTATCATTGTGGCAGGACTAATATGATATTCCTATGTTAATATGAAGATGGGTTTGTAAAAGCAACAATCTAAAGAAATCATAATTGATCTTCTGCGTTAATCAGCATCCTTTTTTCCCAGAGAGAGGCACTTAAGTATATAATTTAGACTAAGTATGACGATTTACAATTTCTCACTTCTAAAATTAGCATGGTACTAAGAATAATGTTCATTCTTCAGCTAGTTAGCATTTTGGATAATCAAGCAAATACAACCACCATCACAGTCTCAGCACAATGGAATAAAATCTGAATTTCTTTTTTTCTTTTTTCTTTTTTTTTTTTTTTGGAAAATACTTATGACAACACACATATAATGAAATAGATTTTTTCTGTGATATTTTAAAAGTCTAGTAGTTCCATTTTTTAAAAAATATTTTATTTATTTATTTGACAGAGAGAGATCACAAGCAGGCAGAGAGGCAGGCAAAGAAAGAAAGAGAGGAGGAAGCAGGCTCTCCGCCGAGCAGAGAGCCCGATACAGGACTCGATCCCAGGACCCTGAGATCATGACCTGAGCCGAAGGCAGAGGCTTAACCCACTGAGCCACCCAGGCACCCTAGTAGTTCCATTTTAAAAAGAAGACTTCCAGATGGAACTATTTGTCTGTATTCATTGAAATGAGTTTTACAAAATAGTTCTCGGTACTTGTTTATAAAGAAGGTGCCTTCTTGGGTCGCCTGGGTGGCTCAGTTGGTTAAGCACCTGACTGTTGATTTCGGCTCAAGTCATGATCTCAGGATTGTGAGATTGAGCACCACATCAGGCTCCACACTAGGTGTGGAGTCTGCTTGGGCTTCTCTCTCTCTCTCCTCCTGCCCCTTCCCACTCCCTCTCTTAAAGAAAAAAAAAAAAAAGGAAATTCTTCTTGGTGATCAGAGATCTTGACAGAAACTGGAGAAATGAAGACCAGAGACTTATTTTTTTCCAAGAGCTACTTGTATTTTTAAAGAAACTTGGGGAATTTGAAAGGCAACCAACATCTAATTAAAGATTAAAATACTTAATTTTGACTGATTTCTATAGTTCTTGAATAAAAATAACTAATGCTTCCATAGTGCTTACTATGAGACACATACTGTTTTAAGTGCTTTATGTATCTATTCAATTCTTTCAAAAACTCTTTGAGATCAGTACTGTTTTTATCCCCACTCTACAGGTGAGGAAGCTGAGGCACAGAGAAGTTGTGGGGCTAGAGTTGGCTGATGTGGTGGAGCCAGGCTTCAGACCTGGCAGGGGGCTCAGTGCCCCCCCCAGTGCCTCGACAGCTCACGTCAAGGCTCTGCAGGGTGGTTTTTATTTGAAGTTAGCTTGCCCAATTTTTTTTTTTAAAGATTTTATTTATTTATTTGACAGACAGAGATCACAAGTAGGCAGAGAAGCAGGCAGAGAGAGAGGAAGGGAAGCAGGCTCCCTGCTGAGCAGAGAGCCCAGGATCCTGAGATCATGACCTGAGCCGAAGACAGAGTCTTAACCCATTGAGCCACCCAGGCGCCCTAGCTTGCCCAATTTTAATGGTACAAGACATATTTAGAAAATTTAAAATTTTGGTGTTTGGAATTTTTGTAGTGAGCATTTAATTTAAAGCTGGTGAAGACAAACACACACAACCTAACCCAAACAGATTCCTGGGTCTGACCTCAAAATCACAGAATAAAAATCTAAGGGAGAGGAGGGAAGACAGGAAGGAGGAAGAACAGGGACAGGAAGTGGTGGAAGACGTCTTGTGAAATATATTCCTAAAACATTCTTTAGGGGGATTCTGAAGCACAGCCAGAGTTGGGAATCACTGGTAGAGGGTCTGCAGCTTTTTTTTTTTTTTTTTAAGCCTCGATTGGCTTCTTAAGTAGGAAGTGGTTGGCAGATGTGTGTGAATATGCTGGAGAGATATATGGTGGCACGGAGCATGTAAGAGGGGAAAAAAAAAGAAGTCTTTTATTATGGCCCTCAGATTTTTAATGTTAGGATTTTGCCTTTTTTTCCTGGTTCTTTACAATTCTTTTGTTACCGATCATAACTCTTTTTGTCATGGGGCTTGTAAATATTAGCTACCGGGCAGAAAAACGATATCCCTACAAGTCTCCCTTGCCCACATCTGAGATTATGCTTATCACCACAGCTGTTGAAACACAGGAGATTTACCATTTGTAAGTTTAGCACACCTGTGCTTAAAGGCCATGGTTGATTGCTCCCTGTAACATGTGTTTAGTCTAACCTATGTTTTTAGAGATGACTATTTATATCTTGATCATTCATGTTCGTTTTACTTACATCTTTTTAGAGTACATAGAAATCATAGAAATGACCATTAGAAAATCTTGTCTAAACACTTTATTCATAACTGCTTGGTTATTGTTGTGAAAATAAACATTACCTTCTTCAACCTTGAGATGATTCCTAGAAATACCTGCATTTAAAATAGTGAGGAATTTGAAGAATGGAAGAAAAAAAAAATGAGGAACACATGCAATCCACTAACTACTACTAGTCCTGTACATGGGCTCTCATGGTTGTAGAAGGTCAGCGGAACAGGCTGTCTACACTGGGGTTCTGAGCCATTCATACGTGTTGCCAAGGGTTGGAAGACACTTTTTTTTTTTTTTAAACATTTTATTTATTTATTTGACAGAGATCACAAGTAGGCAGAGAAGCAGGCAGAGAGAGAGGAGGAAGCAGGCTCCCTGCCGAGCAGAGAACCTGATGCAGGGCTCGATCCCAGGACCCTGGGATCATCACCTGAGCCAAAGGCAGAGGCTTTAACCCCCTGAGCCACCCAGGCGCCCTGGAAGACACTTATGAATTGACAAAGAGAGCTCATGAAAGACAGAGAAAATAAGATACCAGCAGAGAACATCTTTGTCTTTGACTGGCAAAATAGTCCCACGAAAAAAATCAAAAGTCACACAATCCTTTATTTTTATTTATTTAAAAAAAATTTTTTTTAATGACTTTATTTATTTATTTGAGAGAGAGAGAGAGAGCATGAGAGGAGAGAGGTCAGCGGGAGACTCCCTGCTCGGCAGCGAGTCTGATGTGGGACTCAATCCCAGGACTCCAGGATCATGACCTGAGCCGAAGGCAGTCACTTAACCAACTGAACCACCCAGGCCCCCCACACAATCCTTTATTTTAACTTAGCTCTTTGGTTTGTGAAAGAGAAAAAAAGTATGTCAGTTATCTTTATTTTGGCATAATGGTTCATTTGTTTGGAAGTGAATATTTGAGGTTGTGTCAAGAACTGCTTTCCTCTTCTGATATCATTGATTAGTTTTCCCAATGACGACTAATTATTCTGTGAATTAAAGTCATATTAGCCCAATGACATTTAGGATCTTCATCAAGATGCAGTTCAGAAATTATTTGAAAATGCCAACAGAACAGATATACTGAAGAAAATCTGTCTTGAACATTCAAGTGGCTGGGCTAAATTAATGGGGTAGAACCCAATCTTTATATTAATAGATGGATAAAAGAATCTATCACAGCAGCTGGTTTTCGTCTAGTCTTACATCTTTCCAGTGCCCATCCTCACAAGACTCTGCTCAGGCTTCTAAGCTGCTCACAAGGGTTAAGGGCCAATGTATCATCCAGACTTACACAACTAGACAGGTTGCTTATATAAAATTTTTTGAAAAGTATTAAAGAGCATTTCCTTTAAATCACCTATAAGTCATTTGAGACAAGTGCCACTTAAGTATAGCTCAAAGCTAGAGACTTGTAATTTGGCAAACATTTCTTAATCCTTCAAAGAAACTGAAAATTCAGAAAGATAATGGGCCTTGACACTTGGTTCAACTTAGAGATAAAAGAATAACATAAGGGCCAGATTAGATAATATTAGCAGGAGCATTTATAAATATCAAGAATTAATATGAAGTTGTCATGTTATTTTAAAGTAGAATGAACTCAGAAGACTACTTTCATTTTTATATATACCGTCCAGGAAATGTGATTATTTATCCAATAACCTTGTATTCAGTTTAGCTGAATATGTGTTAGAAACACATATTCAAGCTTTAAAACAAGCTTTTATCAGACTGCATAAAACTGTATGAGGTTCTTGGGGAAAGAAAGTGGAGAATTCACGTGTCTCCTTTTCTCAAAGGGCTTAGAGATTCAAATAAAGAATTGAAATTGGCTCACAAAATGGATGTTGCTTTTGGTATATTTTCATTATACATTGTACTTTCCAAAGTTTATTTAATCTTGGAGACATGTTTAGAACAAGAATAAGTAGAACAAAGAATTTTGTATGTCAGAAACTTTGGAAATTTCTATTATGTCTGTCTTTTTGAAGTTGCATTAGTCATTTAAAGGCAAACATCCCTGTCCTGTTTCTCTTTTTTCCCCCCACTCTTTTGCAGTTCAAGATCATTTGCCAGATGCTGCTTTAAAACATACTGTGGGCCTGAAATTTACTGTGTTTTAGGCATTAGGTGGAATTCAAAATTGATATACCTTCTACCTCAAGAACGTAATCGAATGAGAGGATAAAACATGTACACAGATAACCATAATATAAGCTACATTGTGATTCAGATGCTGAAAATGACTAATTGTCATTTCACGTAGATGTAGCAGACACTGTTTTTATCTAAGGGGCCGTCATCACAAGGAACAGCATTAACACATTCACTGAATGATAAATCCTGCCGGGCTACAGGGGTTTTATGTAAAGGTCTCTGCCTTTGATGACTTTGATGTTTAAAGAAAAACCTGCGTAAAGTGTTATTTTACTGACATAGTAATTGAGCATTTGCGTTTGGGCAAACCAGCCAGTTGATGGTCCTGTTTGTGTTTCTCCAGGGCAGTAGAGGAGAAATAGGACCGGAGGGACCCCCAGGGCCACCCGGTAAACGGGTAAGTAATAATTCCAATCTCCTTAAGTTTATTGGCTTCGTACAAAACACAATACATTTTTTTTTAAATAAGCAAGGAGAGAAAAATAATGTACAAAAGGTGATTTAATCGTCTTTACTTGATTCCTGTTGTTATGGGAATGCATGGAATTGTAAATGTGAAGTTTGAAATCATGTCTAGGATACCCTCCGAGGGTATTTAAGTCAGTGTGGTTTGCAGCACACATTTTGAAACCAGGAGACCGGAAGTGCCTCTGGTTGTTCTTGGAATTGAAGAGAAGCGGGCGTAAATGCAGCCTTTTACTTCTTGAGCCCCGCTTGTTTACACAGTGAGAGAAGCCGCACCACGGCAGCAGGGAGGCCCACTGAACGAGCCCACTGTTGGGAAGGGTGCAAACCCAGGAACTCCGCGGTGGGACCCCGGGGGTGGAGGGGCTGGCCTGTGTTTTCGGAGAGTGTGGGAGAGAGGCAGATTTGAGGAGCAGAGTTAAACCAGCCCCAGCATGCATTTATTTTAGACAGGAGTCCACACACCCAAGGTTGTGTGGGCCTCATGTGATTGCAATGTCGTAGTTAAAGGTGAATCTGGAGACACTGTTTATTTTTCAGGGTTCTCCTGGCAGTCCTGGCCTCCCTGGCTTGCCTGGCCCCCCTGGCCTTCCGGGAATGAAAGGCGACAGGGTAAGATATCTAACCATCCCCCCAAAGTTTCTTATTTGGAAGGATGAGTTTGCTTTCACAACAGTGGAGATTTTTTGTAGCAATTATCAGAGTCAGCTATTAAGAAAAGTATCTTAAATTACTGAGAGTTGAGATTAAGAAGCAAAAAAAAAAAAAAAAAAAAAGGCAATATAATAAAAGATCATCAGGAAAATATAAAAGTTGAAAAAAGTAAAAATGCCAGTTGTCGTCATACTTCCTTGTTCAGTTTTAACTTTACATTCCTACCGATCCAATTTTCTGTGGATGTGATCAGAGAACATCACAAGTTGCCAGCTTTTGGACAGCTGTCAGTTTCTCTAGGCCTTACCTGGCTGTTCCCAGGTTGTCATCCTGATTTTTTTTTTTTTTAAGTGGGCTCCACACCCAGCCTGGAGCCCTGTTGTTAGGTTGTGGGAGAGGAGCAAGTCCTCATCTGTCGCATTATTCATACTTGCCCTTATCTACTACCCTGAGAAGGAAAGTTGGTTCATTTGAAATTATAAAGTGGAACATGTCAAAATACTGAAAAAGTATTATGTTTTATTCATTACAGGGAGTAGTCGGTGAGCCTGGTCCAAAGGGTGTACAGGTAGGTCCTATCAGAAGAATATGTGCATGGAGGTGCCTCACCAGCAGGGGGCACTGGCTGGTTTAGGGGTGTGAGGACTAGGCTGGAGGCCAGCTGTGTTTCTCAATGTGCTTCATAGTGAATGAAAGCTACAGTTCAGTTTGGTTTATCTACTATTCTTATCTACTATTTTAATAAGCTGGAGCTGATAATGACTCTGCTTCTGAGGGCACACACTGAAAAGAGTGGCCCTCTCTCTCATTCACCAGGTTGGCTTACTTGTGACCAATGGAGCCTTCTATTAGCTACATCATCATACTTTTTTTTTTTAAGATTTTATTTATTTATTTGACAGAGAGAGAGAGATCACAAGTAGGCAGAGAGGCAGGCAGAGAGAGAGGCGGGGAAGCAGGCTCCCGGCTCAGCAGAGAGCCCGATGCGGGGCTCGATCCCAGGGCCCTGAGATCATGACCTGAGCTGAAGGCAGAGGCTTAACCCACTGAACCACCCAGGTGCCCCTACATCATCATATTCTATGTTTTTCTGTATCAAGACCTTAACAAATGAACTATGAACATGACTTAGAGTTAGTCCTTTTTCTGGGTTCCTTTTTCTACAGTGAAAGCCTTTTTTCAAGGATTACCTCATTATAAAATTGCCGGATACAATCATTAATCAGAAGAAACTCAGCCTCACCTGCTACCTTTTCTCTAGGCTCTTTTCAGTTTTGGACTAGCCACTGACAGCTACACTGAAAAGCCATTGAGTGCA
The DNA here is from genome assembly GCF_964662115.1 of Mustela nivalis. Taxonomy (NCBI): domain Eukaryota; kingdom Metazoa; phylum Chordata; class Mammalia; order Carnivora; family Mustelidae; genus Mustela; species Mustela nivalis. The sequence goes on along the minus strand of NC_139024.1, from coordinate 110,779,175 downwards.
TTTTGTATTTCTGCATGATCTGGGGGGCACTGTGGGCACTTGGGAATGCTTATCAATGTGGACAGGTTAAAACTGAGGCAAGACAGTTCAAGAATGTGACTTTTAATTTTAATTTTTAGGGTTCGTCTGGTGAAGAAGGTGAAGCAGGAGAAAGGGGTGAACTTGTAAGACATTTTTTTCTGGTTAATGATGAGCCCTGCTGATTTCTAACTACTAAAAATATAATTTTTCTTTTCTCTGATACTGTTATCCTCCATGGCTTCTTCAGCAGCTACAGTGTTTCTTATATAAACTAGTGAATGGCTCCCCAAACCTGTAGCCAAGTTCAAGTAAAGCAGAGGGTAAACATCCCAAAATCGATAGCCTTGGCCTTAAGCCTTTGGAGAACAAAGTGTTCTCTTATAGGTGGTGACTTTTCTGTGGCTTAACCTAGACATTCGAAGTGATTCTTAGAGGACTATAGAAAGTCTATGAATAGTGCCTATTGTGGAAACAAAATGAATTTTATTATAGCTAGAAAGCTGTGGTTCACAAGTTTGACCATGGGTATTTTCTGTCGTCTAAAACTTCCCAAAGAAGTGACCTCCATCTCCAGAGGATGTTGCTGCTAAATCTCCAGGAAGGTAGCAAGAATGAGAAAAAATTATCTTTCTGCTGGGAGTACTACATCTGCTGGCTCATTTTTGACACAATCTAACATGATCTAATGTGGGAACTTCTGACTGGTCCTTTGGAGTGGTGGCAGATTTCTCATAAAACAGCTCCAGAGAGCACTTTGTGCAGGAAAAAAAAATACCTCATAATGTTGTTTTATTCAGAGTTTCAGGATTTAGAGCTAATATAAATGTAATATCTGAATTAGGCAAAGCTCTCTATTAAGTAAATTTGAAAAAGGATTATTTTCAGTTTATTTTCTGTTAAAATGTTTTCTTTTATGGGCTAAAAGGATGTTTTAAACCATTGTTTTGTGGTGGAGATGAACTGATATGCTTGAACTTAAACTGAAATTATATCTAGAATTAGGGGTGGGAGACTTATTTCCAAGTGTTCTTTTTTAAGTATAAAATCAGGCATTTTTGGTTTGATAGAATTTTGCAGATGAATTTTTTTTTTAAGATTTTATTTATTTATTTGACAGAGAGAGATCACAAGTAGGCAGAGAGAGAGAGAGAGAGAGAGAGAGAGAGAGGAGGAAGCAGGCTCCCTGCTGAGCAGAGAGCCCGATGAGGGACTCGATCCCAGGATCCTGGGATCATGACCTGAGCCGAAGGCAGCGGCTTAACCCACTGAGCCACCCAGGCACCCTGCAGATGAATTTTACAATACTGTTAGAGTTTCAAAAACGAAGTCATCAGGTTTAAATGTCTACTCTGTTTTAAAACAGCATGCTAGTTTAATGTCTTTTGACTTATACATTTTAAGTCTCAACACCTAGCATTTTAGACCTGGTTGGAGCCTTGCAGAGCTCCGATTCAGCCCTGTTATTTAATAGATATCAGTCAAAGGCTAGGAGGTTACAAAGCTCACAAAGTAACAGAACTGGGACTAGAATCCGAATTTTGAATCTCATTTTGGCAGTGCCAGAGTTCATCTCTTCATGTTTTTCTATAGATTTCAGCAGCATAATCACCTTTTAAATGTTTTTAGTAAACTATCAAATGTGAATGCATTGTTCTAATATAATTTTGTTTTATTGATTTAGGGAGAGATAGGCTTACCTGGGCCAAAGGGATCTGTAAGTACAATGAACAACAATGGTATAAAAAATTAAAATATCAATAAAACTACAGAAAATGCAATGCTCTGCTTTATGAAATCACTATAAAATTCAATTCTTAAAGGACTTACCTTCAAGGAGATTAATGTCTAAATTTATTCTTTAAGTAATGGATTCATCCCAAGTGGGGGAGGGGACCGCCTCATAACAGTGTAAATGGATCTGTCTTTTGAACAATCCACTCTAAACGAAGTTTTTATCATAAGTAGCTCAATGAGTATACATAGTAATTTCTTTCACAAATGAGTCATTAAAAAAAACCTGATTTATCCATTGTGGTGACAAGAGTATAAATGAATTTCATTGGCACTCATACCGTGTGTTCTATTTAGCGAAGTAACATAAAGTCATAATGCATAAGAAAATTTAATAGACAGTTGTTAAAACTAGAAAATGATCATCTCATTCATGATCTTACAGAAACTAAGCTGATGTCCTTCAAGATTAGATTATTCAGAGTTATAGAACCAATAATAGAACCAGTTATTAGAATGAAAATTTTAGAACCGAGTATAGAGCCAATTAGAAAACTAGCAAACCTGGGATGATTCACTAACTTGAAAGGAACGCACATTTAATACAGTAAGAAATGTAAGAGAAATTTAAGAGAGTATAAGGGAAAAAATGAAACGCAGACCTTAACCTCAAATGCCACCACCACTAGCTTCCATTTAATCTTTTAGTCCTTCCTATTTCTGGAATCTTTTCCACTCTTCTCTGTCCCTATACAGCACATTATGCTCATAGTAGCCAGTGGAATCTAGAGAAAAATAAAAAGCCCACCATTTATCCCTCCTCTGCATAAACCCTTCAGGAATAACATTTGATAGAATAAAATCAGACCTTAGCAAAATACACGGTCTTTCATGAAGTGGTCTCTGCCTTGCCAACCCCCTCTCTGCCCATCTGGAACTTTATCTGTTTGCAGTTGTTTTTACTTGGCATGCTCTTTAATGCTTTGTGCTGTTCTCCTATCCTGGAACACTCTTCCTCTTTCCTTAGAATAGCTACCTCCTACCTAGGCATGTAGCCCGATCCTCAGCTCAACTCTCCCCCGGAGGACTTGCGCTCCCGACTCCGGTGCAGTGCCAGCCCTGGGCTCTTTACATACCCCTGAGATGGAAACCATTATGTTGTATTAACTCACCTGTTTACACACTGCCTCTAAACACCACTGACAGTCTCAAGCTTGAAGTAACATCTTTACCCCCAAGAATCTTTGACAGGAATAGTTTAGGATTGAGGAAAAAATTGGGAAGAGTAAACCTTGATAGGTAATAGAAATCCTACCTCACTGCCTAGAAATAATCGATAATGTTCAATGGTAAGAATTTGTCATAAGAGGAAAAAGTGAATGAACGATGCAGTGGTCAAAAGGAGTTAATTTTATTTAAATTTGGAATTAACGCTTCCTTCCTACCCCTCTCTTCTCTGACACCACCCATCTACTGCTGAGGCAGCTGAAATGTGCTGTCCCAGAGTCAGGGAGACACACTTTCACTTTGCTCGGTGATCTCAACAGAGACAAACCTGAGAAGTAGGTGAAGTCTGTCCCCTAGTTTCTACTTCAGTATAGCACTCAACTGAGGTATTCTTTCCAAAGACCCGGGGCCCTGGAGATATACTGGCCATGTTGGCCCTTGATGTCTTCATGGAAAATGTCCTGTTGGTATTTCAGACATCGTCAACAAGATGATAGATTCTGATCTGGCCTCCTTTGTTCCTCTGCCAATTCTTTAGTGCACTTCTAAATTCATTTTGGCTTCTCCTCAGGCTTGTTTTAGAAGCTGTGATAGTTTTATACTGCAGCTATCTGACAGGTCCAAAGCCTCCACAGCACATCCGCAGCTCTCTCTGTTGACACTGTCTTTTGGGAAGTCTTTGAGGCCATAATTTCTTCGCAGAAGTAATTCTGACAAGTTGACTCAGATGAGTATCAACTTTTTGCATAAAGAAAGATTGGAAAAAGCCTACTTGTGAAGCTTTATTCAGACGCATCTAGTGAGAGCCCGGCGTCATCACCTTCTTCCCTTCAGCTTAAAATCTGACTGTTTGGAAGAGTTAGCTCTTCCTAGGTAAATGTTGCAAATGAACAAGGAGCAGGATTAAGTTGCTTTATGAATTTTATCTTGAGCCCTTGTGCTCTTTAATGCCTCCTGTCCTTTTATCTTCTCATTTTTGTTCTATAAACAAGGGCACATTGTAACTACTATGTCATAAATTCTACCAGAGGCAGTTTAGCAGAAAGTGAATTAATTTAGTCTCGTTTTAAAACAGTTATTGTAGATGGCAACTTTTAAAAATGCTTTTAGTGGTCTGCTCTCAGAAAAAAAAAATCTAACTGGTATACGCTTTTGTTCAAAGGAAAAAATTGGTTTATTTTTTCACTTCTTTAATATTTAGATTTTTAACTTCCTCAAGAGTCAGTTAAACCATGGACTTGCTCTTTTTGTTCCAGTATTTTGAATGTATTTATTTTAAGTGCATCATTTTAAAGGTGGCATTTTAAATGTTTTTAATTAATGTATTTTATAATTCCTGGATACATCTGCTTCTTCAAATTCTCTAGAGTGTTATAAAGCTAAATAACTTATGTCCTTGGAAATAACTTTATTTTATGCTTTCTGTATTGGTGATATACAAAGTAACATGTCTTGTATGAACTCAGTGGCCTTTTTGTGGCCAGAAAAACTTCACAAATCTTCCTAAAAACTAGCTTGTTCTTAGGCAGTAGCTTAAAATATAGAGAATGTAGTTTGAAAATGCATTATTTCAATTACCATTTTGAAATAACAGCTATACCAAAGAAAAAGATGTTGAAAAACTTTACTTGAACTGGAATTCTCAGAGACGGTGGCATTCTGCGTCTTTACCTTGAGGATTTGTAACCTCTGAACAAACACCTCTTGGGAGACAGAATGTACGCAAACTCCAAATTTCATGTAAGCCTTGTATTAATATTAAGCAGACACATCACTTGTGGATAGCTCTGGTTTTATAATGTGCCATTTTGTTCTAGGTGGGTAACCCTGGGGAGCCGGGCTTGAGGGGACCCGAAGGAAGTCGGGGGCTTCCTGGAGTGGAAGGACCGAGAGGACCGCCTGGACCACGAGGCATGCAGGGAGAGCAGGGTGCCACCGGCCTGCCTGGCATCCAGGGCCCCCCAGTGAGTGGTGGGCAGTCTCCGCGGTTTCCCTCTGGACAGTCCATCTCACAGGACCAGAAGGGGGGCGGGCAGCCAGGCTAGCCCAGACATCAGCTCCTTAGCAGTGTGGGCAAGTTCCTTTGTAAATCCAGCCACCTGGCCACTTGCTGAGTGTGTCAGGTTACCATTTAACAATGTCTTCTTTATAGCTCTGTGTATAAATTGTCTCTCTCTTTTTTTCTTTTCTTCCTGTCTCAGGGTAGAGCACCGACAGATCAGCACATTAAGCAGGTTTGCATGAGAGTCATGCAAGGTAAATAAATCATAATGTCTAGACTTTTGGTGTGCTTTAAAGGTGGGAGATTTTAAATAATATTAATTGTTTTAGTTAATGTATCGTCACAAAATAGCTTATAGTCTCAAAGAAAATTTTCATCTTTCTAGGTTAGCCCTTTTTTTTTTTTTTTTTGACATTTATTTATTTGAGAGAGAGAGTAAGAGAGTGAGCACACAAGTAAGCGGGGAAGGGGCAGGGGGAAAGGGAGAGAAAGTCTTAAGCAGATTCCCCACTTAACATGGAGCCCAACACAGGGCTTGATCTCATGACCCTGAGATCATGACCTGAGCCAAAACCAAGAGTCAGACACTGAACCCAACTCAGCCACCCAGGCACCCTTCGGTTAGCCCATTTTTGTTCTTGTTTTTGTTTTTTGCCAAGGAGGTTAATTTACAAGAAAACACACACACAAATACAGACAAGCCCCCCCCCCCCAATTTGGAACACAGATTCTCAGGTATCTTAACCCTCCTTAACATCCTACCACTTCATGTATTCCTGGTACTGACCCTGGCTCTCTCTGTAGCTTCTATGTGAAGTAACTGACAGTCTTCATGACCATAAGAAGCATTGGGACATGATCTCTACTCATGTATCATGTACAGAAAATCAAGAACTGTATTTTACCAAAATGGTGATATATTTTTATATTTGTTAACCTTTATCTAAATTCATCTATACCTATAGCAATTGCCATTTTTCATAGCTGCTTTAGAATTGGTCTAGTTCTAAAATCACATAGAAAAGGAAGAAATTGGGGAGGCAGGAACTGGGGAGATCCTGTAACGTTGGGCCTCTCTAACAAATAATTACCTTATTTTGGTTGGAACCAAGTCAGTCATGATAAATACTCTTCTTTTACAAGCTCATGAGATAGTGTCATTTGTCTGGTAGACTTGTAGAGTTTTCCAGAATAAAACTGTCACTTTGATATTTGAAAACCAATCTTAAGTCTCTTCATGGAAGACATTTAATCTTGAAAGGATATTTCAATTTTAAACGTTATGTCCCTAGAAAATTATAATTTTATGCTCTTACTTACATAAGGCAAACCAGAATGCTCACATTTAAGCACTTTTAAAATGTTCTTTAGAAATTTGTTTCCAATTCATAATTTCCTTCACACCTTTAAAAAATATGACATCGGCATAGTTCCCTTAGAGTGTTTTCATAGGAAAGTTTTCTTCCTCCTCATGGTTTCAGCGGATAATTCTTAATCTCTTTAATGGTTCCTGAAAAAGCCCACACAGTTATTAATTTTGAAGACAGACTGTGAACATTCCCAAGAAGCGGGCTATTTTTAATGTCTGTTGTCTACTCCAAACATGAAAAAACTTTTGAGAGGGGAGTTTATAAGAAGTCATGAATGCTCAGGATATTTTAGGTCACTTAATATCTTCAGACTGAAAATGTGGGGCTGAGTCTCAAATGCTCTCTCAAAACGAATTCTGGACAATGTCTTTGGCTTTTAAAAAGCTTTGCGACATCCACTTCTTCTCTGTTAAGAAACTCATTTTCTGCCCATCCTGGGTTTTCAGAGAATCAGCCAGGACCCAGGTGATGGACTCATCCTTTTAGAACACTGCTCACCTGAAAGCCTTGCCATGTATTTTTTTTTTTTTTCAAATCTCCCTGCCCCTGTCTCAGAACAGCAGGACCAAATATATCCAAAAAGAGCTGAATAAAACAGCACCAGGGAAGTTTCTTGGCAGAAAGTCCATGAAAAAAAAAAAAAAAAAAGAAAGATCCAACTTTATTCACTTCCCACCACCAATTTTGAAGCTCTGGTGACACATTTAAGAAAAAGAGACACTTGAAATACCGCCCCCCACCTTTTTTTTTTTTTTTCATTTGAATCATTTTCCTGTTTCTGACTTCTCTGGGCCGGTTTATTATCTTTCAGAGCATCTTGCTGAGATGGCTGCTAGCCTCAGGCGACCGGACTCAGGGGCCTCTGGCCTCCCTGGAAGGCCTGGACCCCCTGGTCCCCCAGGGCCACCTGGAGAGAATGGCTTCCCAGGCCAGATGGGACTTCGTGGCCTTCCAGGCATTAAAGGCCCTCCTGGTGCTCTTGGTTTGAGGGGGCCTAAAGGTAAGCCATTTTGCCCCGGTAGAACAAAAGAACACACACTGTCCTTCCTCACGGTATATCCACACGGCCTTCCAAGCTCTAGATACACTGTGAGACAAGGAGATGTATCGTTCTCTTCTTTTTTTTTTTTATAGTTTTTAAATTTTTTTATAAACATATAATGTATTATTAGCCCCGGGGGTACAGGTCTGTGAATCGCCAGGTTTACACACTTCACAGCACTCACCATAGCACATACCCTCCCCAATGTCCATTGTATCGTTGTCTTCTACGGTGGTGATGAAAACGATCAGAAAGCTATTATAAGACATCCTCTTGACCTTGCTATATGTCAACAGGAGACCAAAACCTAGAATTAAGGTCCCTTGATTTTTAGTACTGATCTTTTTCAGTTACCCTCTGCCTCAATCATAGTTCAAAATAAACTTTACGGGATCTTGTAAACGATAAGTCAGCCTTTTTTTTTTTTTTTTTTTTTTTTTTGAGACTCAAAAATCACTGTAGAGTTCTTCTAAAATGGCAACCAGACTTAGAATGTTTGTAGCCGTAACTTAAACTAACAGCATCGGTTAACAGGTCAGAAGGCATAAATTACATCATGGAGTGAAGTCCCTTCTTCTTTTAAAGAGTGACATCAGATGTTTAGTTTTGATGGATTTTTTTTTAGCTCAGAAGTACAATCGAACTTTTTCCTTCCTTTTTTTTTTTTTTTTAACTTTTTTCCTTCTTTAACATGTGAGGGAATGTGAGGCAGTTTATTTCTTCCCCTTTTATCGAAAGCAAGTTAAGCCCTTAAAATCAGGGTTTGGCAAAAAAAACCCCACAAAAATCCAAAATGGTATTGTGAGTGTGTTGGGTATGCAGCAGGCCCTGCAGAAGAAGGACTGGTTGCCTCAGGTGCTGTTTACTAGTCAAGGTGAGTAAGTATGTCAGCGTGGGGCGGGTGTGTGGCCCGGATCACTGACAGAGAGCGCGGAACAAAATGAGGCATATCTCTATCTTGGCAAGTGACTGACAGTTCTCTAGGGAGCTTCGGAAAGATGTGGCATCAGAAACAGGAGAGGTTTTTTTTTTTTTTAAATGGTGGTGCACCCATTAGGGATAAATATTATGGTGTGAAGGGTCAGACGGCAAGCAAGCGGCCTTTTTGGATCTGTAAATGAATTGCTGATGTATTTGGCTAACTACACTCTCAGTTGGAACAATTTTGTTAATTATGTTTGGGGTTTTTTTGGGGGTAGAGGGCATGTGCATTGCCATATGTGAAAAAATGACCCCTCGTTGGAGCCTCTTGCAAGGCTGGCAGGATTTCCGAGCTTTCAGAGGCCGGACAAAATCAAATGTGGAGAGAGCTCAGAGCTCTTAAAGAGAACGGAGTATTTTCTTTGAAAGAAGCTCATCGCCGCTCATCTTTGTCCTGCTTATAGCTCCTGGTTCAGGAACTCAGGAGTAGGGACTCTCTCTGTGGTTAGTCCCCATTCACTCTGTTCGGTTTCCAAGAAACTCTGCTGCCTCTAGTGGATTGTTGACTTAGTTGTTTCTGTGGCACCAGAGCTCAAGGTGACTCCTCAGCCTTTCTCCTCAGTTCCCTTGTGAGCAGTGGTTGTGAGAGCATGCCCCCTGAGCATCAGCACGGCCAGGGACCCCGTCTGGAATAGAGATTCTCCACCCCACCCTGGTCCCCCGATCCCAGACGCGGCAGGCGAGGCCCAGCCTTCTGCATTCTAACAAGTCTCCCGATGAATCTGATGCCCTGGGGCAGTCACCCATCTTCCTGCCAAAAGGAAACGCCTTGTAGGCTACAGGAATCCCAGCCATGTTTTCTTTGGCTAAAAGGAAGTCTTCATATGTGGGATAAAACCTAACTTTGAGTTAGTAAAAGAACTCGCCTGAAGTCCCATTTTATTTTCTAAGAAATAAGAATGTCTATGTCTACTTGCTATGCTAGTAGCATCTGCCTAAGGCTGTGTTTCTCAGCCTGGGGTGCACCGTGGAATCATTTGGGGAGTTTTAAAAACTATCCACGGCTGGATCTCATTCCCAGATTCTGGCTTAATAGGTCTGAGCAGCACCCCCATGGGATTTTAATACACAACTAGGGTTGGAAACCACAGGAAACAAAGGTGAAATGTCCAGGAAGTGTCCTGGGAAGCTCCTAGAAGCACAGAATTGTGGCTGTGTTGGGCTGACTTGGCTCTAACAGATGGACCTTATTTTGAAGGGAAGAAAAATATATTTCTATATTTGGAAACTGGAAAATGCCCCCTGGCACAGAGTTTATTCACCAAGCATTGTTTGATCGTCTAAGAGACTTCCCCCAATATTTCTTTAGTATTTATGACATAGTCTATAATCTAGAAGAGATATAGTCTTTCTTTTTTCTGAAGGACTTTTTCCCCCACCTGCCTCCATCCCTTTATAATCACTGGGTTCCTTTAAAGCAGGATCTTTTCTGTCTTACTTCTTGAACTTTGGGCTGTGGGAAGGAAGGAAGGAGTGCTGTCTTTGGATTTTATCAATCAATGCTGTCACAGATTTGGAAATGTAGAATTCTAGGTAACCAGACTTGACCTTTCTTGTCCTACCACATACATTGTAACAGTAATATGTAATTGAAAACATATAATGTTCCACTAGCCAAAGGTTACACGTCAATTTTTCCCAGAGAACAAATAGTCCAGCATTTGAAACTTAACTATTCAGCCAGTTAGAGAAGAGATGTATTTCAATGTTCCCTGCTGTCTTTTTCCCATGCCTAATAAAGGGATAGTCTGAGTCTTGCTCAACATATTACTTTGAGAGTCTTTTTCCAAGGAAATTACTCCACAGATAATGAACAAATAAATTTTACTAAAGCGTTGAGTAGTTCAAACTATGTCTTTAATAAAATTATTTTTTCCTAAGCAATTAGTCTGCAAAACACAGTGAAACATTTTCAATAGGAGCTAGTAGAAATATCTGCCAGAAATCATACTCAAATCTTAAATCATATTTATAATTTTGTTTTTCATGGACATGTTTTGTGCAATATTATACAAAGAGGGCCAAGACCCATGCCACGGGTACATTTTACATGTCTATTCAAGCAGAAACATGAGAGATATCTAATTGGCTTATGTTCACTTTGTTTAGTATTGGTCTTCTGGGTCATAAATTCTGTGTCATAAATACTATTTTTAAATGTTCATGGTTTGGATTAATTTTAAGTTCCTTTGAGTAAGGCTATATATCTATTTTTAGATATTTTCGTGTGAGTCAAACGATGTGTCACCATGTAAATGACGGCTTGAGAAAATATACACGTCATTACCGTGACTAACTCTTTTTTTGGTATTAGTCAGTTTGCATGGGGTTGGAGTGTCAGTTATAGCTTTCAAATAAATGAAATAAAGAGCAACCATGGAGCAATGAGAATTTCTTTCATTTTAGCCACTCTGTTCCGAGGGAGCTGTTTTGCTACTTACACTGCACGTTTCCCTTTTTACCTTATCTAAAGCTCATTTGACAAGCTCGCTCTGTTTTTCCACACAGTAGGCTAGCTAATAAAGGTGCACCTTTAGTTCCCTGAGCCAGTTTTCAGAAATGTCGAAAGAAGCCATGATCAGGGTTTGAAGGAGCGGATTGACCCCAGGGATCACAGAGCCAGGCCGCAGCTCCCTGGGCTGGGAAGGACCAGCAGCTTGCCCTGTGCCTCTGTCCTGGAGCCCCTCTAAAAATTGTGTGTCTACAATTGATGACAACCGCAAGGCAGGATCACGACTAAGACCTTCCTTGCAAGCGACATTTTAAAGGGGATGTGGCTTCGTAATACAAAGTGTTTAACTTTCACGGTTTGCGTGGAAGTTACATTTTAATTTATAATCTTCCCCTATCTTCGGAAAATGTGGCACATTTATTGGTTCTCTTCTCGTTGCTAGCCTCCAGAATTACAGTGATATGACATTTAAATTGCTAAGTTAACAAGAGCGCTGAAGTTCTTCGTTTTTAAAATGCTAATTATCGTTATCTTCCTAATATAGTAAGGCCATATTGATGAGTGTAAAAAAAAAGCTTATGTGAATGAGTTCAACTTGAGCTCTGTATCCTCACACAGTGTTTATATAATTTTAAAATTGTTTTTAAAATATATTTGACTCATGATAAAAAAATATTCATACAAGGACATTCACAGCTCAAATCAAAGTATGGTAACTAAACATTCACTTCGTAATTAGAGGGTTTTTTTGTTGTTTTTCTTTTTGTTTTTTACTATTTTGGCATGCATGCTTTTGTTTTTTAAAATTCTAACAAACTTGACTCAATATTGAATCAAGTTGGGCTGATATAAATGTTTGGAAAAAATGATCACGTATAAAATCTTGAAAAATGTACTGCATCTTCTACAAGAGTAGTGGGATAATATAATACTATGCCAATGGGACAGTAGAATAATGCCTTTTACTATGAGCCATAAACGTCATTTAGGAGCAGTTGACTAGGTATTAGGGCACTTTGTTAATGAGGCCAAGTTTCTGGGCTTCTCTGCAGGGGCCAGGATAATTAATGAAACTTCGTTCTGTGGCTGAAAATCAACTGTCTTGCAAATAAACATGGTTGGTTGTAATCCAAAGCACATCCCCTGTAAATAATGAATCACAAGTGAAGCGTGGGCACTTGTGATAGCACATTTAAAATTTTGAAAATTCATTAATTTATTTTCAGCTATACTAAATTTACAATGTTTGAGAATTTAAAATATATGAAAAGATATTTACTGAAGAGTTTTTCTCCCACTCTGGTCTCCCATCTGCCTAGATTCCTTTATCCTTCCCATGAGATAATCCCTTTTATTAGTTTCCTACATATCTTTGCCAGTGATGATGTACAATATACGGTTACATACACTCTCTATAGCCTTTTAGAAACAAGTCGTATTGCCCGTTAGTAGTGATCTGGACCTTAAATTTTTTCACTGAACAATATGTTTTGAGATCATTTTAAAGAGCTTCCTGGTTCTTCTTCATAGCTGCATAATATGCCGTTTTGCGGGAGTAGCATAATGCATTTAACCCTCTCGTGGACATTTAGTTTCCCATCTCCTGCCATTACCGCAAGGCTGCTGTGGACCACACAATTTCATCTTTGTGTAAATATCAACATAACATTTATGTTCCTACGATAAATTCCCAGAAGTGGAAGTGCCAGGTAAAATGGTACTACCATTTGTAATTTTGATAGATATTGTTAAATTACCCTCCAAGAGACTGTCTCAGTTTGCAGTCTTATTAGCCATATGTAACGATGTGTTTTTCCACATACTTGCTAACATATGTTTGATTCAACTCTGGAATTTTTGCCGATCTTATCATTCAAAGTAGCTTTCGTATTATTTTAAATTTCCATTTATTTTGATGTGAGGGTGAAGTCAAGGAATTTTTCATACATTCCAGACTTATTTTTGTTTCCTTTTAGTGGCTTTTTTGCTTATATATTCTTTTTACTGTTGTTGACCTTTTTGTATAGATTTTAGGAACTCTTCATATTTTGAATCATAACAGAAAGGCCAACTCAAATCTGAAGTTATTAAATATTTCTCCCTTGCTTTCTTCTGGTTCTTATACATTTAAATGTTTAATCCACTTATAATATATCCCGGATTATGTTGTGAGGAACAGATTCAACTTTTTTTTTTTTTTTTTTTCCAGCTGGCTTCCCACGTTTTCAAACACCATTTATTGACTTGTTTGACTGCTTCCCACTTTAAGATGGCATGTTTATTACAAAACAAAATCCTTTATGTATCCAAACCTGTTTTGGGGCTGTTTCAGCGGTTCATCTATTCATGTACCAGTACCACACCATGTTAATTGGTTTAATACGTGGTAGGATTAATTCCCTCATATACCTTTTCTTTTTCGAGTTTTTGTGGCTATTCTGGCTTATGCATTTTTCTGTACAAACTTCAGAATTCCCTTTTTTGGTTAAAAAAATTTTTATTGGGAACATGACGAAACTTCATCTTAGGGAGAAGTCAACACCTTTTTGTGTTGATGTCATTCCACCTACGAACAGTTGTCAAGTCCTTTGTATCCTTCAGAAATGTTAATTTTTTAATGTTGGATTTGCATATTTCTGATTAAACTTCTTCCTTGTTATTAATTTAATTGTTATGATAAATGGGATATTTTTTCACTACATCTTAGATCTGGTGGTTGTTTGTATATATGAAAACAACTGGTTTTCATATATTAATTTTGTATCTTGCTCCTTTACTGAATTACTCTCATTGCTTGTAGTAGATTTTGAGTTGATTTTCAAAGATTTAAGATACACACTGATGCCACTTAAAAAGAGGGATGTTTTTGACTCTCAAACTAAATGACAAATACTAATGATAACGTGGGCATCTCTGTGATGCTGTGTGTGTAGTGGAACTGCTTCTCATGTTTCCCAATAGGCGGTACCCTAACTCTCCGGTTGAGGTAGATACATTTTATCATGTTAAGGAGGCAGCATTTGATTCTTGGTTTACTGAATGTTGATCATTAGATATTTTAGTTTGTTTATCCTTTAATGAACATGATTATTTGATTTATCCCCTTAGATCTCTTCATATAATTGACTTATGTTTTGCCTGGCTATGTATTTACTACAACCTCGTTTGTGGCAACTTCATGAGATTTTGCTTTCTCAACGCTGGGTCTGCTGAAAGTCTAAAAATATGGAACTTTCTTTTTATAAGCATACAGAAAAATAACATTTCTCTAATGACATGCAGGTGACCTGGGAGAAAGAGGGGAACGTGGCCCTCCAGGAAGAGGTCCGAAGGGCTTGCCTGGAGCAACAGGTCTCCCAGGTAAGTGTGTTATACGGCAGCACAGGGTTGAGAAATTGGTAGCGAGTGTGCAGTCTGAATTGGATACCATTATAAAGACTTGCCCTTTAATTACTTATGCCTGTCATGTGATTCTCAGTAACGGCTGGCACAGATTTTTCAAGACCAACTTTAAGGAAGAGTTAAAAGAATTGTAAATCATGCCTCTGTTCCTTGTGAGAAAGCAAGTGTCAGGGCTTAAAATATTCATTTCTTGAATAGATGACTTTAAAAAATTGTGTCAAGGTCCAGCCACAATGCACTTGTTAGAAAATTCTGAATGAATGAGGTCCTAGCCGTTGTTAGCCTCATTGATAGTTTCCCAAACTGACCAAAAAGTCAGAGCAACAAGAAAATTAATCCAAGTTTTCAAACTACTCATGTTGCATAGGGGGTAACCGAAGTCTTATTTTACAAGCTCCTGTTTCAAATATCCAGACCCTCCAGAAACCCATATCCAAAGTAAATAAATAAAATAAACCTGAACATTCCTATTCATATAGCCACAAAGAACCATGCACGAGCCACGTAGCACAGCTGCCCTGGCTGAGGTGACAAAGTTGCCTCTGTGTGGAGAGCCTGGTTTTGCACACTGGGCGTCTGTTCTGTCTTTACACACTGGCTACTCTGTCCCCACAGCCTAAGCTGCCACACACTCATCCTCTGGGAAATGGCCTACCAGCCCCACCACAGAAGCAGCACAGAAAGTCACTTCGGTTTAAGCGCCTGAATGATATGTAGCCTCCCAGCGAATGCTGGGAATCAGGGTGAGAGGATCTGCCGAGAAAGGGTGGTCCACGCTTCCACAGTAGATTTGGAAAACTTGGTGTAGGGAAATGTAGAAAAAGAAATGCTCATTTTCCAATTCTGACAGGCTTACCTATTCAATCATGCTTCTAATTGCAGCCAAAAACATCACTGCTTTCTCATTATCCATTTCATTGCTCCTGGGAATTGCTCTCTCATTAACATTTTTAAAAAAAAATATGAATACATTTGGAGACGGTTCAAACACTGCTATGCAAAACTGTGATTCATGGGTCTGTCAAAATGCTTTCACAAATTGATAAATTTTCATGATTGGAAAAGGAGGTTTTTGTGATTGGAAAAGGAAAGAAAATCTGGTTGAAGCTACACGGGACCAAGAGAAGATTTCAGTGTATGATAAATTCTGCAACCACTCATGGATGTTTAATAGAGGAAACGGAAATAAAACTTACTGAGTGCTTTCCTCCTTTATCAGTGGTAGCGATAGGTGGTTTAAAGCTGATAAAAATATCATTCCAATCTATTTAATGATCTATATATTATAGGATTGCCTTACAATTTCTCCTTCTCCCACTTTGTTGACAGATCATGTAACATTTCGCAGACCACCAACTTGTATTCTTGGTGAGATTTTCCTTTAGCAGAAATAGATGATCATTTCTGGTGACTGTTAGTTTCCAACACTCTGTTGATAAACCATGTTTTGGGTTTCAAATGGGAAGACTGAGGCAGACCCAGCTCTGTACCTGCAGTGCCCCAGCCTGTCACGAGGGGACGTGTCAGTCTCCATCTGCAGTAATTGCACTCAGAGTTGCTGGATCTGACCCAGACCGGTTCCCCTGTGCTCTGGGGCCATTGCTGTCCCAGAAGGGGGCGTCCCTGGTTTGCTTTTTAGTTCCTCAGACATGTGCTGGGCACAATGGTTAAGGCAGGACAAGCTCATCCCCGGCAGCTCTGCCTGGTCCCCATCTTGTCTCCCTTAGGAAAAAATGAATTTTTTATAGCTGGTCTTGAATTTAATCCTTAAATATGCTTTGTTAACAACGGTTGTTGGCTATTTCAGGACTGGGGCACCTGCCCTTTGCCTTTTCCTTTCTGCCTCTTGCCAGTCCTGGTCCCTTGCTTCCTGGTACACTTTGAAATCTGGGCTTTTATTATATTTCCCTTGAGAGGATATCTGACATTATTTAGTGGGAAATCTGAGTTTCAGATTATATTTTAAAAGCCTGGGCCACTCTTCAAAAGCACACAGTTTTGCAAGTGCTTTAGTGCACAGGCACAAAGGGTTTATGTTCCCCCCAAACCTCGAAGCATCAGCTGGGTGCTTTGGTTTTCTCTGGTTTTTAGGTCAGCTCACATTCTCTCGTCTACGCTGTGAATACGCTTAGCTGACAATTCCCCAATCCATCACTCCCGAAACAAGAGCTATTTGAGTCATTCGTCTCCTTAAGCTCGTACTGGGCAAGTGAGCTATCTGGAGCTCCACAGTTCAGATATCCTGGGTTCAAATTCCGACTCTGTCACTTACTAGCTCTATGACATTGGGTGACTTCCAACTCCAAATCATAAATGCTAAGTACTGGTTCACAGTAAATTATTAAACGAGTTCACTGTCCACTGAGAGGCTGGGCTTTTTAATTTCCCTGGCAGAACCTGGAATGTGATTAGAAATGTGGTTTCTGGGCTCTCACAAAGGTAATAGTAATAGGACTTTAGGGCCTGGAGGAACTTCCAATAGCACTCTGTGCAGGGTCTTGTCTGGTACCTAAAATAAACCTCCTGCAGAACAGGATATCCTGCAACTTTTCTTGTTGTCTTCTATTGGGACTTGGATTTGGGACTTAAATCCTCCTGGGTGAAAAAACTTCATTTGATCATTCTTTCTGACGCAAACATATCTGATATAGGATATATTTGGAAAAAAAGGTAGCTAATACATTAATTATCTATCAGTTATCAGAATTCCTTTGCTCTTTGTAGTTAGTTTTAGTTCTTCATCTCCTTTCCATATCAGATCTCTCTGTTCAGTGTCTAGTGTTTAGTGGCCCTTTGGGCCGTGATGGTACGCTGCTTCATATGGACCATAGATCATTATTAAAACCACCATGCAGATTGGCTGTAGGGCTCTTTGTCTAAGAAGTTCCCATATCCTCCAGTCTGTTTCCCACAGCCCGAGGGAGGCAGAATGGGTACTTAGGGAGGACAGGCTCTGGAGTCAGGCTGGCAGGGTGCACACACTGCGCTGTCACTTCCTTGGAGCTACCTCACCTCTTGACGCTTCCATTCCCCTCCGTGTCACAAGGTTAATAAGCACATGTACCCTCTAGAGTTATTCAGGAAGATCTACATACACATGAATACATGTGAAACACTTAGAACAGTGCCTGGCATATGGCCGGCATTTTGCAAACTTAGCTATGATCCTTTTGTATTCCTCTGTTCGTGTTTGAGAAAATACAGACTTACAAAGGTCACCTGCTCTGACAAAGGTCTCTTAGGTAATCAGTGACAGAGGCAGATACTCATACTTTCTAGGTCCAGGTTCATGTAGTAGACAGAATGTTGAGCTGGCTCTCCAGTCATGTTTGTCTTTAGCTTAGTCTTTGCCACTCTAGCCATGTAACTTCAGCATGTCCCATAACCATTTAATGTCTTGACTCCTTTTTGTCTCTCACAGAGCAGAGCAGATCACAATAGAGATCCCTGGGGCTTTAGATGCCCTCAACCCCCTGCCCCTACCTTCAGTTACTTACCACAGGCCTTTGGTGGTATCGCTTGATTGGGTTGTCTCATTAAAAGTAACCCTCTCCGCCTGCTGCCTCTGAATTTGCCTGCTTGGGACCAGTTCCTTGCCGCTCTGAGGATTTTAAGGAAACATTTTAAGAATAGGTTCTGATCTCCACTGTGCATTCAAACTCATGAGGGGAAGAAGCCAGTTAGATAAGGACACAGAAGTTTGTGACCACCAGGAATGTGGCCTGTGGGTTGACATGCTTTCCCTTCTGGGATGAGGAGAGAAGGGTAGAGCTGGCTTTGTGCAGGGTCATGCTAGGGCTACTTAGGTTTCTTAGGCAAAATTTGCCCAGAAGTGAGCTTTACTTGTGAATACTGAGTGGAAAAAACCCCAAAAAGCCCCAAACCAAAGGCACATTCAGTGTAGCCTGGTTTAGCAGTAGCCATTTATCCTATTTCTGTCACTGCAACTATTATATTTGGCCGTGGGGATCTTAAATACACAAACCATTTTATGCCAATTCCTTAAACATATATGCTTTGTTAAACACCACAAAAGTAAGCTTCAGAATAAGGTGAGAACTGTAAGGAAGTCTCTGACACATATTTTACATAACCCGTGGATAAATTAATGCTGAAAATTACTTGCAGGTGGTTTTTTTTAAGGCCTTTATACGGTCCCTTTCACTCTGCCCCACGTGTTAGATCCTTCAGAATGTTGGGGGGGGGGGGGGGGACGGACTGGTCTCTGTCAGTGTAACATGACTACCCTCTAGTGTTCACACAGAGAATAACACATTATTTTTAAAAATAACACTGGCCATAACATTTTTATAGGCCCTTGAAATTTCAGAAAACTGTGTAATCATTAGCTGGTTAGTGCAGCTAACACACCCATGAGGCAGACAAAGCATAATGAGAACACTTCAGATCTGTTTTCTTCTGAGGAGTTGGAGACTAGTTTACAGATATTTGCTAATGAAGCTGCTGGACTTCTTGAATGATTTGGACTGTGACCTAGTGTCACCCCAAAATTACATTCCTAAACAGTAACAAGAACATTGGAGAGTAAATGCCCAGGGTCTGGGCTCACTGGAAACTGACGATCTGTTATGTGACGCCTGGTTTCTTCCCCTGGTCATTTCTACAGGACAAAAACCTCAGTAAAAATATCTTAAGTTTCTTAGGATACATAGAGCTCCAGAAGAATCAGTATTACTCTTGTAGACTGTTCCTCTTTTTACGTCCTAGTCAATTCAGGTGCAAAGAATTAAAGAAAAAACACCCCCCCCCCCCACACACACACACTTGCCGTGCAGGCCCACGCATGCACATGCGCAGTGGCGCACACACCGCGGCAGAATTAGCTCATCGTGGCTATGGGGGTAAGGCTGGATTGGAGGGGCGGCGAAGAGCCCTTGTTTCCAGCTGCAACACCCTCTAGCTATGTGACAATGGACGATTATTTAGCCTTCTGAACTCTCAGTTCACACAAGAGGAGAATAGGATCAACGTTGAGCACAGTTCATGGCCATGGTAAAGTGGAAATAGTTTATAAGTGTTGATGAGGAGGACGACCTTGATGACAGTGACATCATAAAAGCTCCCGAAGGTCACTTGCTGTGTTTGCCCAAGGGAGAATTGGACTAGATGTGCTTTACATAAAATCAATCGAGGGTACACAGGATGGCTTCATCAACTCTTTCTTCAGAGGATGAGCAGGAATCTGGAATAAATGCAGCACGTGAGAAACCTCTCCTGGAATGTGTAGTGATGGGGCACCACATAGGAAAACCTAAAAAGCTTTCCTTCTGATTTCTAATATTGGTGTGTAGTAGAGAATAAATTCCCTTAAGTTTAAGGTTTTAGGCACGTGGCTGGTTCTACAAATGTTCAATAAAAATTTGAATCCTAAGGTTTAGAAACGGAGACCTATTCAAGAACTCCGCTTCGAGCTTTCCCTGACAATTATCAGAGGCTCTGCAGGCTCTGGCCTGTCTTCCCTCGTGGCAGCTGTGGGCTGGAGCAGAGCGGCCACAGGCTCAGTCCTCCCTGTGGCCTCCCTACCACTGAGGTGGGACTTCTCATTAGATCAGTTTTCATTAGACCCGCGTTATCACTTTTCTTCTTGTAAAGACAGCAAGGCATTCTTAATCCAAGGCCATTTCTTTACTTCCTTAAGGGTCAGCAGACTTTTTCCCGGAAGGACCAGAGTGTTTGGATCTGCGGGTCCTGCGGCCTCTGTGGGAGTTAGACAGCTCTGCCCTTGTAGTGAAAAAGCAGCTGTAGGTGATACATACACACACGGCCATGGCTCTGTTCTAAAACTATTTACAAAAACAGGGGTTGGCTCCTGGGGTCCGCCCTGTTCGCCTACCCTGATCTGCCTTATCCGCTCTGCCTCCGTGGTCATTTGGTTTGTGACCTTTCCTTTAGGCATTTTCTCCTCTTCATCCTGATTTGATTTTGTGAAAGCAGACATGGTATGTCTCCATGCGAACATTGCTGCCCCTAAGGTGTGTGAAAGTTACCCTTTATGCGCACCTTTTCTGGCCTATCTTTAAACCTTCAAAGAGCGACTTTGAACAACCACTTTGTGTCAGGAGACCTGGAGAGGCTCTGCTAGAGGCTTATTTATTTACAGGTGCTCTTGATTAGGGAAAAACTTTCTCAGGGCCCTTGTCTTTAGAGGAAAATACAATCATCTGCTTCACTACAACTTAATATAGTTAAATGGAGGCTTATGGGATAGATGAGGGGAAATCACTTATTTCTCTGTTTACCTATAGGCTTGAGATGGAGAGAATCAAAGATAATAATTCAAACTTAATAATGGGTTATTCTATATTCTTGCTTTGTGTGGATCTAATTGTAAGCATCGCAGGTAGAATGAGATCTTATATGTAAAATAAAATCTCTGATCTATCTTCCCTCTAAAAGTATGTGAGAGGGCGCCTGGGTGGTTCAGTCAGTTAGGTATCTGCCTTTGGCATGATCTCAGGGTCCTGGCATTGAGCCCCAGGTAGGGCACTCTGCTCAGTGGAGAGTCTGCCTTTCCCTCACCCTCTCCCTGCTGCTCTGCCTACTTGTGCTCTCTGTCAAATAAATTAAAAAAAAAAAAAAAAGTAAAATAAATAAATAAAATGAGTAAATGAAAGTATGTGAGATATATGTAATAAGACTGGATATATGTAATAAGACCATTTAGTTAAGACTGGACCACTATAATAAGACCAATAAAAGACATGTGTAATAAGACCACAAAAATAGAAAAAGAAAACTAAAACCACTAAGAAAGAAGGCAAGTAACTGAATCTAAGCAGATACATAAGTGAACATGTCCACTGTTTCAGCGGAATGGCCCAGGTAGGAGGGCAGAGACGGAAAGAGGATCTCTATAAAATGGTATCATCATGGCACATACAATTTGTCTCACACCGATTGCTTCCTGCCATTTTTACGCTAATAGTGGGAAAACACTGCTGGTGTGATGCGGTGGGTAAGCATTCAGCAGAAATTCCTCCCTGCCATGGGGTGCCCTGCCTCAGAGAATGTGCCCCAGGGCGTGACCAAACAACCTTTGAACATGACAAAGGGAACAAAATGCTCCCGAGGAACGCAGGCCATGATAAAATTCACCCAGGGGTGAACCCCTGATGGGAAAACATCTGGGAAGTTTGCAGGTGCACTGCACAGGCTTCTAAGACATCCGTCCGTGATATCCTCACAATCAGATAGCCCCTACTTAGTAGAGGCTTTCAGACAGGGAGTTTAGTTTTAAGGAAGGTATCATCCCATCTTGGAGATGAAGAAACTGAAAGATTCACGACTTGCTAATGCCGCCCTATTCACAAACGGCAGAGCAAGAACTCAGAGCTCTCTGCCTCTAACCCCTGTGCTTCTAACCACTGCGCTGTAGTCGTACTGCCTGTCTGGAGACTGCTTGCCTCGTAGGGATGAGGCTACTGGAGAAATACAATGTGAGCCACAAGGAGAGTTGTGTGCATAATTTTAAACCTGCTACTAGCCACATTATCAATGTCAAAAGAATCAGGTGAAATTCATCTTAATAATAGTTTATTTAAGCCACTGTGTCTAAAATATTATCCCTTTATCATGTAATAAGAACAGAAATTATTAATGAAATATATTTTAAACATTTTACACTATGATGGCGACTAACATAACATTTACGCTAACAATTACATTAATAACAATTACACTAATATAAAATTTACATTCACTTTTCAAAGTCCGGGTGTGTTTTACACTCTTACCATTCATCCCAATTTGACTTAGCCACATGTCAGTGCTCAATAGACCTGTGTGGCCAGAGGCTACCCTATTGGAGATGCTGAGGCCTCCTTTCATTTTTAATTTCTAAGAAACCCAAGTCCAGTGAAGGAATTTTACCATCATCATTGATCTTCATCCATCCTCTCCAAAAGCACTTCCTAAGGCCCTGGGTGCACCCCGCTGGGCTGCGGGAGGGAGTCGGGTGGGTGCGTTGCGGCCAGCTCACTGCCGCCGGGGTTCTCCTGTTCACATGTGCAACCGTTTGTGTTTCAGGTGAACCAGGTCCTGCCAGCTACGGGAGGAACGGCCGGGATGGCGAGCGAGGGCCCCCAGGGGTGGCAGGAATTCCCGGGGTACCTGGCCCCCCGGGCCCTCCTGGCCCTCCTGGGTTTTGCGAGCCAGCTTCCTGCACCCTGCAGGCTGGGCAACGGGCATTTAGCAAAGGGCCCGATCCGTGAAAAGCTTAGTGCTGCGTGGCCGTCTGCATAAACCGTGCCTGGCAAAGGAGCGTGGAGAAGAAACCCCACCGAAGCCGAGGCAGGAGACGACAATGCGTTACCTTCAACGTTATTACCTAAGTCTTATTTGACGGATTTAAAACAATGGTGCTATTCAATAAGTCCTCTTTCTTTGCCTTTGGAGAGTAGACAGGAGAGTCATCAGATTAAAAAAAAAAAAAAAAACACAAAACAACCACAAAACCCCCCCAAACCCTCTTTTTAAATAAATTTCTAATCCTCTTCCCGGGGCGTTGAACTGAATTCAGCGCGCTGTGCGTATGGGACACATCGTGGGCCAAGGTGCCAATAAAGAAGGACAACTGGTTTGGTTTTCCTTAGCCGGAGTAGTTCTTTTCCTCTTTTATTTAGATGTTCTCAGATTAATGTTTGGGTTATACAGAGGATTATCAGACCTGCTGGAACCTCCTTAGAACGCCCAGCAACCTGTGCTCCCAGGTGCCGCCCGCCACGGTTCTCGGCCATCAGGTGCCGGTTTTGTAGTGCCTTGATTTTTGTTGAACTGTACTGTCTCCCAAGCCCATTAATGTTTTGAGCTCTTCTATGTGAAGCAAAGGAGGAATTTTAACATCCTGCCATTCATCGGTTTTAACGAGGTTATTTATTTTCAAGGTTTGAGGTAAAATCCCTGGTTGTACCAAAGAAGAAATAAACATGATTTCTTAATCTCTTGCATGTTTTCTTATAAATAATCGTGTTCAATGAAGTCACTGAACTTATTTAGATACTTTGAAAAATTTTTAGTGACTGGTATTTGTATAGGTATGTTTATAATGTTAGTGCTTTTTTTCCTATGGAGAAATTAAAAAGCCCTTCCTGTTTCCTGGGGGGTGTTACCTTGGGGAGAGAAGTTCTTCCTGTATATGTGTACAGCGTTAGGGAGAGCTTCAAGGACCTTTTTGAAATTTTGATGAAAGCCATGGGGCCATCATCCCAGGAAAACACATGAGAGCATATGGACAAACATGTTTGCAGACTGTTTCAGACGTCATAGACCACTTCCGTGCTTGTTTCTCAGTTAGGAACCACTGCTTTTGTTTCAATGGTTCATTAACACCTTCCTATTTAGAACTTCACTGCCGCAAAAATAATTTATGTTTCACCATTTTTCTTAGACATTTTATAACAACAACTCAGCTAAAGCACGGGGTTCTGACCTATAAGACAGGTATTGCCTGACCACTCAAGCACTTTATTGCTATTTACATCGTCACACAGATGGCTGTTTTATCGACATTTTTTTAAACTATTGATCAGACTTAATATATTAGTTTTATGTCACAGTAACTTCTCTTGGGGGCATAGCACAGTGCTCAAAACAGTCGATATCCTTGGTTGGTTTATGGAATTCAATTCTCTCAAGTCAAGGGGGAGTGAGCTCCAATAGGATCTTTGATACCAATTTTTTTTTTCTTGTGTATACTTGCTATATATTTAAAAATTTCAGCACTATTTGTTTGACCAAACCAATCATTATTTAATTTGTATTTGGATTTCCTTAATTTTTAAAAGAAGATTTATTGATTGATTGATTTAAGAAATCTCCACACCCAGTGTGGGGTTTGAAGTCATGACCCTGAGATCAAGAGTTGCTCTAAGGAAGGAGCCATCCAGGCACTCCCTTCTACCCTCCCCTCCCCCAACCTGGATTTCTTTAAAACTGCTTATAGCATCTAGTTCTGTGATTTGAACATGGATTGTGCTTAAGGAGAATGATCCTAACTTGGTTGCGTAATGAGTGCCGTTTACACACACTGAGAAGGATGGTTTTCCTTCATGTGGAATAGAGAAGTTTTGGAAATAGAGAGATTCATCATTATTACTTAAAATGATCTTTATATAAATGGCAAACCTTTTTAGGTGCTGCAACATCTAACCAAATAAATGCAAAGAAATTGTTTTGTCTTTCCACAAAGATGGTTTTATTCTAACTGGAGTGACAGAATCAAATACAACAAAAGAAAAACTAGATAACCAAATAAATATGTTTCCCAGTTCTAGAATATTGTATTCATAAGAAAATTTTTAAAAAATAAAATTTCAAAGAACAGTTCATTCAACTGTTTTACAAACTTGATATATAAAAGGCTGTACAATAAGCCCCACGGATACCATAAGCAATATTGGAAACAGCCACTTACAAATAGATTATGCAAAACTAGCACATTCCAAATGGTGGGAACAATCCATTGTAAATTCAGTTAAGTGAAATAGTTTACAGAAGCAGTAAATACTTGACTGAGAAATTGCAAAGACAAGCATCCAGCAAATCCTCTCCAATGGAAGAGAGTTGATAAACATTTAATTAAGCCAAATCCCTCTCTCTAGCAAAACACAAAGCTCCAAACCTCTTCGAGATATTTTTAAGAGTTGGGTGAAGTGTCACCTAGAGCACTCACTGAGAGAAGGGTGTGTGAATAATTAAGGTTGGTTAGAAACTGGCATATTACTCAAGGGCAAATGATTACTGATTTATTTCTAGGCAGTTCTTCTATGGCATTACGATATGATTTTCACCCTAAATATCTGACAGCTTGGTTAAGAACCACAGAAATCACTTCCCAGGTTGACTGAGTATATAAATTCACGGGCATGGTTTGGGATAATTGACCTCTGTCTAGCAGAAGAGTCTGAACTAGTAGTCTATCAATTATGTCATTGATTTGATTATAGACACTTTATATGCCCAGCTGTCTAAACAAGTATTGCTATTCTTAAACATCATTAGTAAAATCTGATTTATTTGCTACCTGAAATAAGCTAAGGTGAATCCCTGCTTTAGAAGACCACCTCCAACTGTATTATTTGATATTTTGGCTACGGCAGTGTTTCTGGCATATATCTATGTGTTTAAAAATAAACCAGTATATGGAGAGGATCACTAAAAATACATCAGATCATACCAAATATCAAGAAAGTTTTTTTTTTTTTTTCTCTTAGCCCTGGCAGAAGGAGTGACAAGTACTAATGAGAAAAAAAAAATACTAGCAAACTAGTGATTCTGCCATTTACAGATTTTGCAGTGGACATAAATGGTTTCAACTATTTTTAATTAAAGAATATTTGTGCTCAATCAGTATAGGTCAAGACTTTTTTTCATTGGGTAAAGCAAATCCTTTTCAGTTGTGTACTTAACCCTTTACAGTGAGATTGCGATCTGGGATGGTGGTATTAAGTGCATTTGGCTCAGTAAATACTAAATCACAATTCGTTAACCATTACGATGTAGGACTATATATACACACGCTCAAATGCCCTTTAAGTGATTAACTAGGGGAAGTGTAATCTATTTGTTAGATCCAGTTATTAGAAAGAGGATGCTGATATTATTTTTAGTCTTCATAAATCCATGCTAACTTTCCCCTAACATGCTTCCACATTTTACTCTTGACTCCCAACAAGTTTTCTAAGACTAACTAGAGAGAGAACAGATGAGGGAAACTGGCTCCAAGAAACTACCTTTCTTTTTAAGATTTATTTGAATGTGTCTTTGGCCTCTATTTTGAAGATCTGTGTGTGTAAAGACTTAAGAATATTCCTTAGAGAGCACCTGGTTAAATTTCTTATATCATAAGGAGACCTGAAGATGAGAATAGTTAAGACCTATGTAAAGCGTTTCCCAGTCTAAACAGACATGTAAATCCACTGGCACGTTATGATGTGATTAATTTCAGTTAAGGAAACATGCTATGTATTTAACTTCTTATTGCCTGTTGACATCATTAATGATGTAAGAGCTTACTTTATGAGAAAACTTAACTGTGATATTTCTTATCTTGCTCAGGCCCCTCTATACCAATAAATCTTATATGATTTTAGTGAGGAGACCACTTTTGTGGGACAAAAGCTGCAAAGGACGGGTTGCTCTCTGACTTGTTTCTGCTTGTAATTCTTCTCCACAATCATTAAACTAGGCTTTTTATGAGCTGCCAGGGAGATGGGTAATAGACTTAATTATTATGAGCTAAGCACTGATTCTTATGACAAGCAAAAACATTATCTCCAGCATGGTATAAACATGAACCTTGCAACAGTCCAAGTTACAAGTATCCTGGACATTTTTGTGGCTCACACTTGACATACAAGTGCTTTTGGGGTATCTTTGTGGCTGAGACCTCCCAGAATGGAGCTGAAATGTGGATTTCAGCCATGAGGCATGGTGAAGTGGTGAAGAGCAGAAACGGTGTTAATAACTGCACCTCAGAATTCCTTGATTTAGGGTTAAATCCTTTATTGCTAAGATAAGCGAAAAGCTCATTATGTATCATGGACATATCGGAATCAAGGCCTCAAAACATTATATCCAAGTGGGATTTGGAATAAAACCAGTGCCATTCCACTTAACTTGAGTATGTCGAATGAAATCTTGAATAGTTGGATGAGGTAAGGTAGAGAACAAAATGGGCAAAAAATACACCCTAAATGTTATTTTAAAAATAAATAGTTATAAAATATGCCATAAAACAATCTGAATTTAAATACATCAATACACCGAAAAATATTCATCCCTAAAATATACTTTAAATAATACAGCAAAATAAAAAGTTGCAAATTAATTAGCATCTTTACACCCATAAGCTTATTATGGTCAAATGACACACACCCTTCTGATGAACTTAATTCTTACTGAAGAACCCCATAAGTTAATATTCACTTTCGACAAATTCATGAAGCAAGTAGCTAACTCCTTGAGTTGTACCATGTATCACTCATTATTGTATTATGTGAACACAATATGTTTTCCATTTAGATTTTCTTAGACTTAGCTTTGGTTTTATAAACCTGCCTTATCTCTGAGGTAAGTTTTTGCTCTACTGGGTCTGCTTGTCTGAGTGAGCTTTTTTCTGTGCTCAACTGGTTTTTCATTCAGTTTAAACTCACCAGTTAGCCTGGCATGATTTTGTTGAGGAAGATGTTTGGATTATAGCTCTAGCTACTCAACATAGTAAATCTGAAGACATCCATTTGTCTTGTTTCCTGAGTCTCCTAGTAATTAAAAAAAAATTAATAGAAATAATGCTACTACTACTGCCAGCCAACTAGTAAATGAATTCAAAGGGCTAAGTCACTTAGAAGTATCAAGGCATAAAATATAGAAATTCAGTTCTTTTCTTCATTTCCTCCTCCTAGAAGCCTAGGTAGTCTCTGTGAGAGGAAAGTGTATGAAGAGCAGGGAAGAGAGTATATGTCCCTCAACACTGAAGTTCTAAGAAAGAACACTGGGAAGAGAGAACAATGAACACTTATGTGTGTGAAGAAAGTGAACACAGGTAGATGTGGAAAAAAAATGAACAAAAGCAATGAAAAAATGTGCAAAAGAATTCTGTGAATTCATTGAGAAGACTGAAGAGTATAATTTAAACTAGAAATTATCAATCTCAGGGTATTATTACCTCTGTTAGGAAAATTAAAATGGCAATTTGAAAAATAGTGTTCCTTATCTGTTTTTGTAAATCGTGATATATTTCTAGAAAAATAGAAATGTTATACAAATCTAATTTTTAAATTTAAAAATTTTAAGTACCTTGAATATTATGGAGATTTAGACATTATGTAATTTTATAAATGGTCTACTTCTTGAGATAAGGTTAATGCTTTTTACTTGTCCATCAAAAAAGAATATCCTGTCTGATTAAAAAAAAAAAAAAAAAAAAAGAATATCCTGTCTGAAAAGTAGGATGAATACTTAGGTGTTTTCACGTCAATCACCAAAATATGAGGGTAGCATACAAACTAAAGTTACCAATAGTAAAGGTACAAGTTAAGCAGGTATATAAATCCACTTAAGAAATAAAATGGAAACAGCTAAGGAATCACAGGTTATTGTGCCTTATTTGTAAAGATACTTAAAATGAGGAAGAACATAAATTAACAAAAAACAAATTAATAAGAAATTATTTATAAAAGTAAAAAAAAAAAAGTGCAAAGGCAAGGGTCTGATTTAGTTGTCCACTAAACTGTTTCTAGCCTTGTATTTCTGCAAGTCTGTTCAGTTCTTCAGTTTCAAGTCGCTTTAAACACCATCTTGTGGACAAAAGGAGGTATATCACAGGTTCTCAATAGAGGAGAAAGACTGCAGAAAAGCTAAGTCTTATTTAACTCCTAAAACATAGTCATAAAAAAATATTTTATAATCCAAACATCAAATGACATTTTTACAACATATCTTAAGATAATTACTTAAGCTCTGTAAGTGACAAAACTTTAAGTTTCAACAATGCCATGAAATATAGAAATAGCATATGGGATTACTTTAAAGTCATTAATTAAATTACTACAATCACAGAGTGAAAAATTTCAAAGGTTAAGACTGGTTGTGTTTCTCTTAGGGTTAGGAAGAAGTGGTTAATATATTCAACAGGAAAGAACAATGAACAAACTCTTGAATTATTCTTCCTTCTTTAGATTCCAAAGGCTAGGAATATTGATTGAAGTCATATCTTGTTCTTGGCATAGAAAGATTTCTATGTGAAAAGTGTTAAATGATTTTGGTATAAAATGTTAGACTGGAATCCAAACATACTTATATAGGGCAAAGCCAATTTTAATTACTAATTGTCATCATGGCCTATAATTATTCTAAAGTCCAAATAAGAGATAATTCAAGAAATTTGATAATTCTTCTTCCCTGCTGTGGATGCTACTAACATCTATCTGAAAGTAAACAAATGCTTTGGAATGGAATAAAATGATACAACAGAGTTTGCAACCACCAAATTATGGAGGGGAAAATTTCCCACCCTACTTTGGGGCCTTAATTATCCACTTTTTCAACAGTAAGGGAATTAGACAACTGCCAAATGTCCACTATATTTGGTGTTGTGTTAGCCGGGCCCAGGCTTTCTCTTGGCTCTTGGTTGCAGATCGTGTGAGACATGAACAAATGTTGGAAGGTTAATGTTAAGCAGGGTGAGAGGACCTCATTCCAGGTGGACAAAGTCCCATTTTTCTTCTTATCCCCAAGGCAGATTAAGTCATACATGTCAGTTATAACAAGTGAGCTTGAATTAATGTACTCTATTTTGTCATTTGCATCATAGAATGTGATGTTCCCCATTCTGCTTTCATCCCCTGAATAAATTCAAATTCTCGGAACAGGAATAAACCAGCCCAGCAATTAATGGAAGTCAGACAAAGAAAGGTTCCTAAATATACAATTGATAAGAAAGGATGCATGACCTATTCTGTGGAATTAAAATGAACAGAAGTTATAAAACAAGAAAATGAACCGAGTCCTTTCATGGATATATAAGACTCAAAGAAAACAAGGAAAAAAATGCACTGATCACCAGCAGCAAAAAAGTTCATGAAAACATGAACATGCTAAAATAAGTACTTCTGGACTAGCAAAAAGGCAAAAGGATAAACAACCTAGTAACTAATATTAAAAAATAATCTTTGAAAACATACAAAATGTCTAGCTTCATGAAAAGTTCAAGTAAATTAAGGAGTGGCAGATGAATTGTAAGCTTTCAGAAAATTCAAGAAAATTAAAGTTCAACAAATTAAAACCTCAAGATATACACATAGCACCAGATTTTGGATCTCTGTACATTTTTGGGAGGGATAATTTTTCATTTTACTAAGAAAATGCATATGTATATTCCAATCATTAATCTAAAACACAGCACCATTGTAGGTATTGCACAGGAAAGAAAATTGAAAAAAATCAATTTAAAGTTAAAAACATTGGAAATAAATAAAATAACCTTAGAGGTTAAAAGAAACAAACTTAGAATTAAAATATACATCATAATTCAATACGAAATAACTAAATGGTTGTGTGTGTACACAGCCATGTAGACAGTACCTGACCAGCAGTTCATTCATCTATAAAGAAAACCAGTTCGGCTCACAGGTGCATTTGAACAAAAGCCTCCCTATACAACTCTGTTCACAGCTTGTTCAATCTCAGTGGGCTTGTTTTTCTAAATTCATTTTCCAATTAACAAATAAAAGCAACCCTTCTAGCCTGTTCAGCCAAACTGGAATCTGTGCTGCTCTTTGAAGAGTCAGGGTCTCCCCATTTCTGCGGCAGGAAGGGCTCTGGGTGGCATGCTCACTGCATCTGTGGGACCCACTGCTTAGATTTCAGCCACACCCTCCTGCCCAATGTTCTAGGAAATCAATTGTTTTTAACCTCTCAAAATAATGTAGAGCTAGGCAATAAAAATACGTTAGAAAGCAATTGGCCTGGTGATCACTATACTTTTGTTTCCTGCCAGAGGACATGGTCTTCACGGTGCCTGTTGTTCCCGCTGAAGTTAGTGCTAACTCTTCCGTCCGAGCGCTACTTGCATATCCTTGGCTGCCCTGGTTCTCCAGAATAACTGTTTCTCCGAAAGAGCTTTTGGGCTTCACCGCCTCAATACGCATCTGCAGACACCACCCATTCATCTTCTAGATCAAGGGGTTTCTTTCCCAGTTGCTACAAATCCCATCCTTTGTTCTGATGGCCAGTTCTTGTCTTACAATCGGAGAGTGATCCAGCTGGAAGGAAAATGGATACCAGGACCCCAAGACCTTGCTAGGCCATTTAAGCTTCAAAGGTACCAAAGAGAGCTTCATGCCTCCACCATCAAACACCTCTGAGGGAAAACTGCCTTCTTTTTCCCAAATGAGAAATTCAGTGAAGAGGCTGCAGTGTTGGGCTTTTCTTGTGGAACTCTTGTACAATTGGACTTTGTTCCCCTCTTTTCATGCAGCATATATTCATGCCAGTGGTGATTGCTTTGAACTGAGCTCATTATACAGAATAAACAAAATCATTTCAGTCGTTGGCTATTTGGGCTCCCTGATAAAATAGCCTCCTGGGTTTTTGTTTTTGTTTTGTTTTGTTTTTTTCCAAAATGAGTTATGAAGTGAAGCTCTTATTGCCTATCTATCTCTCTGCATAAGCAGGATTGGCATAGGATGGTATAAGAATTCTTCAGCTATAAAAGTAGTCAAAAAACATTGAGCAAGAGCAATGCACTATGTCAAAAAAAGTTGAAAGTTTTAGCAATGATGGTAAATTTAAACTCCAAGAAAACTTTAAGTTTGAAACTCTAAAATTCAGAAATCAAAGGCCAAATACAAGTTGATAAGTCCAGAAAATACATCACCATCAGCCTACTCAATCACAAGATGTCATTTCATCTTGAAGAAGAACTAATGACAAGATTTGCTTGCTTAGTTCATAGAAGATCATGAATAAAAATCATAGTAATGGTGAAGAAAAACAAATGGAATGAATTTGGGGAAAGCTGAAAATGCTAATATCCCAATTCCTATAGGGAATAGGATTCCAATTGTTGCTTTTAATGTCTGGCCTACCAAAAACAAAAACCAACCAACCAAACAAAAAAAGCCACCCACATATCATGAGGGGTTGAGAGTATTAAGATAGCTCAATGTCAAGTCTTCCTCAGGTGTGTTTATTTCCCACCTGTCCGCTGACGGGCATGAGACACAGGATAGAGGCAATCTTCTGGATTACATCTTCCACTAGGTCCTGGGGGGCCCTGGGGCCCTGGGGCACCTGGTGAGCCTGGCAAACCCGGAGCTAATGAAATA
This sequence comes from Mustela nivalis, assembly GCF_964662115.1. Classification (NCBI taxonomy): domain Eukaryota; kingdom Metazoa; phylum Chordata; class Mammalia; order Carnivora; family Mustelidae; genus Mustela; species Mustela nivalis. The sequence goes on along the minus strand of NC_139024.1, from coordinate 110,747,101 downwards.
AAAGACCCCCATCAGAATGCAGATCACATATGGCTCGTCCTCCCTCACTCCAACCAACATGGGTCATTCAACTTCACCTGTAGCAACACATAAGGGCCACAGGCAAGAAGGTGCGGTTCCTGTTTTTAGAGGCTTGCTTGTGTTGTGAAGATAATATCACTATTACCTGAAGTCCCAGGAAGACCTGGACTCCCTGGGAGCCCAATGCCAGGCTCCCCTCTTTCTCCCTTCTGTCCTCGGTAGCCTGAGGGATACATAAAAAGAGAGACACAAGAAGTAAGAGAGTTCTGTGGCAGCAGAGCACGTGCAAGAATCATGTTCTTAATCCATGTGATTTATGTTACGCCTTCACTTAACCTAAACAGTATATTGGCTATCTGTTTTGCATTATAATCACATTAGGCTTACATATCAAACAGATTAGGTGCGATACACAATGAGAATCCTAGAAATACGCAGCTACCATAAAAGTTCCAACTGGTCAAACTACTGATAGTGAGATTTTTTTGACCCTGAATAACTCAAATTGATCATTCATGTCATCTGTCAATAGCTATGGCAGAGTACGCGAATGCTCTTCAATTGGAATTCTGACTGGAGGCTAGATACAGGCTAAATATAAGAAGCATACTGACAAGAGTTCTGATTAGTATGAGGATAAGATGATATGACAACAAGGATCTGGACCTTAGTGCAAGAATTAAAGGGAATGAAAGGAACAAAAATTCATGATTTTAATAAATGACAACAAGTGTGTGAATATATGGAAAGCCATCCATCTCAGGAGAGGATGAGGAAGGATGAGGAAGTCAGGAGAGGGCAAATCAGGTCTTTGTTTAAATTACTGACCGTAAGAACATAACATCCCTTCCGAGGAAAGTTAAACCAGAAACCCCATGTTTTAAGATGGCAGTTTGTAACTCTGAAGGACTAGGTGCTTCAATAATGGTAGAAAGCAAGGAGGCTGAGGGATTCGTTTAAGCTCACTTCATCAATTTAAGATCCTGTAGCCAAAATGAATTAGGTCCAAGATTTTAAGAAAAAATCATTCTTATCCTTGAATATGTTTGTTGTCACCTGTTAGACTAGGGCAGAGTAATTTCTGCTTCTGGGAGCCCTTATCTCTGCTTTTAAAAAGCAAAAAGACAAATACTGTATGATTTCACTTACATGTAGAATCTAAAAAACAAAACAAGTGAATAAATAAACAAACAAAAACAGAATCAGACCTATAGATTCAGAGAACCAACTGATGGTTCCTAGAGAGGAGGGGGGTGGTGGAATGGGGAAAAAGGGTGAAGGGGAGTGGAAGATACAGGCTTCCCCCTATGGAATGAGTAAGTCATTCGTTCATCCTTATAAGGGAATAAGAGATGTAGCATAGTGAATATAGTCAGTGATTATAATAGTGTTGTATGGTGACAGATGGTAGCTGCACTTGTGGTGAGCACAGGATAATGCATAGACTTGTTAACCACTATGTTGTACATCTGAAACTAATGTAACATTGTGTGTCAATGATACTTCTAAAAAAGAGATAAAATTGCAAATAACAAAGTACAAAGTATAAAACACTTTTTATCTGTGTTTTATATACTGGTATCCACCTAAGACTATGTTTGATAAAAAGGTTTTGTGGCTCTAAGAGTTTCATGATGATGTCAAATAGAATTTAATTTCCAACTTTTCATACTTAAACAGCAGCTTAAAGACTATACCTCATCCGAAATGAACAAAGTCATGCAGAAACATGCAAATAAACAACAGAGATAATTAGGAGAGTATCTCAGTAGGAGAAGTAGGTCCTAACTTAGTTGTGCCTTTCTGTAAAGGTGTGTTATTATAACAGAACGTGATTAAGAGGAGAAATTTTAATGTTTTCTATGAGCAGAGTGTAAGATAAATATTTTCCCATTATTGTTGAGAATTAAACATCAGTTTTGGGGTTGCCATCTTCATTTTTACTTGACCATACAGTATATATAATGGAAATAATATCAGCAAAGAGATCACTTTTTTTACTTTGGAGGTGTGACCGGATCATAAATGTGAAAACAGTGGGGAAAAGAGCATACACATTCAAGAAATATTTTGAGGTGCATATTGGAAGTATGTCCAGGGAGAAATTTTCACACATTTATCAAACTGTTACAGATATCCAATATAATCCTAGATTTTAGAGACAATAGTGGTTTGAATATTGGTATGATAATCAGAAGTTGATACATATTCAATTCAAAATGTTACTGGAATTTCTTTTATATGAGTGACTTTCATTTAACTTGTGTGAACAAAAAGGAAAAATGTTTATATTTAGGGTCATTTGAAAGCACCCTTCCAATTCCATTATTTAAAGATTTCTGCAGTAAAATAACTTTTGTTACATAAGATCTATTTGATAGTTCAACGTAGGTCCAACAATTATGAAAAATTATAAAATTGACCTTCAAGCTATCTCAGTTAAGTGCTTGGGATCATAGGCTAAAAAATGAGGGAGAAAGGAAAAAAGCAAAAGGTGTATGAACTTTCGATTATCAAGTGGATTAATAAGACCGTAACACAATTCCAAATGGAGGCAGTATCTGCTAAAACTAACAAACTCACACTGAGTTCTCAGATTTTAATATAATGCAACAATTTATTATTCCACATGGATTTCAGTGCACACGGTATCACAAAACAAGAAACAATAATTCTCGTATTTGTAGAATAGGATAACATTTACAATTCTCCTGTCAAATGTAATGACTTATTTGTACAAGTTTCTCAGTTCATTAGGTTAATAAACACCCACTATTGCTGTTGAATTGTACAAGCACATGAGAGCTTTTACTCTCAATTTTCTTAATAAGTCTCAAGCTAATTCCTTATGAAGGCTGCCATAGAGCCATAGGGTCTTATTTTATAATTGCTTCACCACAAAACTTCAGATACGAATGCTAATAAAGTCAATAAGAGCTTTCCCATTTACTAGAATTAAGTTTTTCACCCCTTTAGGGAAGGCCTCTCTTGAAATTTGGAAAAAAATAAAAGGCAGGTCTCACGTCAATGGACACCTGTCTCCCTGGCCTGTAAGTATGCATAGTGACAGTCTGATACCACCATAGCTTAGGTGGGGAAAGAAAACCGCAGCGATGTCCTAATCTACAGCATGTGATTAGTTATGTCCTAGTCATTAAAGAAACTTGGTGCTTGTTGGAGTGTTTTAGATGGCAGACTTGATGTACTTTCTGTAGACAGATTTCTGTTTTGACCACAGGGATTTATTTTTAAACTGCAAATTGGTGCATCTATCTGTATACTGGACAAAATGGCCATGAAAGGAGTGTTCCTAGCATTTGAGGAGGGACAGTGCTTCCTGTGGGGGCCTGCGACACACCTGACAAGTCGTTCAGCCTCCTAGGTCACAGCTCACTGACGGGCTGCGGCACGCCTCAGTCACTGGGACACAAGTGCCTCCCTTTCCTAAGGCCTGTACTGTGAGACAGTGTGACAGGCCAGATCCCTATCGGTCACATGAACGACCCTATGGGGCACTGGCTTACAGAGAACAGAAGGCTTTCTTTGTTATAAACCAATAACAGCAAAACTTTAGAAGTTCACAAGTAAGAACCACCATTCCCAATAATGTCCTTTCAAAATGGATGTAGGACACGTGGAATGACTAGGTCTGTTTTATGCAACTAACTCTACATCTACTCTGTGGGCGGGTTCTTTCTGAAACAGGGCTTTCAAGGGTAGCCTCTGCTCTTCAGAAGTTTCAGAGGTGGAGAATCAGTTGTGTTTGGAAAAAGTTTAAATAAAGTTCTTTCTCATAAAACTCGCCCAAGAGAATCAGGTCTGTTGGGAAGATCCGCCTCGCTCATGTGTATATATGGAAACCAGCTGCGTCATGACACTGGGCTTCTTTGATCCTAGTGTGGCACCTTCCTGCTCACCCCCGCTGCACAAGCCATCGGAACCTACGCTGCAGATCCGAGGTGGGAAAGAACACTGAGGAAAGTTCTCCCACTGCACCGGGGGAAGGCAATAATCAGAAACCCACGGGATGGCTAAAATATAAAGTTGTCTGGAAATGCTTTGGAATTTGAAAAAGACGTCAACGATCACCCCCTTTGGGACTTCAGGGAAAATGCAAATGAAGTGTCTCAACTCCGAATCACAGGGGTTTCTCTTTTCACCGCCAGAAGACCAGGCCACTGAAAGAGGATCCAAGTTTTCAGATTGTCAGAATCTTGGAAGGAGCCGGACCTCCCTTTCTCAACTAGGATTGAGTGCTGATACTAGTCTCACATCAACGTTCTCATCACTCTCTGCACGGCTCCTGCTTCTCAGGATCGCACAGAAAACTTATAAAGCCCCTTTAAATTTCTGTCCTGCTCCTCATAAGATAATAAAGGACTCCTTCTATAATACACATTTCAATATAAACCACTTTTTAAATGAAAGTGGATTTCTTTCCTAATAAACTGGGGGGAAAAGTCTCTTGGGAATTTCAGAAGAGCCACCATCCAACAGAACCTGAGAGTGGGCAGGATGTGCTGTGCCAGGCTTGGTGCCCACACTTTCTTTCCCTTTCTGTACTGCTTTTCTCACTTCAATCTTTTCTCAAATTCAATCATGTTGTGTCACGAAGAGGACTAATTCAGCCAACAGCGTCTGAAGTCTGCTATGGACACTAGGGTAACAGTTTTTATATGCGTTTTGTTTCTTTCTTTTGGAGAAAACTTTTAAGTCAGGCAGAGCAAAACGTGGAGCCTATATGCATAACTTCATCTTCTGAACACTTCCTATCTGTTTCTATACCACAGACAAACCCTTCAATGATTTGTGAACTTTTGGAGAAGCACCAAAAATCAAATAGCAGCCTCTTGTCTTCTTTTGTCCAGCAAGATTTCTTGGTGGTTTTATCAGGATAGCGTGACTACAGGCAAATATTCCTTAAAAATAGACCCCATTTTATGTAGGTGTTTATGTTTCCATAGCCTTTCTGGCAAATTTAACAAATACTAGAAAGGAGCTATCCTATGAAAGTTGAAGAGACAGCTGAGTTAGAGTCAAAGATATGTTTGTTAGAAACTCCAGAGTGGGACAAAATTTTGTCAATTTTAGCATATGTGCTGCTGGAGTGAGCACATGCTTTGTCAATTTTACCAAACATCGGTTTTTTAAAAGTTGGAAATCACATAGGGAAGTCTTTCTAGTTCAAGAATTGAGTCAAAAAGTCTCATCAGGAGTAGGAGTAGTCTGGAAGGTTTCTTAAGCAAATGGATAAAACCCACAGAAATCTTCCACAAAACGGAAGATAAATTGAGTGGTGAATAGTCTTTTTCCAGAAGCTTCACTAACATGGCTGTCTTGGCATTGCCTCTGACTGAGAGCCTTCCAGATGGGCCTTCCCTACATGGGAGGGAGATTGGAGACTGGAGTCTATGTGGATAGGTGACTCCAGTTCCAGAAATATTTTCCTTGATAATCCTGATTTTCCCACTGTTCTTGTCTTCTTCAAACAGCTATTTGAAGCATCAGTCCATATGTTTTCTGCTAGGGGTGTTAACAGTTCTTAACCTTCATGTGGGTTGAGGCATCATCCCTCTTTAGCTGAGCCTTCAAGCTCTTTGTTCTAGATTCATAGATTCCCAACTTCAGAACAGACCCAACTCTCGAAAGGTAATAATTAACTACCTTCTACACAACAGTGTACACACAGAGGTTATATCTGTTTCTACACATTTTCCTCCAGCTATCAGCCAAACACCTCTATGATCTTAGGGAAGGGAAGAATATACTGTTTAGTTTAGATGAACTAGAATGATGTTTCTGTTTTTCTACATCGTACTAACCAAACCGATAGCCTTGTCAGCTGTGACTGAAGGGTAAGACTCTAACAGACCCTGTGACTGGAGATGGTTGTTCTTTCAGATGAGGAAGGGCCAGTCAGTCACTTGGGCACTTCCTATGGAAAATCAGGCTCATGTTACAGAGAAGCAGTAGGAAGACAGGGAACTAGTGAAAGAAAAAGAATCCTCTGCATAGATGGTATTTTTGATTGTATTCTCATGCAATTTTGATGTTCACTCTCTGTTTTCTCCTTTATACAACCTTTTGATTATTTCAAGGAAGACCCTTGAACTCCTCAGTGGTAATACATGAAAAGGAATTTTCCTGGTTTTATTTTTCATGCCACGTACTTACTGGATTTAGTATTTCTTTGTCAGAGTCGTGAATCCTCTAAACCAGGGTCTAATTGGTTTCTCTGCTGATTTGCGAACCAGATTTCTAGAAAATGGCTTTGCTGGCTTAATTTAGTCAGGCTATGCTCAAATTCATGTCTTCTGTCAAGCTGTCATCAGTGGAACAATAATTTTTTGCCAATTTAAGTAAGGTTTTGCTTTAAAACTTTTAGAAACCATATGGGGAAGGATTCTAAAATTTCTCAAAATTTTACTCGGACATAAATCACTAATGTAGTGGCATCTCTTAAAATTCTTTCCTTGTCTTTTTCAGGATACTAAGATGGGTACTAAAATGATTCTTTTTGTTGTCGAACTTACTTCAACAGAGAGGCATACGCAACTCTGATTCCCACAAAATGATGACATATAAGCCATTATTGTTGCAATTATTTTTAAAACAAGTATTATTAAAATACATTTAGACTGCCATGTAATTGTTAGCTAGTTTTAAGCTTGCAGATGTCATAGTTAAAAATAAACTTCCAGAATGTTTCAAATATGAACAAGATATTCTATATTAAGTCATATATATGTGTGTGTGTATATATATACACATACATATGTATATGCCTATATATTTGCTTTAACTGTGATTATCATGTTCTAAACAGGTATTATACCTGAAGACTTACCTTGGGGCCCAGGGTCTCCTGGCGGCCCAGGTAATCCATCCTTTCCTGGTGGACCAGGCCTTCCATGAGCCTGAGCAGCCAGCATTGCCGCTGGCAGCTTGAGCTGCGATAGGAACACGGCCATCCTCTCTTTATTTATGAAAGAAAAAATAATACATCATGTAATAGAATTATTTTTACTTCAACATTTTTCAAAAATTTTTACATCAAATTCAACAAGAAAACACTACTTGGTTTTCAGTTGAAGCATATTTAATTTACTAACTGGCCTCTCTCCCAAGAGAGTTTTCTTACTGATTGGTTAAACAAAATGCAGTGTATAAAGTTGTCTGAATATAAATGCCAACCACCTGTGCTGATCAGAGGGTCTGAGTATTTTCAGTGCTTCCGAGATATAGCAAGTCTACTGGACAGAACACTAGCCTGGAATCTAATGATTTATGGAAAGGATTTTAGCTTTCTACTAAAAGATGGTTTTAATAGGGGCACCTGGGTGGCTCAGTGGGTTAAAGCCTCTGCCTTCAGCTCAGGTCATGATCCCAGGGTCCTGGGATGGAGCCCCGCATCGGGCTCTCTGCTCAGCAGAGAGCCTGCTTCCCCCCCTCTCTGCCTGCCTCTCTGCCTACTTGTGACCTCTCTCTCTCTCTCTATCAAATAAAAAATATCTTTAAAAAAAAGATGGTTTTAATAATAAATTTAAGCCACTTTCCAGCAATGTTGTAAATGTGTGTGGTCATTTAAAATATGTTTCAATGATTCTTGGAAGACTGAAAAAAGAAAAAATGAAATAAAGGAAGTAAAAGAAAAATATGTTTACAAAGTCTTTGACATTCTCTTCCAAATGGAATTGGGTGATGCCTAGTTATATTCTTGAGTGTGGGCTGGAGTTACTTTTCATTTCAAATGAATCGAAAAAAAGCAGAATTGACAGTGTGTAAATAAGGAAGCTAAGTCATAAAAAGTTCTGTGCCATCCTGGCTGCTCTCTCTCAGATGCTCATTTTGGAGAAAGCCAGCTGCTGTACAGTGAGGATATTTAAAAAGTCCCACAGAGAGGCCTGCATGGGGATGAACTGAGGCCACTGTCAACTTGATTCACGTGTGTGAGCTTGAAGAGGATCTTCTGGCCCCAGTCAAGCCTTCAGATGACTGCAGCCCCTTCAGATGACGTCCTAACTGGAACTTCGTTGTACACTCTGAACCAGAAACACAAAATTAAGCAAGACTTCAAGTCCCTGACCCACAGGAAATGTGAGTTAATAAATGTTTGTTGTTTTAAGAAGATTTGAGGTGTTTTCTTATGTAACAATATGTAACATAAGTTACATGTTTTCTTATGTAACATAACATATGTTTTCTTACGTAACAATGTGTAACTCATATAGTATGTGACACTTTATATCCTTGAATAAAACTGCATTACTAATAGATTATTTTTATTGAAAAAAGAAATGATCATTGATTCCATATTCATTAATTTCACTGTTTAATTTCTATACTGGGAAAATACTGTACTTTGTCAACAACTAAATTTTGCTTTTATTTATTTATTATTATTACTATTTAAGATTTTCTTTACTTATTTTACAGAGAGAGAGAAGAGAGAGAGAGAGCACAAGCAGGGGGGCAGCAGAAGGAGAGGGAGATTTAGCCTCTCCTTCAAGGAAGAAGCAGGAAGCCCAATGTGGGATTCAATCTCAGGACCCTGGGACCAGGACCTGAGCCAAAGGCAACCACTGAACTGACTGAGCCACCCAGGTGCCCCAAATTTTGCTTTTTAAAAAGAGTCTTATTATACACCCTCAATATTATTCTTTTTTTCTGGTTTGAATCCCAGTTAGTTCCATTATTCAGTCATGGTTTTAGTAGGGAGTATGCCTAATTTGGTCAAAGAAAAAAATTCAGCATTGGTGCCAAAGAGCATGCTCTCACTGAATTCTAATTGTAGACAGAGTGAAAACAATAAAGTATCTACACATTTCCGTGAACCTGAAGAAAACACTGAAACAAAGAACACACAAGTTAAGAGAAGTTGACAAATTACTGAGAACATTTAGAAATGTCAATAAAAATAGCAAAATCTTTTGCAGGTGTTGAGTGATGTGACCTTTATGAATTGAATACTTCCCCCCAAAGCAATGTTGCCTTCCTAAGGAACATATCATTGACATTTGTCCTTTTGTTCATTCACCAAACTGCCTGGAGCCTAACACTATTATCTGGGTCCTAAAGAAAGAACTAAGGAAGGGAAGCAAGGACTGATTAAAGGGGCTTCTATAAGGTGAGCTCAGTCATTTGGCCATGAAAATATCATTATAGGTGGTCTTGGTGTCATGCAACTATTAATACTTTATTTAGAGACTTATTAATAAATCAATAATGCTTTTGGATGAAAGTGAGTATATTACAGAACATCAGTGCATCATAACTCATGAAATTGAAAGGATCTGGAAACTGAGGAAGTTCAAAGAAAATGGAAATATGAAAATATAAATGAGAATTTTCACTCTAACATAAATTCCTAAATAAGACATACCATTAATTACATTGATTAAACATTATCTGGAGGCAGGGCCTTGTATTGAACATTTTATACTTTCTGCATGAAGTGTTCTTGTGCAGGAATCCCAGAGAAAGCCTGAAAGAGATTATCATCCTGTGCTATTCTCCATGCTTTATAAGTCCCATATGTTGTAAAGATTATCTGCTGATAAATTTTATCTTATGACTAAAAACTTGTTCCATAATATAAGACATCCTTCTTGGAATTGCTCTTTTGAGTAATCATTCCAAGATTGTACTTATTACTATTGACTTCTCAGTTATAAATTCTACATTGGTCATCGTCCAGTTCAATTTTTCCTCAAAACCATATTCAATTCTTTACTACCCTAGTAATTAATTTTAGTGAAATCGCTAATGCAAATTAATCCAAAGCCCATTATAAATGCAATCTATCATAGGATTCTTTATTTAAACTTGATTGGTTTGTTTATATTTTATATATCTCACATTTAACAAATAGAATAGGCATAATTGGATTTAAAACAGAAACTAGAGCAGGGCAAATCCTTAGCATGACCAAGGATATTCACTGCGGTGTTTCTTTCTCTTTTTTTTCTTTTTTTAAGATTTTATTTATTTATTTGTCAGAGAGACGGGAGGGTGGGGGCAGGAGAGCACAAGCAAGGGGAGCAGCAGGCAGAGAGAGAAGCAGGCTCCCCACTGAGCAGGGAGCCTGATGTGGGACTGAGATCATGACCTGAGCCAAAGGCAGCCAGTTAACCAACTGAGCCACCCAGGCATCCCTTTCTTTTCTTTTCATATATTTTCTTCAAAAAATAATTTTAAAACTAATTTACACCCAATTTTTCAAGGATACATACAGTGTGTAAGAAAAAAATAATTCTTTAAAGAATTGAACATGGGGGCGCCTGGGTGGCTCAGTGGGTTAAGACTCTGCCTTCGGCTCAGGTCATAATCTCAGGGTCCTGGGATCGAGCCTCGCATCGGGCTCTCTGCTCAGCGGTGAGCCTGCTTCCCTCTCTCTCTCTATCTCTCACTTTCTTGGCCTCTCTGCCTACTTGTGATCTTTGTCAAGTAAATAAATAAAATCTTAAAAAAAAATAAAGAAAGAAAGAATTGAGCATGGGTTTTGCACAGACAAATCTTCCAGAAAATGTTCTTACTGAATTAAATTAGTGTTTACTTTGTAGGTAAAACCAAATGACAGCAACATTCTGGAAACTATAGTTGTCAATTAGAAAAATCAAAGGCCAAATTGTAAAGACCCTGTGAAGAGTCACTCCAATTTTCTCCAGCCTCTTTACTCTCTTGGGCTCATTCGGTTGAACTGTCAAGGCACATTTCACTTAAGCAGATATGTGTGTTTTACAGCCTTCTGTAAAGAGCAAATTATCCCCTAGTAAAACCCATTTTTCAATAGACTTTTGATAAAAAATTTGTTTAAAAAATGTAGGCCCTTATGCTGTTTGAGAAAGTAAAACAAACTTATTTTCAAATAGAATTATTAAGGGAAAAACACTAACAAACATGGGCTATTAGGTATAATTATCCAAGGAGCAATCAGTCTATACTCCTTTTCTCAAATAATAAAGCAAATAGAATGGAAGCATCACATACACAAGATGTGAGTCTCTGGATGCAGACTGATTGACAGGGATTGGAGAAGACCAAGGAGGATTTGATGACTCATCCCCAGGGTGATGTTAAATTACAGGCTTTCATGCAAAACTTCTTATCCACCTGGGATATGTTTGGTTGATGTTCATACATTTGTTTCCAATAACTAAATACATAAAACAAGTTTGTAATCAGCATATAGTTAAAGTTTTGCAAATCATTATATTGAATGTAGATATCTCTTTATTATATGAAATTGTAAACTAGTGTTTTACAAACTAATAGGAAATTCAATTCAAAACTGTATTATTTGTTGTTTTGCACTTAAAAGAGATATATATTTCAGTACAACTTTCCTTTTTTTAAAATTTATTTGAGAGAAAGAGAACCCACGAGAGGAGCTGTGCAAGTGGGAGAGGGGCAAAGGGTAGGGGAGAGAATCTCCAAGCAGACTTCCCACTGAGCACAGAGCCAAGGAAGGGCTTGATCTCACCACCCATGAGATCAGAGCCCGAGCTGAAATCAAAAGTCAGATGCTCAACTGACTAAGGCAGCCAGGGGCCCCAGTATAATTTTTATTAATTTGAGATATATCTCTTTGATTACCTTCAGTGTCTAAACACAAATATTCATAGTAAAAATTTTTTCCTCTTTAAGGTATGAATTGAATTTATAAGTAATTTGCTTTAGATGGTTTTTAATATTTTTAGTAAAACAGAATTCTTTTAGATAATTACTTCTAGCTATAAATTATCTGGGTTTAAGATATACTCAGAAATAATCATTTAGCAAAAGGATAATTACTTCTTCTGAACCTTACTCTAATGTTCTATAATTTAAAATAATATGTTTTTGAGACTCTAAATAAATTATAAAGACCTGTATTCTTTATTACTTTTCCTCTGTTTTCAGGGAACTTTGGTTAATTAAACCATTTTTGGCTATGCTTTCTAATGAGGCAGAAAATTGAAGAGTTCAGATAGGAGCTTACATAAACCATATACACATATTACATCTGCCAATGTAAACCCAGAGCAGCCATTTCGACAAATAAGACCAATAACTTGCCTTCTTGAGAGAATGGGCTCATCAATTTAATGCAGACATTAATATTAATGTGTTGATAAACTATATTATGTGGAGAATGAAGGGGCATTTGGACCTCATTGAGCTCATGTCTATCTTCTATTTCACAGAAAGAACTTATGTTTTCAAACAAAGGAATTCATTATTTTCTCCTAACGTCCATTCAAATGTTTAATTGCCCATTTTCTTGGTACAGCTTCAACTTTTCTTTTGTTACTCTATGATGGAAACAAAAAGCAGTCAATGAGCATTTCCCTTGGGGAATCAGTCATCTACTTGATACTATTGTTACCTCTTAGCCTTCAGGTTAAATAACTTTTGCTCATAGGTTTGGTAATCTGTTTTGCAAATCACTTTTTGGCTTCACTATTCAAGGGCTTTTCCATACATCTCTTAAACGTGGAAACCAAAATTAGATACGATTCTCTCCTAAGGGGCAGGAAATATCAGGAGGGCAATTTCCTTTCATATATTCAAATAATTACTCTCTAGTTTCATTTTTAACTGTGAGTTGCACAGTATCATTTGGTGGATTCATATTCATTTTGTGGTTCATCATAACCCAAAGGTTGTTACTGCTAATCCTCTGTCACATTTGTAAGCATACTGCTTTGAAATGTTATAGTGGGTGAAGATAGTGGATGAAACACATGCATCTGACTCCCTGTAAAGCAATAGTAAGATTTGTCTTCAAGGCATAAAAGCACAAGAATGGGGAGAATATGAAAGAATATAACACATCAAAATTTTGGAAGCTGAGAACCAGATGGCTGAGTGACAGATGACTTAGCAGACTCAGGAAAACCAAATCTTTATTCTAGAAACTGAAAAACAACCTGTTCTAAACCCCCAAATCTTTAAAAGGCTCAGGGATTGGCAATGCACATTACTTCTGGAAGCGTGGTAGAGGAGGGGAACTAAAATCAAAAGAATTAGTTGAAATCCTGTTTAAGAAGTAGTCTTAGAACGGCAAAAATTGACAACGCAAGAAACGACAAATATTGGAGAGGCTTAGAGAAAGAAAAACCGAAGAAACTATTGGTGGGAATGCAAATTGGTACAGTTACTTTGGAAAACTGTGTGGAGGTTCCTCCAAAAATTAAAAGTAGAGCCACCCAGGGTGCCTTGGTGGCTCAGTGGGTTAAGCCTCCGCCTTCAGTTCAGGTCATGATCTGAGGGCCCTGGGATTGAGACCTGCATCCAGCTTTCTGCTCAATGGGGAGCGTGCTTCCCCCTGTCTCTGCCTGCCTCTCTGCCTACTTGTGATCTCTCTCTCTCTCTGTCAAATAAATAAATCTTAAAAAAAAAAAAAATAGAGCAATTGCATTACTGGGTATTTACCCCCAAAATAGAGATGTAGTGAAAAGAAGGGCCATATGTACCCCAATGTTCATAGCAGCAATGGCCACAATGGCCAAACTGTGGAAAGAGCTGAGATGCCCTTCAGCTGATAATGGATGCAGAAGATGTGGTTCATAAACACAAAGGAATATTACTACTCAGCCATCAGAAAGGATGAATACCCAACTTTTGCATCAACATGGATGGGAGTGGAGAGATTATACTGAGTGAAATAGGTTAAGCAGAGAGAGTCAAGTATCATATGGTTTCACTTATTTGCAGAATAGCATGAAAGACATGAGGAGAAGGAAGGGAAAAATGAAGGGGGGTTGGAAACTGGAGGGGGAGATGAGCCATGAGAGACTCTGGACTATGAGAAGCAAACTGAGGGTTTTAGGGGGGAAGGTGGTGGGGGGCCAGGTGAGCCTGGTGATGGGTATTAAGGAGGGCACATATTGCATGGAGCGCTGGGTCTTATATTCAAACACTGAATCATGGATCACTACATACAGCAAAAACTAATGACATACTGTAGGGTAACTAACATAACATTAAAAAAAAAAAAGAAGTAGTCTGAGAAATTTCTTTCTCTATACAGCTAGGTAGTTGTTCCTCCCCAAACCTAGCAAAAAAACCCTGAAGGTTTATTATCTGAAAAAGTTAAATAGATCATGTGTACCCTGGGGGGCCTCCAGATCCCACTGCATCTTGGGCTTCCCTAACTGAAAACAAGAAGAATAAATGAGCTCTCATTTTCAGTTGTATTCTCCTACTTTGCTCTCCAAATGCTGGCAGCCATGCAGGATATGGAAGCGCTTCCTCTGGGGAATCTGGCCAGAATAAGAGGAAAGACTTAAAGGCACTGAAATTGAATTCTTCTCAGTTAAAAAGAGCAGTAGGACTACCCTACAGTGAAGCTCATGGTTGGCGAGTCCCACCATTCACTCATAACTTTCAAGTGGGTTTTTAGAACTTACTCTCTTGTATGAACAGATATCCAAGGATTACTGGCACTAAGGAAATCCTATAAGCTGAACAATAGACCCAAACAAAGAAACAGAAAGGGGCAAATTGAAAGAAAGAGAGGCTATGCTGTGCAAAATATTTAAAATGTATATGTATATCTTCCAGATGTGTATCTATGAGATGCAGTGTATATATATGATGCACATACACACACACATGTAAATGCACTTCTTAGTTGTTGATATGCAAGAGAGGTGTTACACTTGAAACAAGAGAGCCTGATAATATGTATTCATGCATAGTCATATACATATGAAATATATGTATGGAAAATGGAGAAAACATAGATAAAGGGGCATTCCTAGACATTGGTTCTGGAGGCAGAAATACTGCTCAGGAACATGGAGCCCTAAACTTCCTGTCTTCCCACAGTCGCAGTTGGTTCCAAGTTTGTCTCCAGAACCAAGAGAGCAGGATACATGTCCACATTCCTGCACCGGTTGGCAAATTCTTGTGTGTTGATGGAAATCTCCATGTATAATAGGGTGGTATCATAGCAAGAATTAAGCTTCTCAGATAAAGTTAGTTTATTTGTGGGGGTAGCCGAAAAGCCCTCATAAAGCCAAAAGAGCCTAAGCTGAGACGCACGGCATCTTGCACCACTCTGCGGTCACCTTATTTGCACAATGATTTGCCCTGTTGGCTAATCAAATAGGGAATTTAATTTCACTTTGGATTAGGTGTATATTTGTCCATTGTGATCTAGCAGAAACCCAGACTTGGGGTGGGTAGGAAAGCACCTTCTTCTACCATGGGTGGGTTTGAGATGGGGGCATCGGGCTGCTGAAGGAGGGCTTGGTGGCCTGAGGCAGAGCCCGAAGTGTTAGATCTGTGGGAAGGGACCGCCTGAGCATCCGTAAAAGGAGCTGGAGAGCCCAGGTTTGGGGCTTGGGTCTAGGTGTCACCATACTCCAGTGCGGACCTCGAGCGAAAGGATGATAAAGTGGGAGAGCAGGATCCCTCGAGCACTCCACCTTCGAGTCTGGTTTTGAGACAAGACATGTAGCTGCTGAAGGATCTCGCCAGGCTGGAAGAGACTGGGGACGGTTGGTGGTGGATGGAGGGAAGCCAGAGGACGGAGCAGCCTCTGCACCCTTTGCTTCCTGGTGGGCAAGGAGTGACTAGGAGAGGAAGCTGGGACAGGACCGCAGAGGGGGAGCCCACAGACTTAGAGAAAGTGCAAGCTGCAAAGCCTGTCCCAAGACGGATGGAGAGGGGTCCAATTCCCCTGATCTCTCTCCTCAGGAGAGTCCTTCGCAGGAATAATCTCACTATGGCCTGTGAGTGGGCAGCTAGAAGCTTTCTTTTCTTTTCTTTTCTTTTCTTTTCTTTTCTTTTCTTTTCTTTTCTTTTCTTTTCTTTTCTTTTCTTTTCTTTTCTTTTCTTTTCTTTTCTTTTCTTTCTTTCTTTCTTTCTTTCTTTCTTTCTTTCTTTCTTTCTTTCTTTCTTTCTAAGATTTTATTTATTTATTTGACAGACAGAGATCACAAGTAGGCAGAGACGCAGGTAGAGAGAGAGGGGGAAACAGGCTCCCCGCTGAGCAGAGAGCCTAATGTGGGGCTTGATCCCAGGACCCTGGGATCATGACCTGAGCCGAAGGCAGAGGCTTTAACCCACTGAGCCACCCAGGCACCCCAGCTAGAAGCTTCCTATGGGTGGAAGTGGTACGTCTCCTCTGCTGAATGCAGGGTCAGGTCACCAGGGGCCATGCCTTCATCCAGTGTCCACTGGGCAAAATGAACACCTCCCACATCTCAGACTAAATCTAAGGTTGTTTAAGGAATTGTAGTTCCACATTAAAGCTGCCTGAGATAAACAATGGTGGACACTAGAGCCCATGGACACTAAGAGTTAAAGGAGAATTTTAGATCACAATTCAAAAACATATTTGTAGGTATTTTCCCTTCCATGATGGTGTCTACTAAGTGTGTGGATGTTGAGGTCCTGGAGGTCCTGTGCCCAGGGCTGGCTTCAAGAACAAGCCACCTGTGAGTCACAGGGAATCCCTTGCTCAAAAGGGCCCTATGCTTGGTATAGTGTTTAACTGTGGCTGTCTTACAATTCCACAACAGTTTTGAATCAGGGCACCTACAGTTTTATTCTGCATCAAGTCCTGCAAATTAGCTGGACCTGCCTATGCATCTGTATTTTTTCAGTGCTTTTCTGGAGCACTTGAGAGGCCTTTTTCTTTTTCAGGCAGCTGATGCTTGAGGAATGTTTGTGGAGAAGGAACGTTTAAATTGCAAAGTTTGGAGGCTCTTTCATGATGCTTGATTTGAAGATCCAAAAAAACAAACAAACAACAAACAAACAAAAAAGATAGTAAAAAAGGATTTCTAGATTGAAGGGCAACATTAAAATAATAAAGAGAAACCTGGTAGCTTGAAAGAAAAACACAGTGGAGAATTGTATTAATGACTTATCATGCCAGAGCATGGTAAAGATACTTAGTAGAGATCAATGTAAACTGAAATCAACAGCATGAATTCATTACCTTTAAAAAACAAATAATCATTTTTTTTCTCTATTTTGTCATCAAAGCAGCCAAAGTTACTGGGTTAACTCTGCTCCATCTCTAGTGCTCACGAGAAATAAGATAACGTACACGCAAGCATTGAGATTTTGGTCTCTAATACTAATTACTGCTTAAAATAACCAGAGCTTCTTGGAGAGTAGCTAATTCCATGTTTGCAGTAGGACAAGTTCCAGTGAAGTTGGGGCATTTTGTAATCTTATTCTTTGTAAAATTCAATAATATATATTTAATTTAGCAAAGAGAGGAGGCTGTGCTAAAGCAGCAGGAACCAGGAGAGCCAATGTGGATTCGTTTTTTAAAGACAAAAATTCCCCAGTTTATTAAGCTCACAGTTGAGGGGAGTGATCTTGATTTTAGCAAGTCATTTGACAAAATCATATGATATCTTGGGAACAGATAAAAAAATATAGAGTAGATTTTCAAAAACTGTATATATGGATTCAGAGGTCACTGAAACAATAAGATTAATAGAATTTACAAATGAAGAGCAGGAACGCAATGGCAGTAAGAAAGGCCTAACCCTTGACTCTTGACTCTTTCCTTCAACATTTCTAAACACAATGGAATGATGACATGATTATAAAATTCAGAAATGGCACCACGTTCTGAGGGTCAGTCCACCTGCCCTACAGTAATACAACATTCCACAAGATAACTTCAGTTTGGGACAATGCGTGAACATAAACCTTTTGAAATGTAATATAAAGAAACATTAAATCACACACTTAGAGTTTAAAAATGGACACACTGCTCAATGAGAAACACCTAATTTGTAAAAGTTTGTGTAAATAAGATCCAGGGTTGTTAGTTAATTGGAAAATCAAAATCAAGGAAGGTTTTCTTTTCTTTTTTTTTTTTAAGGGATTCTATCTTAGGCAGCAGTATTGAAGTGTCTATATCAAGGGTTAGAAAAACTTTCTCTGCAAAGCGTCAGATAGTAAATATTTAAGTCTTTTCAGGCTATACAATCCCCATGACAACTAGTCAATTCTGCTACCCTGGCATGAAAACAGACAGAGAAAATTCATAAAAGAATGAGTCTGACTATGCTCCAATAAAACTTTATGGAAATAAATTTGAATTTCAGATCGTTATCACACATCATGAAATATTCTTTCGAGTTAAAAAAAAAAACATTTAAAAATGTACTTCCTAAGTGCTCCTTCTCCCTAACCTCCCCCTCCCCCAAAAAAGCAAAACCGTGGTCAGCTTATGGGCCATACAAAAACTGGGCGCAAGTGAAATTAGCTGGTGGGCCACAGTTTGTTGACCCGGGTCTAGATCAAAACACACTGTGCTCTGCCTTCGTCAAAATACTCCTGGGTGAACAAGGGTCATTTAAAAAGAGTGGTGACAGGACGGGCGAGACACAGTTGCACATAGAAGAGAAAAGTAAGGAGAAGTACCACGGGTATGGGAAAATATGGTAAGGGCTGTCGTGGGACGAGAGGAAGATGCTTCACCTGTGCTACTTAACAGACCAGCCATGAGGAGAGAAAGTTAGAGAGAGGCAAGTCTAACTCAGTGTAAGGAAGAATTTTCTATCCAACCGAGATGCCCCATCCCCCCCCCCCCACCCCATAAAGTAGGTTGCCTCTTAACATCATTGTTGTATGGCCATCTTTTGAGAGAGTGCTGAAGGGATCCCCTTCAGTGGATGGGAGGTGGTAACTGGAGAAAAATTCAGAAATGTTTATTAAGTAGATCTAACCTTCAAAAATCCTTAGAACCTCTTGATTAATATACTTCTTTATTTCTTCCAATGAAACCGCATCAGCCTAAAAAAGGGGGAAAAAGGTCTTAAAATTGAGCATAGCACAAATGAATAAAGACTAGGAATCCTGGGTTGGTGTGCATACTTGAAACTTCCGTGGAGACACATTTATCAAACAAAATGCTTTTGGCAGTTGGCTCTATTAGGCAATAAGTATCTTTGTTTTGATCAAATGCTGAGAAGAACTTGAAGTGCATAATTGCTTTAAAAGCCGTGGGCTGGAATCATAACCAGTGACTCGAACATATTTCTTATTAAATGGAGAGACATGGCTTCATATGATTAGGAGAGACATTTCCTATTACTTCATTTTCTGAAGTTACAGAACTTGAACAGTGTTATCAGGACATTAATATCCCAGGCACAGTTTAACTTCTAACCAATCCCTGGGCACTGGAGAAGTCAGTATCTAGGATACTCCGCACCTTTAAAGGAAGAGAACTCCAAGTGGGCTGGGTTATTACTTACTAAGTTTTAGTCATTTTTATGGTATAGTTTATTCTGTAATTTACACTTTGTGAGCATATTTGTACTAAGTAATTTTCCTTTTTTAATGGAAAACGCTATGGGACATGAGAAAGGGAAGTAGATAAAGGATGTCAGTTGAATTTTTAACCCTTAACAAATGAAGCTACATGAATTTGGGAGAGAACCTAACATTTATAATAGTAACAATTTACTGTAGTACCTTGATATTTTTAAGAGAGGGCTATTATTTTCCATGATCATTAGGATTTGTAAGTATTTTATTGCTCCTCTCTTTTTAGTGGTTATTATTCAAGTGTATATGTGTGGCATTAAAGACAATATGATGGGCTCATAAAATGATGATTTCTATAGGGCAGTATAGTTCCAAAAATGCTCTCTTTCCTCTCTTTCAATATTTTATTTTCATGGTATATGGGATATATGAACTTGAGTTAATGCATCTAATACCAATTACTGACACAGCACTGAGAACTCATTATACAGGCTTTATTCAAGTAGAGCTTAGGGAAAATGGATAAAAATAAAGAATCTCAATATTGTGGGAATGCCCCAGTTGGCCCTCCATCTGGTGTTGGCTGATTATCTGAGGACAGTGTGTCCTTAGAGCCCTGCCCCGCCCCCCCCACCCTCCCCCATCCAGGATCCACCTTTCTCCCTGACAAGGATGTTTTCTAATTAAGTTCCTCTGTGAATGACCATCCACCACACCTCCAGAGGGTATTAATAGTCATATGAGCTTCCTTAACCAAACACTCCTTCTTGGCCCGTTTTCCATGTTAAAATACCACTCAGGGCAGGTCTGTGGTTCTCATATTCAACAAATAGAGTTTTCACATAAAACAGACATATGTCATCTGTGTAGTGTAGGAGACATTATAGATGGTATTTAAGAGCACGGCTTTGGAGTCAGTCAGACCTGGGTCTAACCCACTCAATAAGGGTGACCCTGAACAAGTCAACTCTGAGTTTTTGCATTCGTCAAAGTGAGGCGGATAGGACACCCTCCTCTGAGTTGTGAGGCTCTGCAGAGGTGATGTAGAGGAAGTACTTAGCGGAGGGTGTGGTACATAACTCGAAATAAGTGGCAGGTATTGATCTCCTAAGTGGAGATCCGTTTAGGTTCACTTTATTTCTTTTAAAAGGATTATGATTGCTTTCACGGGGATGAATTCTGATTTCTTTCAAAGGGATACGAGGTCCATGCTAGCCAGGAGCTGCTGGAGCTCTCGGCACTACTCACTGGAGTGCCTGGGATGCCTGGATTGCCTGGAGGGCCTTGGTGTCCGGGGGATCCCGTGGAGCCCTTGTTTCCGGGTGGCCCCACAGGACCTATGGCTCCCTTCATGCCTGGAAGGCCTGGTTTCCCCTGTTCACCCTGTGGGCCTCTGTCTCCTGGAATTCCCTGGTCACCCTGTTAAAGGAAGAAGTTAATAAGAGCGATCTCTTCTAGAACATGCAAGCTGTGGTTAAGAGCAAAGGTTCTGCATTCATACGGGCACTTGCTAGCTGTGGCACCTCCACTAAGAGAATTGAGCCCTCTGTGCCCTAGATTCCTGTCCCATAAAGTGGAGATATTAATAATACCCATGAAAGAGGGTGATGCTGGAAATGAATGAGTCAAGTCAAGTGCTTAGAACAATGACTGGGATGTTGAAGGCACTCCTTAGAAAGCTAGTGACAATGTGGGTTGTACTTGATTGTACTTGATTGTCTAGAATGATGACACTTTTGAAAGTCAACAGCGGCTCTCACTTCAGGCCTGGGTCTCCTTGGCAATAATAAAGGAAGATGGCCAAGAGGATTTTGTACTTGAATGAAGATGGTCACCAAGATTTTACGCTAAGTAAAAACTTTAGCACCCTCAAAATCCTTTCCAAATCATGTGCTTTTCTTCTTCTTTTACCTCTATCAGAATCTTTATTAGATTATGTGGGTTGGTTTCTTTATTTGAGTTTTACAGTTGTATGAATGTGTGTGTGTGTATGTGTGTGTGTGTGTGTGTGTGTGTGTGCAGATGCATACATGCTGTGTCCCAAACATAAACAACTTGGAAAGATGAGAAAGGAAGCAGGTACTTGGGGTGGAGGGTCATCACTGAGATCATATACTTAATAAACAAATGAACTATGTGAGAATTCGCTGAGTAAAGTGCCATAGTAAATTAGGTATAAGATAGTGTTAGGTGGCTTGACTGTGGTAAGAAGTTTATTTAATGCTGACTTATCCAGCAACGTGTTTACTACTGCATGTGTTTGTTCATTAGAGTTGGGGGGTGCATCAGGAGAGACGGGTATATATGTACCATAGCATGTTTCAGTTAGAGATATTCCAAATACTCAGTTCCCCAATGCCAGAAGGTGATGACCACACTAGCTATGATGGGATGGTGCACTGAGGCTGCTGTGTATTTCATTGTGTTACTCTTATTTGTGACTAACGTGCAAAGGGCCCAACTCCATTTCTGTTGATTTAAAAAAAAGTAATGAAAACAGATGAACAATTATAGGGATCTATTTGATCCTGGAATGAAGAGGTGTAGAAAGAAGTCATGTAGAAAGAAGAAAAAGCAGATGGACCTAATTTCAACGTTACTCTTTTAGTTATAAAAATATATCTGCATATAGGTGTATCAACTCACATTTCGGGGAAATACCTGAGATGAGTCAGATTAAGAAAACAATAAAGAAAAGAAGTACTAGCACATGCTGATCGATACTGTGATCACATGCAAAATAATCACAGTCTTCAGCATATTAAAATTGTTTTACAATTTAGGCACCAGGATGTTCATTACAGTGATGTTTATTATTATGAAAACTGGAAAGAACCTAAATATCCAGAAAAAGGAGACTGGGAAAGTGAAGTAAGGTATATCCAAACAGTGGAATAACATATAGCCACTAAAAGTCATATGCAGATCTGTATTGACTGACACGGAAAGATGGTCATTATATACTGTTAGATGAAAAAAGTCATTTACAAAACAGTCTGAACACATTTTGGAAGAGCATATATTCTTTTGCATTGATACATTAAGTACACATGTATATCATATATAAGAAAGAAATAGAAATATGTCCAAAATAGTATTTGTACAAATTTAAGAATCCTTATCTCTATGCAAGGGGATAACGTAGACTTTTTTCTTTACTTTTTACTTATATTATCTCTGTTTTCATATGACCTTCAGTTATCATGAATTAGTTGTGTAATAAGTAAAAATGAGTAAACTAGACACCAATACACAAACACACATATGCAACATACTAGCAACCCACCCAGGAATTTCACTGAATTACAGTGCTTGAATCTTTGCAGTGGACTGACTCCAACTCTACTTGAAAACATTAAGGTTCACTAAAGAAAATAATGAGAAGTGGAACAACACCAACAACCAAACCAATTTCAATAAAAGTATATGACAGAATTGGCATGATTTTATGTGTTCGGTTCCACTTTCCACGGCTCTACCTCTCCACACCACCACCCCCCTTTACTTGACTTCATATTCCATGAGATCACGGGTTCTCAACAAGGGCCACTCCAGTTCCCAAAAGGTGATGTCTGGAAACATTCTCAGTTGTCACAAGCGGAGGGAAGATGGTGGCCTGATCTGTTGGCTAGATGCCAGGGATGCTACGAAACATCCTACAGTGCCCAGGGTGGACACTCACAGCAAAGTACTGTCCACTCCAAACATCAATGGTGCCGAGGTTGAGAAACCCTACTCTAAGGAACAAGAAAATGAGTGATTGCTATCATAGGAATATGTGTTCGAGACAGGAGGATCAAAGCTTTCCCAAGTGGAATAGCACACTAGACTTCGTTCTGAAGAAAGGTCATTGTTGTAGGTGTACCAGCCATATGGCCTGCTTCGGGGTCCTTCAGTGGGCCTGTTTTATGCCTAGAAGAGATCTTGGATCACATACACCCTAAATGTGTCATACTGGGAGATTTGCAGGGATCCACACACAAATTGTGTAACCCAAAGGATGAGGCAGCTGCAGCAGACAGGCTTAAATCATGATCAGAAGAGTAATATACATACACGTTCTCCTTTGGGGCCTCTGTCTCCAGGTTTACCCATGACACCCTGAAAAACAAATGCCAACACTAAAAAATCACTGCTTGCCAAGATTTTTCCCCAGCCTGCTTAGTCAAGTATTTTGACAGGTACTGCAAATGAGGTTTTGCATGAGAATGTTTATCTGAAGTGGTATTTTCCATACCTGAGCACCAGGCAATCCGTCTTTTCCATTTATTCCCTATAAAGACAGAAGATGATCAATATTCCTAATTCTACATCGGTAGACATAGTTAAACACAATAAAAGGGTAAAGTTTTGAGGACCAAATCATCACATTTCTGCTATTTTGGTGAGGGAGTGGAGTGAAACAGAAAACGAAGTTGAGAGAGTCGATGGTCCGGAGTTAGAATTCGGGCTCTGTCACTGACGAGTTCCATTTACTTCAGGCAATTTACTGACTCCTAATAGCATATGCTTCTTTCCTTATAAAGTGAGGATGAAGTCATTATTTGAAAACTCAGGATTTGGTAAAGCAACAGAAAATGCCCAAGTCACTGTAAATAGTCAATGGGGTTATTTTCATTACTTATTCTCTTAGGTACAATCTGAAAAATAAGGTGGTCCGTGGTGCTGGGTGGCTGGTGGGTGGCATTTATTGTTACCGCCCAACAATTTTCTAGCACAGAGAGTCATTCTCAGTAAATGGTCTCAGTTGCTGCTGGGGAAATTTCATAACATGGCCAGAGCACAATCCTCCTATGAAATAAACTGTCCGCTAGAGAACAGTTTGTTATTTTCCAGTGGGAGAATATGAAAGAAAAGTAGGAAATCTGTAATCATGGTTTTTGAGAGCATTAAGTAGAGTTTTGGGTTTGTTTGTTTGTTTTTTATTAGTAAACTGGAAGTTTCCCAAACTTTACAAGGCTGTCCTGGAGGTGGAAATAAAGCCCCCTACTCAGAGATTTATGAGATGGAGAAAACTTGTGGCCGGGAGATGTCAGAAGGAAAAGCACTTGGGGTCAAATCAAATACCTAGAGTTCAATAGCAGATGTGTTTTTGAGATTTGGTTTGAAGAGAGAGATCAAGGTGAGGGAAATGATTTCTTAGCTAGCAGGCAATTGCATGGACATGTTCCTCTGAAAAGCCTAGGAGAGTTTTGCTGTGCTGGAATGGATTTTATGAGGATGGAACTGCAGACAAGCACATGTTTTTCACTGCTGTAAATTACAGGAAAATCTGTCACAGCTGATAACCCAACCAAAGTCCCCCAACCTCTCTGAAACATCTGGGAATTATGTAGAGTACTCTAACTAGGCACACGTTACCTGCAGTGTGTGGTTCAAAGAATTTATTACATCCAGAAACACAGGCAACAAAGATAAAGCTGATTAAGAAGAGGAAGTGGGGGAAGGGATGATACAACCCAGCTGTACCACTTGAATAAAAGATGATGTATCTAGTGTTAACATGCAATTCATGCTTTTGGTAACAATGTAAGAAAAGAAACTGCAGTCTTTCTTTCTTTTTTCCTTTTTTCGTCTTTTGTAATTCATCAGAGACTATCACGTGTGTTCTCCTTTGTATGTAAAGGTGTTACTAACTTGCTTTCCCTAGACAAGTACTGCTTTTAGAGATTTTTAGAATAACCTGCATGGATTTGTTTTTCCCTCCCTCATCTCACTTATCTGGAAGAACTCCACACCTGGGTGTAAGCAGCCTTTTGTCTATCACATGTCTGCGTCTGAGCAGCTGGCTGCGGTTGAAGAAAAAGGCATGTCCTTGCTCACTTGTTCCTACCCAATGAACGCAGGCGGAGTGCAAGTATCGCCCTGTATTACCAGGCTGTCCTGGATTTCCTGATTCAACTCCCTCTCCTTCTCTCCTTAAGTATTCTTTCACAGATTTTCCTGTCTTCAGATCTCCAGCTTCACCACCTGATTCCTTACACCCAACCAATGACCTCGATTCCTCTTCCCCTGAGAAAATACGTAGGAGAGAAATCTCTCTCTTATAGATCCAACCTACACACATTTGTACACATTTGTAAACCAATGTCTGCCTGTCCCCTTCCTCCTGGTGAGA
Organism: Mustela nivalis; assembly: GCF_964662115.1. NCBI lineage: Eukaryota > Metazoa > Chordata > Mammalia > Carnivora > Mustelidae > Mustela > Mustela nivalis. The sequence continues at coordinate 110,721,729 of NC_139024.1, read as the reverse complement.
AGGATGAGCTGCCCCTGTTCCTTGTGAAGGCCGATTTTCACTTCTGAATGGAATACCAGTGTTCTCCCCTTATTCAAATTTATCTCCACTCCCATGGTACCATCAAAACTTCCCCTCTCGACTGGATCATTCTTACCAAGATGCAAGTGTGCTATAACCTCTCCCACCAAGGACCACCACTTTCTAAACCCAGTGCAGAACTGTCAGCTCTCACATGATTTATCTAGATTCATCATTTCTCTGTCTTAAAACACGTAGTTCCCTCAACATCCAGGAAACCTCATTACCTGGTTTCCTTCATATCTCACCAGCTGCACCTTCTCAGATTTTTTGCTGTGTTTTTTTCCTAACAGTTGAAATGTTTTCTTCCCTCCCAATCCGCAGGGACTACATTTCATTCAGACCCAGGTTTAAAATACCCAAATCAGTCTCTCCAGTCCTGACCTCTCCATTAATTCAAGATACGTATATCTACCGCTTACTTGACATTTCCAGTGGAGGTCTAGGAGTGCTTGAAGTTGAATGTGTCCACTGCAGGGAATTCTTGATTTTCCTCCCAAACCTATCCACCTCCAGTCGTTCCCATCTCACCAAAAATGCCATTGTGACATGGCTGCTCAGACCCCACGCCACAGCTTTGACTTATCTCTCTCTCACGTTCCACTTCCGGTCCATCAGTGAATTTGCTGACTCTCCCTTTGATGTACATCCTAAACTCCCTTACTCCTCATGATCTCCCTCTTTTCCCCATCACTATTTCTCAAGGAGATTATGGTCACTATTCTGTCTGCTTCCATCCTGCTTCCTACAGTCTGCTCTCCACAGAATAGTCAAGAGTGATACACTGGAGTATACTCCATTTTCCTTCCCCACTACAAATGCTTCAGTGGGCTTCCAGATTGAAGCTATTTTTTGCGTGTCTCCCAGGGCCAGGGACTGACAATGTGTACCATATGTCATGTTACTTAAGTGACTCACAAAACCCTTTGAGTCACAATTCAAACCCATATCTTTCTGACTCTAAATTGTATATGCTTCCTCTATTTTTATGTTGCTTCTCTGAGGAGGGGGAGGCCAGGGAGCACTCAGACCCAGAGGTTTCCCAGAGGTACTGACCCAGCCTTGTGAACTCTGTGCTGCTTGTTCACCTTCAGTGTCCTCCTCCTCCTAATAGCATCCCTCCCCACTCACAAATAAACAAGAAAGGGAGCAGTGACGTTCTATCAAGAGTAAACCCGAGAGGGTTGCATGTCGTTCATCTTTCTGTCCCCCCACCCCGTCATGGCCCAGCACATCCTTAGCAAACAGAAGAGACTAAATAAATATATGTTGAAGTAAACTGAATTAGTATGAATGATTATTACTGTGTTATAGCAATATATGTCAGTATCCAAGAGTTCTTTTAGGAACCAAATGGATGCTATGTTTAGAAGCATGATTTATGAAGGTAGAAGAACAAGGTCCATAGATAATGAAGGGAATCTGAGAAAATAGCTTCTTATTCAGTTTTTAGCTTGGCCTCCAGGACTTTATATCTGTGAGTCTTCAGGTTTTTTATATTTTAGGATGTGAAAGGCCATTTTGTTTTTTAACCAGGAGAATATCAGACTTAAGAAGTAATGAGTCTAATCTCCTGACACTTCAAACAACCAAACAAAATCTCACTTTTTCCATCATTGTTTAAGACTTAAAGATACCTCATACAGAGCTAGGACACTCAGGGAGAACCACACCCCCAAAGACCCATTTGTGGAAATTGCTCTTACTTCCTTAGAAACTACAAACATCAGATTTTCCAAGGAGATAGGACAGTGATTGGATAAGAGATAAGAGATAAACAGTGGACTATTTCTCAAACGGGCAAATTTTAAATAATAAAAAGTACTTACTGGCCTTCCGGAGGGTCCTTCTGGTCCAGGGAAGCCTATATCTCCAACAGGCCCTCTGTCACCCTATAGGCATGTCCACAGACAAATATTAGCTGCCAAGGAAAGCTCTGGAACTGCATGTAAGTACAACTGTGGAGTAAGTGACTGGAAACTCACCGGTTCCCCTGGGACTCCCGGAGGCCCTGGGGCTCCAGGTTTTCCCTGGGAAATCAAAGCAAGGAGAAACATTAGGAGCCAAATTACGGCATGACACCATCCCCTCCCTGCCTGTGAATTTAAGGAGCTGCTAGGCCTGTGGCTCTCTATACTAAAATGGCATTCTTAATGGGACAGAGGCTGTGGGGACATATACTTGACTCTGGAGGCTCCAAGGTATGGACTAGAATGCAGTTCTCTGAACGTACACATATGTGTATAGCAGACGGGTGGGAGCGGACGGTGCTATTTTTGAGAAAATATGAAACCAATGTATCGTCATTACTGGAAATATCTTTAGTGCCTATTTGATCGGCAGCTTTTCTCGACTTTGGAGGAGGGAGGGCACATGGGGTCAAAGAAGTCTTTCCTAGATTTTGTGTCTTGTTAAGAGGGTTTCTAAGTTCATAGTAGGATAACCTGAAGAAACACCATGTTTGACTTGAAAAGCCATGTCTGGTTGAAAGGAAGGGGACAAGACGGATTTATTCCAACACATTATAGCTTGCAGGACTGACAACAGAGAAGTGTTGGGTAGAGAGGCAACTGGGAGGGACAAGAGAGGAAGATGGTCCATTAGAGCCCAGAAGTGAGAAGTGCCCAAGTGTCCAGATCAAGCTTCAAGAAGGAACCCCCTTCTATCCCTTGGACTTAATTAACATGGACGGAAAAACAAATAACACAGGGATACAGGCATGGGGCCAAGGCTGCAGAAACCCTAATAGGTTTCCTAGGAGGGAATCTGAAAAAGGAAGGACCCTTTCTTTACTCCTCTTGCTGTCCAGAACCCTGGGAGGAGCTCCCTCCCCCCCCCACAGGTTCAGACACGGCTGAGTGGTGAAGTGAGGCAGACACAAGGCCTGACAGAGCAGTCCTGGTTCCCCAGAGCCCGTGTGTACAAGCAGGAACTCCTGAATCTCCTCTGGGCCCAAGTGGGGGGATATGTTAGAGCTGGAAAGCTAATGTCCCACATGGACTTGGCATAGGCCGCAACGGGGAGAGTGCTCAGGCTTGGAGGCTGGAGACAAAGGGATCAGGGACATTGGTAGCAGGTAACAGAAATCTCAAAAGTTGGGGGGAGCTTGGAAAACCTGGGGGACAGCATGCTGACTGGAGGCCTCACCTCATTGCCAGCACTCACAGACACCTCCTCCTGTCTACCCATGTGTCATCCTGGGAAGAAGCAGGAGAAACAAGCCCTGGAGAAATCTCTGGATGGGCTTGAAAATACGAGAAAGGGATAGAACTGCTAAATAAGGGGATTCATCCTCTACAAAGGATGGTTTTCTACAGACTAGGGATGGCTTTTGAATTTTTGTTCTTGGGCTTAATATCTACACAGAATAAAAGAGAATGGCTATTGGCCTTTTAAAGGAGGGAGTGATGGGTGGTGGTGGATGGCAGTGGTGAGTGGTGGATGCTCTGGGTGTTGCTGGGTGTCAGTGGATGTCTGTGGGTGGTGGTGAGTGGGACGATAGAGCCCTTTCTTCTCCTGTGTGCCTATGATTCAAGCACGGAGTTTCCACTGACTTTCCTACCCTGGGCCTACCCTGCAGGGGCACTGAACAAAAGGATAAGTGGGCTCTTACTCATAAAGCATGGCCACAAAATTTTAATTAGAGCATCATGAATGAAGATCAGAATGATCCCTAGGGCTCAGAGAAATGATTTCAACCTTTCCTGGAGTACTTCCTATTCATTTGAAAAGACCTTGATGAGATTAAAACACTTGACACCGGAGAGCAACAAAAATGATTGAGAGTCTGGAAGGGCTAGTTTACGAGGAAACATTAGCAGCAGTAAAGATTTGTTAATAACACCAGGCCAAGGGAAAACTCAGGCAGATTGCAGCTTAATATCAAGAACTTGAAGTACATGCCTAAGGATAAGAGCTTCGTCTTTTGGGGGCCAAGAAACCTTAAGTATGACAAGAACAGAGAAACGAAACTAGCTTCTCAAAGTTGGGCTCGTGTATTAACGTATTGGCACTTGTAATTAACTGGGCATCCCCTCCCCTCATTAAGGAAGTTGGGGGAAAAAAGGAAAAGATAATAAAGAAAGAGGTGAACATAAAGAAAGGAACAGTCTTGGGGTGCCTGGGTGGTGCAGTCAGTGAAGTGTTGGACTCTTGGTTACAGCTCAGGTTATGATCCTAAGGACCAAGCCCCACACTGGGCTCCATGCTTGGCTCTGTACTCAGTGGGGAGTCTGCTTGAGATTCTCTCCCCCCATCGCCCTCTGCCCCTCCCCTCTCTCTCCCTCCCTCTTTAAAATAAAAGAAATTTTAAAAAAATAAAAAAGAAAGGAGAATTCTCGAGGATAAATAGGGACAAGGTGGTTTTATTTTTTTTAACTGGATGTTTCTAGAACCTATTGTTATAAGAGCTACTGTGTGCTTCCTACCTCTTCTTGGTCCCTAGCCACAGACTGACTGCGGAGATAGAATTGCTTCCTTGTGAAAATAATGTGAGGTACTCTGGACTCACCGATATTCCAGCTATTCCTGGGGGACCTGCTGGGCCTCGATCCCCCTGTTGGGATTTAAAAAAAAAGTTGCTGCTTATGATGATATCTGTAACATCTTTGTCTATAAAATTAATGCTCAAATGAGTATTTGGATTTGGTGAAGCTTTTCGTTGGTGTTGATAAGCATTATCAGTATCATCAGATGGGAAAATAAAAATTAGTAGCTAACTAAATTTGTTAAAGTTTTTTTTTTCCAAAAAACGAAAGCAAATAATAATCTTAACGAAAATAAACATTCAGGTTATCATTTCTGTGACCTATTTTTAATAGGACTCCACACATACTTACAGCTAAGATTAGTCAAAACAGTATTTTTATTCCAAAAGTAATCCATTACAATACTTAAAAAAGAAAGCACATTGAATGTTTTCTAAAAAGCTTTTCCTACACTTGTCTTATTCGATGTAGGGTTGGAATAAGATATTTAGAACAAGGGATTCTGTAGTTCTCCTCACTAGGCCATCAGAAGATCCCTTCAATTGCTCTGAACAGCAGAGTGATGTAACTCTTTTTCCAAAGGCAATGTGGTATTTTAGATAAAGCTGATGATGCTAAAAGTGCTAACGATTATATACGGGATAATAAAATGGCAACTTTTGTTGAGCAGAACCTACATTAAAAAACTTCATAACTTCACTCAGGGACATAAAAGAAGACTTGACTAAAGGAAGAGATATGTTTTGTTCTTGGAGGGCAGACAATGTTGTAAAGGTGTCATTGCTACCCAGACTAATTTATAAATTTAATGCAATTCTTATGAAATTGCAGCTTGACCAGGTGATATTAAAGTCCACCCTGGATAATGAATAAATGAGAAGATAAAAGAAAAAAATTAAAAGAAGAACAATACAGAGATTAGCAATATCAATACCTGAACATATAACAAAGCTATAACAATTAAAATAATGGAATATTGGTATAAGATTAAGCAGTATATCAATGCAATATAAAAATGCAATATAACCATAGGCCAACATCTATAATAGGATTTTAGTAAAAAAAGGGATGTATTATTCAAAATATAGTACTAATAATTGAGTAATATCCTTGAAAAGAGTTTAATTCCTCTCTTTACATTATACTCCATGTAGATCCCATATAGATTATGTAAAAAACAAAATATTATGCTATAAAAGAATTAGAAGAAAACATGAAGTGACTACCTGATTTTGGTTGACAATAAGAATAAAAAGAACTCAATGCATAAAAGCAAAACAAGAAAACATAGAGAAAAATTGTTTGATATTTGACTACATAAATGTTATGTTTCTATAGACTATGAGATCAAACATGAAAATGAAAGGTCAGACCAGCTAGGAGATTAACTCTAACATATAAATAGAAGTAGTATCTTTATAAAGCATATCCTTAGATAAATAGAAAAAGAACTAATAGAATAGAGGACAAATAGTACAAACAGGTAATTCTCACCAGTTTCACTCAGGCTCCTCTTAAATTATGGGATTTTAACCACCAAAATGAATATATTGGAACTTTTTATTCAGTGGAAACTCTTGTATATCTGATAAAGTTTAATATTAATAGTAAGAAACCTTCTCTTGGACAATATAGTCCTTCCAAAGTTCAGGTCTTGCAGTTCCTTCAACCATTCTCCTCTAATGAGTTGGCCTCTTATTCTCACTGTTATACCAGAGACCTTGTCAGTAACCATAATTCCATCCCCTCCGTAAACTCAGTTTCATGCGTTCTGATATTGGGCCACCATAGTTTTAATTCACTCCCGTAAGTACCTTGGATTCTCACACTTTTGATGCTATCAAGACCTCTAATCCATTGAACAAATCTTCCATCATCCTTCAACTCTTTAAATGGCCTCTCTACCTTATTTATTTAGTTTAAATTCCATGGTCACTTGTTTTAATCACTCCTTTGTTGTACACCATTGACTCTCTTGGCCCATTCTTGCTTTTAGTACTCACCTGTCAAAACTGGAACTTTGTTTAAATCTATGTCTTTACCTGGGTGTACATGCTGGAGAAGATCTCCTTGACCAGTCTCACTTCAGTTTATACCCATGAACCTCAGGGGTGTTCTGGGGCTGCCTAGTCATCCCACTCTATGGCCCCAGGACTCTCCCTCTCTTTTAGAAGACCTTCCCCTTAAATCTCCTACCTCTTCTCCCTCATCACTCTCAGACGATGATCTTCCTCTATCTCTGAGAAAATTTCAGCAACCAGAAAAGAACTTCTATAGACCCCAACCAATTATTCTTCCTGTGTATTAGTGTCTGTACCCTTACACTCTTGTTTTTCCACCTGTTACTAGAGATGAACTCTCCAGACTCCTCTCTGAAGCCATACCCTCCATTTATGTACCGGTTCCTATTTTCTCTTAGCGATTTGAAGATGTCATTCCAACAATTCTCCCCTTTCTTCCTGTATCATCACTCCCCTACCTTATTCTACCAGATCATTCCTTTAGCATACAACTAATCTGATATTTCTACAGTCCATTTCTAAAATCCATTTTATAAAGCCTTACCCACCCTACTTCCTCCAGCAGTCACCTTCCCATTTCTTTGCTTTCCTTTGCAGCAAAACTCCTTGGCCATTTTTATACTGTATTTGCTATCTCTAATTCTTTTTTTCTTATTCTCTCTTAAATCCATTTAAATCCAACAGTTGCTCCTACCAAAAGAGTGAATAGTAATAATCTATTATTGTTAAACCTCTATCCTGCTAAATCCAATGGTTGATACTTGACCGTCCTACTTGACCCCATCCCCATCATACTAGACCCATGTGCAGTACTGGAGACAAGTGATTACCCTCTTCACGTTGATACAATCATCACTTGGCTTTCAGGACACCAAGTTTTCCTCATAACTCCCTGGTCATTTTATCTCAGTCTTCCCTGCTCCTTCTTCCTTTTCTTCCTGATCCCTTTATGTTGGAGGCCTCAGTGCTCAGTCCTCAGTCCTCCTCTCTTTTATAACATCTGTCATTCCCTTGGAGATTTTGTCAAGTCTCCTGGCTTTAGGACAGCGTCTATACACTTGGAACAACCAAGTGTAAAACTCTCCTAAGACTCTTTTCAAACCCCATGCCTTTTTCTTGTTCTGCCTACTTGATACTTCCACTGTGCTATCTAACAGATGCCGCCAAATTTGACCTCATGTCCACAGTTAAATTGATCATCCTCACCCTCTCCACACAGGCTCTGCCTATAGCTTTCCTCATTTCACTTGATGACTATCCCATCATATCAGTTTCTCAGGTCAAAAACTTGGAGTGTCCTTGATTCCTCCTTATTCTCTCATACCCATGTCCAATCAATTAGAAAGTCCTGTTGGTTCTACCTTCCCAGTATATCCAGAATCTAGCCACCCCTCACTATCTCCACCATCTCTACTTTGATCTCAGCCAGCATCCCTCCCAGCTGTATCATGGGAATAGTCTTCTAACAGGGTTCTCTGCCCTCCGACTGCGGGACCCACCACCCTTCTACTCAGAAATGAACTGCTGGCTCCGTATTTTACTCAGAGTGAAAGATAAAGTCCTCACAGTGGCTAATAAGCCTCTTTATTATCGGTGCTTCTCAAACTACTTGTGCTTCCCAGGGAGCAGTTTATCATTTATGTTCTAATACATCCTGAGCCGGGGTGAGTGGACTGATCACATGTTTGAATATCATAGCAAAGTTAAATTGCTAGACAAGTTTTTAAGTACTCACTCTCAGTCTATAATTACCTTGCCACAGAATCCATAAGAGAATTTGCAGACTGGCACTGGTCCTCTACCAGGTAACTTTTGAGTAGCATTGCTTTGCAGGACTGCTATGACTGGGCTCCACCTCCCTTCTATCCCTGTCTCTCTGACTTCATCTACCCCCTTCCTTCACCTCATTCCCCTGGTCTCCTTTGGTGGAGCAGGAATGCTCATGGTCTCAGTGCATTTAGACCTAATGTTTGTGCTTTCAAAAAATTGTAGGGGCGCCTGGGTGGCTCAGTGAGTTAAAGCCTCAGGTCATGATCCCAGGGTCCTGGGATGGAGCCCCACATCAGGTTCTCTGCTCAGCAGGGAGCCTGCTTCCCCCTCTCTTTCTGCCTCCTGTGATCTCTCTCAAATAAATAAATAAAATCTTTTAAAAATTGTATATATTTAAGGTATCCAACTTGAGGATTTGATATATACATATACTGTGAAGTGATCACCACAATCAAGCTAATTAACATAGTGGTGAGAATACTTAGCAGTTTTCCAGTATATAGTAAAGTACTGTAACCTATTGTCACCATCCTACACCTTAGATCGCTAGAACTGATTTATGTTGCCTGGGACATTCTTCCTTCAGGGTTGAGGGGACTTGACTGTGTCTCACTCTTTCAAGTCTGTGCTCAGATCTTGCTATCTCAGACCAATATTTAAAATTACCACCTCTCCTTTAGCACTCCGGAGCCGCCTTCACCTGCTTTACTTTTTTCTTTCTTTCATAGAATTTACCAACATTATTACTTATGTTTATTCTTGTCATTTCTCTATCCCCTTCCTAGAAAGTAAGTTCCTTGAAGGCAGAGATTTTTGTCTGTTTTGTACTCTTGGCTATCTTTAAACCTAAAATAGTTCCTGGTCAATAGGAGGTGCTCAGTAAACATTTTTGGATGTTGACTCAGTGACCACAATGAGTGACACCTGTACTTACCTTTATACCCGGAAATCCTTCTAATCCTGGCAACCCCATTGCACCGGGTTCTCCCTGTTAAATATGAACATGAGAAATGCAGAAGCAATGACCAAGAGCTGTTTTAGGCCTTCGTTTGAAAACCAAAGTTTTTTTTTTTTTTTTTTTTTTACAAAAAACTATCCCCAAACACTGATTAGCAATTTAGCGAGTAATTGGTATGCTCTATTTTCAAGCATCTGTATGCTTGCATTTGATATTTGAAAATAGTTTGAGAATAAAGCTATTCCCTGGAGAAGTATGAATATATTTTCTGATTAATTGTTTTTATTCTGATTAAGAATCTAATTAGAATGAATCCCTCCAGTCAGTGATAACTCTAATTTCAATAAAAATTAGAAGGAAAGATGGGCTTTAATGAAGTTTGCCAATGTGTGAGGGACTCAGGGCTGCTAGATGACTGGAGAATAAGACTAAGCTCTTTAAGAGCAGATGAAGACGAAGGTCTGATAGCGAAGTTTACCATTTTGCAGTGTTCTCTGCAGCTCGCCATGAATTGAGAATGCTTCAGGGGATGGCCCCAGAAGCAGCATCTTGGATGATTCTGAAAGTTATTGCTCAAGCTCATGGGTCACTGGCAGAAGATAAACAAGCATTTCCATTAAAAAAAAAAAATCTATTGCATATTCTAGTGTATGGTCCCAGGCCAGCTGGAGCCTGAAGGCTCTCAAGAAATATATTTAGAAAGTTTAGGGTGAAGGAAGCTACTAATTTTGAGCAAATAAACATGAAGTCTTTTAAATCAAGAGAAATAAAGGAGGTAGTTGTCTGATACCTCCTTGTTAATGAATTGATGTCAACTGCAAATATTTTTTTAAGACACTGGATGCTTTCAACATAATCACATAAAAAGAGAGCTTCCATTCTCTGTAAATATGTTTTTTGCATGTATAATTCTAATCTGCTTCAAAATACTACCAAGTCTCCAACTTCCATTATTCTTTCTGATATTGTCCTTATTACAGAACACTTAATGAACAAGCAGATGACTTGATACTTTTCATGCTTTAGAAATCTTTTTAAATGTCCACTAATATATAACAATCAGACAAAAAAAAAAAAAAAAAAGATGTTCAGCTTCTATTCTGCATAAAGTGCTGTAAAAGTGGTCCTGGATTGTTGACAAAGGAAATAAACTCTTTGATTCTCTCTGTTTACATCCTCAACAATCCTTAGGACTGAGGAAGGTGGTCACCCCATCAATCAATATTTACTTGAAAGTAGTTAATAATTAAGTATTTAATTGAAGCCACTTATAAATTAAATATCAAAGGAATTAAATGGAGCACCTCAGAAGATAAATTCAGTTAAGGGTAATTTTTGTCTACAAAAACGTTTACTGAGAAGATTAGAAACAATGGTGCAGACCTAGTGTCATGGGAAATGAAGGATGCAAAGACTAAATCTCCCCCTCCTGCCCAGCAGCCTCCTCAAATTGACTTTTCCATTTTCTGCTCTGTGACCTGTCATTCTACCATTTCTGGCTTATTTCTCTAGTAGGAAGTAGTATTTCTCTGTACCGGGCAACTGGTGTGAAATGAAGGGTGTTGTACACTGTTGCTGACATAGGCCCCAAAGAATAATTTCAAAGGTTTATGCAGGACAAATCTGAGGCTTTATACAGTATTTAACTTCATTACTCCAGATTTTCTGCTTTTGGGCTTCACCCACTTAAATCACATCTCTAAAAGCAAGGAACATCCTTTAATCAGTTTTTATTTTTTTTTCCTTTGTTGTAGCTAAGGAATCTGAAGCCTAATTTCTTCAAAGTCTACTTGAATCTGTCTGCTACCTGTTTTCCAATCCAGTGAATTATGATTTATCCTTTATCAGAATGCTTAAAAAATGTTATCACCTTGATATGCAGTTTTTAATGCAAAACGTAAAAGAATGTTCCAGAAGAGTCAGTGAGACATGTAGGGGCCTCTAGGGGCTGTGGGTCAGTAGGAGAGAGAAAGGCCAGGTGGAAATTTTTATCAACCAGATGAAAGAAAATTAAACTTAGAATGAAGGCTATGACTGGTGAAAGCATGAAAAAGTTACAGATAAAAGAGGGGTAACATGAATAAGAAAACAAAGGAAATCATCACTAGCCATCAGGGAGATTCAAATTAAAACTACATTGAGATATCACCTTACACCAGTTAGAATGGCCAAAGTTAGCAAGACAGGAAACAACATGTGTTGGAGAGGAAAGGGGAACGCTCTTCCACTGTTGGTGGGAATGCAAGTTGGTGCAGCCTCTTTGGAGAACAGTGTGGAGATTCCTCAAGAAATTAAAAATAGAACTTCCCTATGACCCTGCCATTGCACTCCTGGGTATTTACCCCAAAGATACAGATGTAGTGAAAAGAAGGGCCATCTGTACCCCAATGTTTATAGCAGCAATGGCCACGGTCACCAAACTGTGGAAAGAACCAAGATGCCCTTCAACGAACAAATGAGGAAGATGTGGTCCATATACACTATGGAGTATTATGCCTCCATCAGAAAGGACGAATACCCAACTTTTGTAGCAACATGGATGGGACTGGAAGAGATTATGCTGAGTGAAATAAGTCAAGCAGAGAGAGTCAATTATCATATGGTTTCACTTATTTGTGGAGCACAACAAAAAGCATGGAGGACATGGGAGTTAGAGAGAAGGGGGTTGGGGTAAATTGGAAGGGGAGGTGAATCATGAGAGACTATGGACTCTGAAAAACAATCTGAGGGGTTTGAAGTGGCGGGAGGGTGGGAGATCGGGGTACCAGGTGGTGGGTATTATAGAGGGCATGGATTGCATGGAGCACTGGGTGTGGCGAAAAAATAATGATACTGTTATGCTGAAAATAAATAAATAAAAAAATTATATAATAAATAAATAATACTTCCTACAATTTAAAAAAAAAGAAAACAAAGGAAATTTCTAAGTTACATAATTGGGGTTCAGAAAATGGTACAAACTAGCTGAAAATCCTGCTCTTTCAGGGGAGAAAATTGGTTCTTAATATATACCAACCAATAACAAAAAACATGTGCTTTCATGAAAATATATTTTCAAAGAACATGCATTATTTGAAATATATTTGAAAATATATTTTCAAATATTTCAAAAATATATTTTGAAAATATATTTTCAAATAGATGTGAAAAGATTACTTTTTATGGCTTCTTCTTTTGCTTTTTAAAAATTGATTCATCCAGTTTTACCAAACTGTGCTGTAATGAAAGGGCCTTAATTTTTTTTTTTCCTGAATCATTTCCCAATGGCAAATGATTTGAAACTTTATTTCAACTTCAGGTATATCTGAGTTTCAAGTGTACTCTATAAATTAAGGTTCAAGGTTAGTACAAGAGAAATATGAACATATGCCTGACAAGGACACGGCAGGAAGAACCGCCAAGGGATGAAGGGGATCTAAGGAATTCGGCAGAAGCAGCAGTGTGACACTCTGTGGTTGAGAAGGACGCTTGAGAACAGTCGTCACTCTCTCGGAGGCTGCAGGACATGCTCTCTTTCTACGATGAGTGCTAACTAAGCTCCTGATGCCGTTATACCTAATCAGCAGGTGGATGACAGCATCCCACATTTCCTACCGAATAACTGCCTCGGACATCCAAAGCAAGTAGACAGCCCCTTCCTTTTTTGGGAGTAGAGAGAGGCTGGAGACATATTAAGGAATTTCATTCCAGTAAATATTTCTCTTCCACAATCGACTTTACACTGAGTTAACCATCAAAATCGTGCTATCAGAATAAAGTGTTCTGTTCATCAGCAACTTCATCTGCGCCCTCCTCCATCGCAGGGCAATTCTGAAAATACACTAATAAGAGAGACAAGGCCGATACTGGGCAGTGACATCAAGTCCAATGTATCTTAAAAATGAACACATTGCTGTATTTCTTTGGTGGCTTGCCTCCTGCCTCCCATGTTAGTTAACCGATGAATGGTCAAGAAAACAGGCCATTTGCCTAATGCTCTTCTTTCAAACTTCAAGAAACACTCATTTTCTAAATGACACAAAGCATGGGAATATACATACCACTGGGCCAGGGTCTCCTTTTGGGCCCTAAGAGAAAAACATGGGAAATTATTTTTAAAGCAGCAAGGGAAGCAAAACTATAGAATCTAAAGCACAAGCACTTTAATTCAATTTGCTTTAAGACACATACAACGTATTTGCAAACTTTATTTTGCTACAGTTTGGATTTAGAGAATAAGAAGATGAGGAGACATAACTTGAAGGAACCCCAAGACAGCGACTGCTGGGGCACTGACTCAGTTCTTATATTTACAATGCAGAAAGGGATACCACCATGCAGAACGCTATTTTTCATGATTTTGGCTGGGCACACTTTCTCCATTTTATTATAATTTGCTGCTATTTATTTCCTACTGCAGAAGATCTTGATTATGGTCATACCATGTACTTTTTCAGTGAACTTAGGAACACTTATTTATTTATTTAGGCTGTTCCGCTAAAGAATGCTTAGTGATAAAAAACTGTACTCACAGGGGGACCTGGGGGGCCTGGAAAACTGGGAACATTCACACCTCCCTTCAAACAAAAAAAAAGAAAGAAAGAAAGAAAGAAAAAGGTGAGAAACATTTATAGCAACTTATCACAGGAAAATAATTTCATATAATTACCAAAGCGAGTACCTGGATTTTATACAAACTGCTCATTCCATTTCCTTCATTGAATGGTACACCCTTTGGAAAGAGAGGAGATAGAAAATAATTCTTTTTTACATTAATAAGTCTCTCTACCTTTTATTCTTTTACCAAATGATATTTCTCCTAGTTTATTTTAGAACGGGAGTTTGATACTACAAGTGAAATAAAACAATGTATCCGTTTTGGGCTTTTCTAAAGCAAATGTAGGGGGGAAAATGACCAGGAGTTTGAGCTACACCTGCAGCCCAGAGAGACTTTCAGGGGAGGTGTGATGAATGTTCGTGTTTGACAGATGAGACACTAATGCATTCAGAAGAAAATACTATTTGCTCATTAAAATTCAGTTTCTGAATCGCCGATTTATGCTAACTGTGTACAGCCCGCTGACCTGCAGGCTATAACACGGTGGTGCTGATGAAGATGTGAATAGGGAGCAATTTGGCCACTGAAAAGTAATTTTTTTCTACAGTCCCTTTACACTAAAGAGAAAATTAAAGTAAATGGGGAAAATGATGTTGCTCACAGCCCCGTGTGGATGTTTCCACACAAACATATTCTTTAGAACAACAGGGAATAAAACTTCCTAATATAATGGACCTGTGGGTGGAAAGTTCCAGAATAACTAACACTTAAAGAGAACTAATTCAACAATCTTTAAAGAATCCTACGTTTTGGCATTCGGGAAAAATTTCCAGATAAAAAATATGGCTGGGAACTCCCCACGTCCTTCTTTTAAGAAGTTCTTATCCTTTTATCCTTCTTTTAAGAAGTTCCTATAGAATCAATAATCTGCATTTTTCCTTTTTTGGGAGCACCACACTTCAGTTGCAAAACCTAGGAAGCCATCATTTCGCTGTTTTCGGGTGATGGCGGCCAGTGGTGCTCAGGGAACAGGATTTGCATGCATTCAAAACACTAGCGATGGGAGGGAAAATACTCCATTCATTTATTCCTTTATTATTTCTCTCACTCATTTGGCAATTGGCGAACCTCTACTGTATTTTAGTGTGCTGAGTCCTAAAGAGATGAATATTTCTGTCTGAGATTTCTAGACAGTGTGTCTCATAAAGAGACAATATGTAATCTATTTTGAAGAGTGAATCATTTCGAAGAATTCAGGGGGAGGAGGAAGATTTCTTAACCCAGTGTAAAATATAAGCCCTTTTGTGAACTCATGCTATATGTTGCTTGTTGTGTACACTGGAGAGAGAGTGACTTTTGGGATTTGAGCCCCACATACTTTCTGTCCTGCTTCTCTGTCAAGGGAACAGGAAAATAAACAAAATGAAGAACAGGTTTAGGAAGACGGAGTACAAATCTGTTTCTGTGTATGAAATGTGTGACTGCAGGCAGAATAATTATATATCTTTGCTGTCTTCAGAAAGTCACAGACTAATTCTGCCCTTTCTCAGGTGAATTTGGTTTCTTAAAGTATGCCTATGAGGTAGAATGGAAAAGAGCACATTCAGCCTAGACCAAACCTGTGCTGTGATTTGAGCGTGGCCCCACATGAGGGCAGACTTGCTACAGAGAGCAGTACCTTTCCTCTCTGCCGCTGCCCTGACCAAGTGCACATGTGTCTCAATCGCAAGCATAAAAACATTGATGGCTCTTGTACATTTTATTCACTAGGTGCTATATAAATAGAATTTCTCCACATCTCAGACATCATGGGTGGTAATGAGCACATGTAGCCTAACATCACATTCTGTACCAACTCACAGTGCCAGAAGGGAGCTCTTTTTAAAGCCCCTCTTTTCTGTGACCGGGGCTCATGGAGGTCACATGGCTTTCCCAGGGTCCTCCCCGGCAGGACGTGGGGAGTTGGGGCACACACTCAGGTCTCCTGAGTCCAGAGGAAGGAGGCCTATAGTATGCAAATCTGAGTACTTCATATTGGGGCTGCGCTTAAGGGAAAAACTCAGGTCTCCCCAAAGCTGTGTTGGCTATCATTCATAGGTATCCATAAAAATTAGACTCCCTGGAAGCATAGAAAGGTTGTCTGATCTCTGAGTTATAGAAGTCTCAAGCTGACACATGAATTTAAGTTTTAAAACGGGAGAAACTCACCGGTGGTCCGGGTGGTCCAGGTCTCCCTGGGAGTCCCTCACTGCCCTGCATGGAATATAGAGACCAAAAATCAATGGTTTGCCCATTCTGACACAAAGTTTATGAACCAGATTATGCTTGCTCAGAGAGCTGTACTCTGAAATCGATAAGATTTTGTTTCAACCTTGCAAAGTCTCATTCAGCTGGGCTTTCCCTTTCACCTGGGAAAATAACATTCCTAGACTACAGGGAAGGTAAACGCCTTTTCCATACCCATTCAGATTTCCACTGGGAGAGCCCCGGGCATGAAGCTTAGTTTCTGATGGAGCCAGACAACCTGGCTGTTCCTGGTCTGGAGTTCAAGTGTAGCCGAGGAAACTCCACTCATATGGGGGTGGCAGGCTTGGGGACTGTGCTTTCTAGGTCATCCCCTCACTTTTAGCCTCAACTCCACCACCTTCTTCTTTTGGGACCCAGAGGCCATCCACATAATTCGACTAAAGGAGAAAAATCACACCCTGTGTTGTGTCTGCAGGAGAGAAAGTTTTTTCACTCCCTAAGGTTCTACTGGACTTTGTAACCAAGTCAGGTACACCCCGTTGAACAGCAGTGACTGTGGTACAACACTGTTTAAGGGAAATGTTCTATACAGTTTAAACAGCCTCAGACATTCTGTTGGCAAGACAAGCAGCCTGGAAATGGAATTGTGAAAAATGAATTCATGAAACTTGAAAAATAGATTTCACTTTTATTTTTATAAAACATACAATGCTTATTGATCCATACTAAGCAAAGCTATTACAGTCCCTTTGGTGCCTTTAACCAGTGTTTCCTGGAACTGTGCTTTTCTTTTAGGATAATAGCCTCATAAAATCTGTAAGTTCCTTCATGTCAGGGCAATGGCAAGAAATGGTTAATTAGAAAAGAATCCAGACAGTAAGAGTCCTACTTATAAGGCTCCCAAATTTCAAGAAATTTAAGTCTGTTTCCATGAATTTGATGAAGGAATTTATTCCAATCTGCCCATATTTTTTTTTCGATAACAAAAGAAAGTATCATAAAAACTGTTTCTATCTTTATCAATGAAAAGAAACTGTAAAGTTTTTATTGCAATGGATCTGCCTGAGAATGAGTGACAACAAGTATATTGCATCTTTTCCCAAACTGCTTTGATGGTGGCTATCTCTCTAAGACATGTCATATTCTGCTGACTGCTGGCAGTGTCTTTCAGAGAATTATGTCATAGCTCTCATGAACTATGAGAGGACAACAAACAAGGAAAAATATGTGCCTATTGAAAAGACTCTTTTTTTCCTGGCACAATTAAAAGTCACATTTTCATTCTCGGTTGTGCCGCAAAGCTCGTCTCAGTGTGGAATTCCCATTAACTTCAAAAGGCAAATCTCTGACTGAGTATTTCCATAGAGAACAGAGGGAAAAAGGCTGGTGGGATTGGGCAAGTGTCTTGGGAATACTATCAGAAAAAAATGTGCAGAGACTATCTAAAATAAGCACATGGCTCCTTTCAATTTTTTTTTTTTTCTTTTTCTTGGAATCCCTTTGCTTCTTGATGCCAGCATGCCCCATTTTGGTCATTTCAGGGTAGACACCACTTGAGTTGCTTAAGGGATTCTTGATGCTCACTTCGTGAATCTCAATACCTAGTCTTATTCACTTTTTGGCTGCATGTGTCTGGGCTCACACTGTGGGGCTAATTTAGACGTAAATTGGGTAAATATATGAAGCCCTGGGGTTGTCCTGCCTGAGATTCCTCTGTTGCTGGTCTTCCCTTCAGACCACAGCAACCCATTTGTCCAATCAACCGGACTCCACAGGAAATAAGAGTCCTAATTCCTTAGTGAATTTCCCCTATGACTCTGGATGGACAGAACTTCTGGACTTTCTCAGCAAGCTGTCTGAAGTTTTGGCACCTGTGGCTGGAACTCCGTGCTACAAACCATGGTACCCGCACCTCTTCAGGAAGCTACCTCCCCTCCATGCTTCCACATAACTAGATGCCCAGGGCCTTGAGCCCAATTTGGAATTTTGCTATATGACACCAGTGTTCTAGTCATCCTTTTTCCTAGGAACCTGTATTCAGACCAGATTTTGTACTTGTTATCTTTCCAAGTCCATTACGAGAATAGCTATTCCCTGACATTATTCCTACTTTCAGGCTTTGCCTGATTTTATGGATGTGTTAAAGGTCTAACCTTGCCATCCCCCAAGCCCCAATTCAGAGAGTAAGTGAGGCATTTCCCCTGTACCTTGTCACCCTTTGCTCCCGTGGGACCGGGATGTCCAGTTCTTCCCAACAAGCCCTGTAAAATACAAAACTAAGTGTGTTACAAAACAAACAAACAAACAAACAAAAAAAAAACAAAAAAAAAACAACTAAATGGCCAAAGGCATTGGAAGTTGGTTGCTAAAACTGATATATTTTGAAGGTCATTTGATCCTAATTAAATCAGTCCTAAAAGCTTATATTTCTTTAGGCTGATACAGCAGCTGTACCCTGCTGATAAGCCCTTGCAAGGGTAAAATTTGTATTTGTGGTCGCTTTTTCACCTTGGCCAACCACATTTAATGACCTTAATTGGAACCTTTTGATACATTTAAGAATTTAGCCTTGCTGTTTAAATGGCAATTTACATAACATTATGCCTTCCTAAATGAGCTATAATTTTGGTAGTGATCAACATTCTAAATACTTGAAGATGCGGCAGAATTATCAATGTGCATATTAAGTTATGCGATCTGCATTTTACCAATGGAAAATAAAATTTAATTTTAATTCTTCTTTGAGAATGGATTAGCTATAATTTCTATGGTTCCTTTCACAACTCTTCTCTCCACTTTTAATTTTAATATACAATTTAAAGCCAGGTTTGTTCTACATAACTGTGTTGAAAGCATAAATGATAAAATTTTAATTAGGGTGAATCTATACTTTAAAACACAAAGGAACATGATCACATGCCTACCTGTGAGGTAAAATACCATTTGCATAGGAACTCACAAGAATTGCTGGAGAAGATGAGACTTGCATAGGGTTGCTAGAGTTAGTAAATAGAAATATGATATTTGGGACAAACTTATGCTAAAACCATTTATTTATGTGGAATTCAAACTTAATTGCATGTCTTGTAATTTAACCCACCACCCTAGATTTGACAGACCCACATTAGTGACAGGTTGGATTTAACAGCTAAGAGAGGAAAAGAGATTGTTGCAGGAAAACAGTATAAGCAAAGACACAAAGATCACAAAGTTGTGTTTGAGGGACAGTGAAAAAAAGATGTGCTAATTAAAGTAGAGGGTATTTTAATGAATAAATAGGAATAAAAATAAATCGAAGATGATAATCCTTAGCCTACTTTTCCCCTTTAAAAAAATATATTTTTAGTTTATGGTACCTACGAGTGTAAGGGTGTAACCATCTGAATCTCTCTTCCAAAGGTTAATGCCAAAAAAGTGTAACTGAAAAATAGAATGCTCCTTTACATCTAACTTCTATTCAAACAGATTGCTTTCTGGTCTGGTAGAGTCTTGATGACAAGTCTCCATGACCCTGGGGAGCCTTAAAGCAATACTAAATGAAAATCTGAGACGTAAGATGCTACTTTTCTAGGGAAGAGCTGGCAAATCTACAGGTAGAGGCAGAGAACAAGAGACAATGTGGAATTTAGTTCACCCAGCCTCATCCCAGCAGATATGAAGCGTGAGTGGAAGAGCTTTAGCAAATACTCACAGGGGGTCCAGTGGGACCTGGGGCACCTGGAAGGCCTGGAATTCCTTGAAGGCCCTACAAGAAACAGTTCCTATCATAAGTCTGTTACATAGTTAGAAACAAGGCATTTTAGTTGATCAACTATTTTGACTATTGAAATCCAACAACTATGTTGGCTGGAAAACATATATATGATATACAAATGGCCATTTTCGAAGAGTAAGGATGATGAGCTAAAATGCTATGACAGAATCTGCAACAAACATAATTTAATGCATTTGTTGACTCAGAGAGCGTTTCTGAGCTCACAGAGCCACCCCGTCAACAAGAGCATCACTGAAAATCTGGCATCGCTAACGCACGGACATACACATTTCAAACTGGCAGAATGCCATCAAAGAAATACATGATTACACCAATGCTTCAGCTGGTGGGAAAATGGAGTATGTTTTATGATACAATATCTAGTTTAGCTGAATGGTTCATTTTAAGAGGAAATTTGGCTCATCGGTGAATTTAAATTTAGAATCCTTTAGTGGCTTAAGCATAAAAGTTAATGAATATCTCCTCCTCCTTTTTCTTGGATTTGTAGAATAATGCTAATTATACTGGATAGCATTTAAGATACTGATACATCCATATATTCAAAGAAGAATTGGCAAGATTAACTGGTGTCTTGTGTAATTAATTTCGTTTTTTTACCAAGTGTGTCAACAACAGAATATTAGTTAAATAAGTTACATAAAAGAATAAAAAATATTTTGCAACTATTAAAATCATGTTTCAGCAAACTACAGGCTAACACAGAAAACTGATAGTTATAAAATGTTTAGAGTAAAGTTTAAATTATTAGAAATTACCAATGCCCTTCATAAAAGATGAGAATGATAGAGTTGCAAAGTATGAAATCTGGAAACTTTGATGTCACATGTGTTTCAGAATTCTGAATTTTCTGATTTTTTATAAAAATAACACTGCTCACACTAGATTTTACAGAACATTCCCAGTGGTGCCCGGGGCAGGATCCTCTAATAAACACACAAATATTTCTGTAGCAAAACGTGATATTCTTATCATGTGGGATAAATAGATATGCTCCATATGATTTCAGGTCAGATTCTGCTGCCAAAAGAATTTCCTGCAAATTTGGGAAAAATATCTAGGGTTTTCAGAGGCTTCTGAGCTTTGGCATTATAGATGAGGGGTGTGAATCATAATATTACTATTACCAGTAGTCCTCCCTTAGCAGTACAAATAGGGATAGCTTTTACCTTTTTAGTACTTTTGTGCATTTCCCAAATTTTCTGTAATAAATTCAGATGACTTCTATAATTAGAAATATTATACTTTTAAACACTCTTGCTATTTCAGATAACCATATCTGAATGATTCCACTCTTTCAGGTTCTAATTTTCTTTACTGAGTAATGTTTTATACTACCAAACCATTCATTGTTATAACAACATTCCTCTGCCTTTTACTGTAATGAAATATGCATTTTTAGACACATTATAAATATTAGGTGGAGTGACCATGGTAAAAATACTGCGTGTTTATTTATGAGAATTATACAGGACCAAGGTTCTCTCGAATCAAGTTCTTTGCATCGGTGTGATCCAGGACCAAGCGCTGCCGGACTTGTCCACTTCATGCCAGATGGGATCGTGTGTTACTTTAGGTTTTCTCATGTGATATGATGTGAAGAAACACTGAAGAGAACGTCCTTGAACACGCTGAAATGCCTCATGAAATAAGAGCTTTGGGCAAAATCTTATGTATGCTTGTGTTAAAGAATGTGGACATGTTCTTTCTTCAGGATGATATAATCCTCACTGACAATGCTGTGTGTGCGTGCACCTGTGTGCGTGTGTGTGCACATGTGTGTATGTGTGCACACGTGCCTGTATGCACACATGCGTGGCTGGCAAACACCGGCATGTTGCATTGTCTCTTTTTACTCCCTTACCCTTAACTTATTTATGGGTTTAAAAATTGAAAGGAAACAAATTTCCTTTGCAAATGGTACCTCTAAATGTCTGGAGATTATAAATGCCATACCACAAATTGCTTTATCTCAAAATACCCACATTTCCATAAAATTCTCTCTATATGTACATGTATAAGATATGGGTGTACATAAAATTCTCTCTATATGTACATGTATAAGATATGGGTGTACATATGGATGTATTCTTTTTTTATTATTTTTTGCTACTTTTAGTTTCATTCCTGTATCAGTCTAGAGATGCTGAGTGAGTCTTTAGGTAGTTTAATTTATAAGCTTGGGACTCATTAACCTTTGATGACCACATTAAACTTTAAAATAAACCTTAGTTCATAAATAAAAAAAATCATTCTCAGCAGTCTTTCTCTGAACAAGCTGAAATTTTGTAGTAAGGGTAAAACTTACTATGGATGCATAAAGGGCAATAAGATAATTTTAGAAGACAAGATGGTCATTAAAGAAGACAAATACAGATTAAAGAGTAGGACAGTCAATTTAGCATATAGTGCCAAACTAAAATACAAAATAGAATTTATTGCATAGATATTCAAGGATCATTAGAGCTAAGTTCTTTCTCTGAACTGATATTTTGGTTTTGCAAGTGCTAGCTCAGTTGCTACCAAAGAATATTTATTTTTCCATTGCTATAATTTATGGTTGACGATATTTTTCATGGCCTATTTATCAATTATTATGCTGAAATATTGTAGGAACATCTTCCTTCCAAGCAAGAATTCACTCTGTGAGAGATAAGTGTGCTCTGTTAGTGTCTTAGAAGTTGCTACTTTGATTTGTGAAACACCTGCAAAAAATGTAGAGGATAATGTCACTTTTCTCAGAGCAATGAGCAAATAGGCAGCTCCTCTAAGTTGCCAAACAGATTAAAATGAAGACATAATAATAATAAGTCCTCAAAGAGATGGAGTGTCCCTCTGCATTTTTTCCACTAAGATTAGAACAGATATCTGTGATTTTGTACAACTAGATATTATATACATATTAAAAATAGTAGTTTACTGGCCAGCTGGAAACGTACATGTTCTCGGTCAAAGTCTCATTCACCTAAACAAGTCAATAAATTATAATTTCAGTTAGTATCTGACTCCAAGTAGATACTACTCATTGAGTCTACCCAAGTAGATGATATTCATCACTCTCTATGTGTCTGAGTTACTATGCTTTCTTAGCCTTATTCATATAATTCATGTGATATGAAGAAATAACTGAAAAGTATCTTTCTGAAATTGCTACATATAATAATTAACATAATAATAATTTCCCATATAATAAGAGTCTCATGCAAAATTTGGTGTGTGCTCTGTTCAAGAATCCAAAAAGTATACAGTCGTTTGCCTTTCCATGGTTTCAGTCACCCACGGTTGATTGCTGTTTAGAAACACATGAACCTCCTCTGACTTATCTCCAGAAGGTCACTGGCAGCCTAACACCATGTCAAAAATGCCTACATTATTCCCCTTAATATCATATAGGCATTTTATCATTTCACATCATCACAAGAAGAAGGATGACTATAGTACAAAAAGACACTGAGAGACACATTCACACAACTTTTATTATAGTATGTTGTTATAATTATTTTGATTCACTATTCGTTATTATTGCTAATCTCCTACTGTGCCTAATTTGTAAGTTAAGCTTAATCATATGTATGTATCAGGAAAAAAAACACAGCATGTATAGGTTTTGGTACTCTCTGCGGTTTTGGGCATCCATGGGGGTCTTAAAACATATTCCCCACAGGTAACAGGGGTCTACTCTACTTAAGAAAGAGTATACTAAAATAGTGGCATAATAATAATGATGCATTTCAGTTAACCAAGGGAGCAAAGTATCCTGTAGAATCAATCAAAATTAACTTCTAATAAATTCAACTTGGAGTCACTTGTAAAAAACCTTGAATTCCCGTTATTTCCTGATCTTTTTGTTATTACCTTCTCAATTGCCTCTAACACCTACTCCTTGAATCTAGGCAGTTAAAAGCTGTTAGACTATTAATATCAGATACAGGGCTTGTACATTAGTGAAACTTCCTATGGAGCATAAAGAAGCAAATGCTCAATATTTCTTATTTTGAAAATAAAATGCCCTTACTGCTTTATTTATGAATGAAAATAAATGTTGTATTTCTTTTAATTTGGAAAAAAGCAAGCTAATTCTCACAGTTTTCTCGAATAGAATCAATATTAAAAACACTAACACATGGCGACAATTTGTAACATGAAATGTAACTGACTCAAAAAATAGACCTACTTTACACCGTTTTGATTTTCAGTACTACCATCAAGGTTAATATATGCCAGATGGCTTACTTACTTTCATTAAGAATTATTAGCATCAAAACTGTTTAAACTAACAACAATTCATCATCCTAATTGGTTTTTCTAAGAGTTACGGTAAATTATGCAGGAAAAGAATGATATCCTGAGCATCGCCATGGCTTAGAGTCAGAAAATTATAACATCGTCTCCAAAGTACATTTGTCTTTGAACCTTAGTCTAGGGATGAGTAGCTGATCTAAACTAGTTGAATCAGATCCTTTTGATAGTTTTGTTTTTCTCCCAAGAGTATGAAAGTTTGAGCAGAGACACAGACAAACGAAGGTCACTGAAGTTGAATCATGTTACAGCAGTATCCCAGGCAAGTTCTGCTGGGTTTTGGAGCTGTCCCTTGTCCCTAGGCAGGTTGTCCAACCGTCCTTCAGTTCCACTAACTACCTAGGGATTCCTTTCAGTACATCCTGGCTTTTATCTCAAGAGAGTTGCAATTGCTTGTCTGCTACATAAAAAAAACCCATAGTAACTGAGGGTCAACTCTGTGCTTTATTTTCCTTCTCTCAAAAACTGAACCACTGATAATAAACATCAGTTATCATTATTTAAATTGTGTTGAAATTTGAATTTGAAAGAACCTACCTAAATCTTTGTTTTTATTTGATTTGGCATTAAACATGAGCTATAGGGGCACCGGGGTGGCTCAGTGGGTTAAAGCCTCTGCCTTCGGCTCAGGTCATCATCCCAGGGTCCTGGGATCGAGTCCCGCATCGGGGCTCTCTGCTCAGGGGGAGCCTGCTTCTTCCTCTCTCTCTGCCTGCCTCTCTGCCTACTTGTGACCTCTGTCAAATAAATAAAAATCTTAAAAATAAAAAACAAAAACCTGAGCTACAAACAAGTTGATGTTTTTCCTCTGCATCCTGCAAAGGGAGCCAACAGCAGGACCACACTACCAGAGAAGAGTCTTACCTCATCACCTTTCTCTCCAGGTATCCCCGGGTAGCCCCGCTCTCCTTTGCTTCCCTAAAACAACAAGAAATACAGCTAGTATACTGAATCCGTTTTGTCATCTTTTAGAACAACAAAAACATCTCTTCTTCATACACTTGGGACATGTAACTTGGACAGAATCAGAACACAAAAACAATGACCTTTGCAAATGGCTTTTTACACCCCTTTTCCAAAATATTTGTCATAAAAAAGTAGTGTGTTTTAAAATTGGTTTTGTTTTCTTCCACACTGAATTGGAAGGAGCACAGAGAGTGGAGGAGAAACTGCCTTACCTTTGGCCCCTCCCTGCCTGGAATTCCTGGAGGACCCCGTGGGCCTGTATCACCCTAGAGGATGGAGCAGTACAGAAATGAGAGAAGGCACGAGGTGCAAACTACACGGCCAGCAACATCCAGCCCACCTCCTCACCTTCTGGGCTGTGGAATCATACTTTCCAGGCTCACCAGCACCAGTTTCTTCTCCTTTGTTGCTTTTCATCCCGGGAACACTGGCTTGGCAGTTGCCGCAGAAGTTCTAATGAGCAGAGATAAGGTTACTGAGAGATTCATCACAGCAGTCTGTAAAAGTGAGGTCTGATCAGACCTGAATCTTTGTCAGAGACCGATCCGGCAGTGGATACATCACCACTTTCAGAAACTTAACTTATCCAATTTGCAAAGACCGCTTTTTGTGAGGTAAAAACTACATATGAAGTTAGACAATTGTATCTGTTTATGATATTGGTGACCGTCTTTTTTTTTTTTTTTTAAAGCACGTCAGGGTGCCTGGTGACTCGGTCTGTTGACCATGCAGCTCCTGATTTTGGCTCAGTCATGATCTCAGGGTCCTGGGATTGAGCCCCACTAGGGTTCCTTGCTCAGTGGGGAGTCTGCTGGTTTCTGTCTCCCTCCCCCTTCCCCTGCTCATGTGTGTACTCCCTTTCTCTCTCTCTCTCTCAAATAAATAAGCAAATAAATAAAATCTTAAATACAAAGCATATCCCTGGTGATATGTAAGTGGGAAATTCCAAATATATAAAGAAAAGACACGTAAGTCAGGAAGACAGACTGTTTCCATTGTTCAGCAGCATGTTTTAAAAGGGAGGCAGTACTCAAGTTCAGGATGACCAACAAGATCACAGACCTCCTAGAACCAACAGTATCAATCGTTAAAGAGGGAAGAAAGAAAGAAAGGAAAGGAGACAGAAAGGAAGAAAGAGGAAGGGGGGAAGGAGAGAAGGGAGAAAGGAAGAGAGGAAAAAAGGGAAAGAAAGAGCAAGAAAGAATTGTGAAGAAAGGATTTCTCCTTTTGAGAACAAAATTAGTTGCAGGACCCTGCACACAGTTTACCAACATTGTCAGTGGAAGCACTCATGTGAGAAATAATTATTTGAGTGACTTGGACTTGACTCTATGTCAAATCCAAGCGCAGACAGGAAATCTAAGTGGAATTACCTTGCCATTGTCTTCTCTGTAACCTTGAGCTGATCTGGAAAGGCTTGAATTTAAGTGTCTGAGCTCACAAGATAAACTTCTTATCACATTGCTAGAGAAAAAGTGCTTGTGAAAAGCCCTAAAAAGGCTTATTTTTAAATTGTTAGAATAAGAATATGATCAGGAAAGCCACAGAATAGGGATCACCGGGTGGAGGAGACAGTTTAATTTTAACAGTTGACGGAGGGTAGGACAGTATCAGCCTCTCTTCTTCCATTCTTTTCACCAAAGGGAAGGATCTTGAAATGTAAAAAGGGAACAGAAACTTGCCATTAATGAGAAGCTGGCAAGCAAGCTCATGGCTAATGAAGCTCCGTATTTTGCTCAGTGAATACCAGAATAAGTTTGATTTCCAAAAATACCCTCCTTGGAAGACTAATTCTGAATACTATTGAAAAGGTTCTGAGGCAATTTCTCTAAAAAACGCTGGATTACTAAAGAGCTCTCTCTTCATGGTGGTCCATTCTTAGAGCTGGTGTATATAAAAGGGAGCTAGAGTGTGCAACATCTCCCAGAACAAATTTTGCCATCAGCATCTTTTCCCAGAGCTAATGTGTTGGTAGAGGAAATAAAAGAAATACGTTTATAATTGTAGATCCATTACTTATAATATCTGATAAAGTATGAAGAGAGAGAGATGCCAGGAAGTTATGAGAACCAAGAAGTTTTCTATATTCCAAAAATCATGGAGAAGATAAATTATTTCTGCAGCAAATAAATGTGGCATATCAATACGGAGCAAAACCCTGGTATACCAACACTCAGCAATATTCTAGAGTGGATTATTCAATTGATTGTTTTAATAAAACATAAAAGAATGGTAAGCATTATGAGTCACTAAAATTTTCTCAGAGTCATTTCAAATGGACCCCATTTTCTTTGGGTTAGGGTTGCCAGAATGGTAAATCAAGGGAAATGATCTCATTGAAGGTCTTGAAAAAAGTCTTTAGATTTTCTTACAGAGAGAATAAAGATGCACCAATTATTAGCCAATGTACAGTCTCATTCAAAGAAGGACTGATACACAGATTAACCCACATAAGGTCTCTGAAGGGGTATCATCTGGACCTGGAATTATGTAAGTTTTTTACTACATTCTAACCAAAGATATTTTTGAAAACAGAAAGCAGATGATCAAGCTTGCTAAAGACTAGACAGAGAGGGAGACTTAATGCATTTGGTAATAGGATCAGAATTTAAAATTACGTTAGGTTGACCTAACAGACCCAATCTCCAATGTAAGTCCCTGTATTTGGACTTTCCTTTGGGGAACTCCAAACTTTCCCCTTCTATGGAATGCAGTTTGATGGGACTTTCAGTTGAGGTGTCTTGCCTCAGCTGTCCTGGGACCCAGAACCTCATTAAAGAAATGCTGCCCTGGTGGAACTATTAATTGCGGCCACTTTTGAGGCCTTTGGAGTCCTGGTTCTTATCAGAGCCTAATTTGGTCTTTTTTGTCTATTCTGTGAGCCAGCTCTATATCCTCTGAGAATATTCATTTCTGCTGAAGTGTGCAAGTTTTGATCCTAACTATTCTGGAATGGCGAGCTTTAACTCTTAGAGTCCTGCCATTTCTGGCATTGCCGCTCTTGGGAAGAACCTCAGACAACGCATGAGGACCTGTGTTCCTGTGTTCCTGTTGCGCTCACTAGCTGTGTGACTCTGAGGAAGTTACTTAGCTGCTCAGAACTTTAGTTTCTACTGTATAAAATGGGGATACTACCACAGTCTAGATTTACAGGACTTCCGTGAAGATTAAGTGAGATGGTATAAGTAAAGCAGGGTGTTGTCTGCCATGGAGCTGTAACTCAACACATATAAGATCTTCCTAAAATTCCCACAAATATTCTCTTTCAACTTATAAGAAATTTTGACTTTTGAAGGTCTTAGAGACCTCCTATAATTTATTTTTATATTGATATTCATACTTATATTTATATTTATATATATGTTCTCAATTTTTTAATCATCTAGCAAATACTTTTATCAGAATTCTTGAATCTTTGGATTTAAATCAGCAAATATTCCTGCCTGCCTACTATTATGTAAGTCATTGTACAAAACACTGGGCTAAATGCTAGGAACATAAAACAAGTCACATTTATACACAAAAAGTGCAAGTGTGTGTATGCGCGTGTATGTACTCATATACACTGTGCATTCACATATAGACAGAACACATAAGGTTTGAGTATAATGTGAAGGGACCGATTTTCATCTGGGTCCACTCAGTCTTAGCATGCCATGAAAAAATATTACAAATACATAACTTTACAGTATCCTGTTATCATTCTCCCACATCTGCATTTCAAATAAAACACAGGGTAGTATTGGAGACAAAAATGGTAGCCAGATTTATTCCTTATGAGATGAATAATAGATAGAGATAGTTTTTATTTAACAGAATAACAGGTGTTAGGGCAGTTGTTGGCTTTGGAACTTTATAACTCACTTTGTAAAATCCCATGACATCAAAGTTCGGCCCTGCAATCTAGCGCCTTATTGAGCTGTACTGGTTTTCATCCTGGGACTGGCGCGGGTGAGTCCAAGTGAGAAGGATTAGGTTTTGCAGTAGCGAGCCAGGACGTAAACACCCATGAGGTGAGAGCTGTCCCTCAAGGGGACACTGAAGGGTGTTGATGACACTGCTCCTTCGTGTAGCATATCTCAGAACTACTACCTTCACCCACCACCCCTTACACCCAAACCGATTAGGAGGAAGAGAAGAAGAGTTGGAGGGATTAGTACAAGTGACTCAAGAGATATAAAAATGTGTTCCTTTTTCTATCTTAAAGATGTTCTTCCTTTAAAAAAATTGAATTGCTCAGGCCAAGCAATTCACTCAATTTCTGGTAAAGACTTCCTTTCTGGTTTTTCCTAAAAATTAACACGCCGTTTCTTATATAGCAACAGATTACCTTGAGCAAGACACCGATGTCCCCCAAAAGAGGAAGTGCGATCTGTGTTTAAGAAGAAAAAATCCAAATACATGTATTTATACACATAAATGCACACAATAGAATATAAACATACAATCTAATGTCACTGTTTTTCCTCAAAGTATCATGCTAGTTCAGATTTGTCCTGAGGCTTCTAAGAGCCTCACTGTCAGAATGGCCGGCTTTATGTTCCATCCAGATCACAAAGTAGGCATATGACACTGACAGGACTCCTAACTTTATTTGAGAAGTATTTACTATTCCTCTACAATGAACATGTAAAGACATCCATATTGTGGTTTGGAGTCTGTATCTCTATTTTATGCTTTCATGACATGGTAGCTTTTCTAACAACCCTCAAATATTCTTGGCTTTAAATAATACACGAAAGTGAATCATTTAATAAAAGGATGTCAAGCAAATTATCAGGCCAGAGAAAAGTCTAGAATGAGTCTGCCTTAATGTTCTTTCTCACAGTTCAAAAGGGCCAACAGGTGACTTCCGTGATTCGCAAGAGAGGCGCTGAGGGAACGCAGGCAATGTTTGAGACTCGTGTCTTAAAATGTCCTTTCGGAGAGACACTGGAAACCCAAGTAACACTTTATAAGAATCCTAGATGATGCACACACATGATTCACTTGGCAGTGAAGTTAAACTCAGGCCAAAATATGCCTTGCACGTAGCATATAAAGGCACATAAGGCCCAACCAGCGTGGGAGGGAGAAGGATTTGTGAGACGTAAGAAGTGAGAGGCCAGATTTGGATTTTATCATACAAAACTCTTAATACAATGTCATGTACCATATGGCCTCTCAAATTATAACTGCCGATTCTGAGGCTATTTACAGGGATTTCGCTGTCGCTCAAAGCCAGGTTCGTCCTGAAATAAAACTCTGGAACACACATTTAGTGCCTAAACCCATTTTGTAAGAGCCCACTCATGCCGGTTTTTGTAATTTAATCATCTCAGCATTTTAAAGCTGCAGAATCAATGGATATGTATCATATTGTAGGTAACTTACCTGCAAACTTTCATTTAGAAAAGTGAAATTCTTTTGGTCAGTAGCATTAGAAAGAACAGAAATCGTGCCTATATATTTTAACTCAGTATTCCACGGGATTGAGACATTATGTGCCATGGCTCAGCCTGGGGCAAAATTGTACAGTTGAATTATACCCTTAGGAAATAAGTATTCATCACACACACAAAATAATGCTGATGCAGCTTGGAATTTTTTCCCCTCTACAAAATAATGGGGATAAACAAAATCACCAAGAAGTCACTGAAAATTCTAATTAGTTTGGACAGGAAAAGTTGCTTGGTAGGCTATTTGGCTTCTGGGTGCATTAAAGATACATAAATCAGGCACAGTCTGTTGACTTACCGGGTCACCTGGGGGGCCCGGCAGACCTGGCTTTCCATCCCTTCCCGGAGCTCCCTGAAAACAGAATCATCATGTTCAAATCTTTTCACAGTGGCACAGGTGTGGACTAAAATGGGGCGGTGGGGACGAGGAGGTAAAGACAGTCCTTACATCATTCCCTGGGGTCCCTGGAGTTCCTGGCAATCCAGGGAGACCTCGAGGACCCTGGAAGAGGGGGAAAACAGTTGCTTCCAGGGACAGTTTTTTCAGTAATTTTCCCCAAGGAAGCAAGCTGGATTCGTGGTGCCAAATAACATGGTTAAGCAGCTTACCTGGATACCTGGCTCTCCAGCTGGTCCTTGGGAGCCCTGAGTAGAATGAGACCACAATAGTCAGAATTCTTCTAAGAATGTCATAAATTATCCAAGTGGGATAAAGAGCTATGTATTGTAATTTACTTATGGAACAATAGGACTTGGCAACCTTGCACCCCCTGAAAACTCTCTGTGAAGTCAGCCAAGACTTTTGGGTGGCAGGTCAACAGTTAAGTAGATGCCTGTTGCTGGAAACACCAGAAAGATTTCGCTCAGATGCCCAGGCTATCTCTCTCGGTACCATCATCTGTCCCTGTATCTTCACGACCACACCGTGCACCCAAATTCTATGTGCTTAGAAACTGGCTGCTGATAGGGTGACCGGCTCAGGACTTGCTTTCCTTTCAGCTTTCTACCTCGAGTCACTTCCCCGTTTGAAGAAATTGCCAGAACCCGTGTTCTGATTCTGCCTTCAGGAGGAGGCAGTAAGGTATCAATTATCGTTCTTTTCTACTTTAGCAAATTGGAGTTTGGGGCCAGCAACATGAGGCTGGGAAATGATCAGTGAATCTAACGCTGAAGGCTTCCTCCCTGCCACGTAAGCACAGACCCTGGAAGGAGGAGCTGACAACCTCGGGAGGTACACGGCTGG
Organism: Mustela nivalis; assembly: GCF_964662115.1. Lineage (NCBI taxonomy): Eukaryota > Metazoa > Chordata > Mammalia > Carnivora > Mustelidae > Mustela > Mustela nivalis. The sequence goes on along the minus strand of NC_139024.1, from coordinate 110,689,931 downwards.
GTTCTCAGCAGCGGACTTCAGCAACTGCTCATCCACATTTCCTGTCTTATTTTTTTAAATAAAGAATCATATCACTCTTACTGTCAAAGCTACTTTTTGTACCTTTTTTTTTTTAATTTATAATGTGTCCTTAGTTATGAATAGTTTAAAATTTTTTGCTTCAACCTCCTTCACTCCTTTAATCACTCCCTGATCTGTTCAGTTACTGTCTTCAATCTCCCATCTCCAGTGGTCTCTTACATTCTTGCTCCAGAGAATCAGTCACACACAATGTAACCATTCACTATGCCTTCTTTGAGCTCTCAGGATAACTTTATTAAAAGGCTGATTTCTCAAAGTAATGCAGTTAGAATTAGTGTTTGTTTCCACCTTTCTTGTTCCAGAATCTTGATGTTTTTATCGTAGTAAATAGAAAGTTCTCCTATTACTATTTAGTCAACAAGTGTGCATACAGAGCCCATTGTTACCAGGCACTGTCCTCGTAGCTAAAACACATTACAAAACTGCCCATGCTCTGTATTCTCTCTTATAAATGACTTTTAGTCTCTTTTCCTGAAGATATTACTTAAAGATTTTTGACATCATCTCATTTAGACATGCTCCATTCCCTTATAATATCAACTTTCAATTTTATTCTCACTAAAAACAAATAGTAAAATATAAAACCTAATCTTAGGCACTTGGATCATCTTACAAACACTCATTTGTACTTTTTAATACATAGAACAGAGGAATAACGGGTTAAATAATTGCTTCTAACCCCAATGCCATTGTGAGACCAACATCTGTCTGTCAGGAAACAGTCAGCATTGCCCCTGTACTCAGTGATGTAACCTCAATGCTTATCACTTGTCTTCCTCTGGCTCGTGCTTATTTTAGTTTCCTCCTCTGATCATTTCATTCCTTTCTCCTGATTCAGGTTTGTCACTGGATTTTATTTGATTATCAGAATTGACATGATTTCAAAAACTTGATGGAATTTCACTTACTGTTCGGCCAGGAACCCCCACCCCCGGGGGGCCTCTGTCACCTGGAGAACCGTGGACGCCTGGCAGTCCTCGCTCGCCCTGTACAACCAGAGGCTTCTGTTAGTGTGAGGCTCGGGGGACAAGAGATTCCAGGCTGGATTTTCTTATTAAGTCTTTGGAAATTATCTATGATATTTTCATACCTTTGGCCCACGAGGACCAGGGGTTCCAGGATTTCCATCTAAACCCTAAAAGAAAAAAAAAAAGGGAGGTAAAAATACATTTCTTTTTTCTAAAAAGTTTAAAAGCATCTTAGAAGTTATAACTCAAAAATGTTTCATTTTGCTTCATCCTTCTTAAATAAATGCTATTCTGTAAAAGAATAAGAAACAGAGAATACATATTTCGCTAGGTTATAGATTTTGTATAGTTACTTTAAAATATAAGATACTTTCATTTTTAGGGGGGGGGATGGGCGAAATAGGTGAAGAGGATAAGAGTGAGCTTATCCCGATGAGCACTGAGTGATATATGGAATGGTTGAACCGCTGTATTGTATACTTGAAACTAATGTAACACTGCAGGTACTGGAATTAAAATAAAACCTTAGTAATAAAAAAGATATTTTAATCTTTAAAATGAGGCATCTGAGAATGAGAACTATTTATTATCAACAATTCATATGAAACGTCAAGGAGGATGAGAAAAAAGATTATGTGAAATGGCATATTGGTAACTTAGATTTCCCAGCTCTCCAGTTCTTCTATGGCCTGGAAATCGCCTGGGCATCAAGGACATTTTCTGCAAATGACCATGCATGGCTTTCCCTGCAGAGCCTCTGGAAAGAAAATTTCAGGCTGTTCTGTTTTAAAATAGTGTCCTAGGAAGCCTTATGATTTAAACTATGTATCTTACTAGCTCCTTGGATCCCTCAAGGATTCATGCAGAAGATTCAGGAGGGTCTATGAATCTTTCAAAACTGCATGTAAAATGGGTATGTGCATTTTATTTTCAGAAGAAACCCCTTCAGCTGCACCAAATTTTCAGAGGTTAGAGTTCTGACCTAAAGAACAAGACCAATATTTCTTTTCCTGCAGTCCTCAACTTATTCCTTTCCTTGTGATCTGAAACTGGGAACACCCAAGTGGTAATTAATGAACTTGCAAGGGAGAAAAGGGCTGGTACTTACCGGTTCCCCTGGCAGGCTTTTCCCTGGAGGACCAGCCTCACCTTTTGGACCTGGAAGCCCAGGAGGGCCTATAATCCCACCTGCATCTCCCTGAGGAAAACAAGGTAAGATTCTTCATTGCTCAGGTTTGTGGTGGGAGGTGTGGGGGCAGTGGTTTCCATTTCCAGTGCTTTGATTTGTCATCATGGTCAAACTTCATTTTCTCATTCATTCACTCGTTCAGCAATATGTACTGAGGGCCTCATTCACACCAGGCACTGTTCTAGTCATCTTAAATGCATTTATATTCTATGGCAAGTTATGTGACAATAAGCTTAGCAGTATCATGCCATATGCATGTGTATAAACATATGCATAAAAGTGGCCTCTATTCAGAAGTTCTTTAGATGATCTTTATGTTTTCTTTAAGTTATTTCCAAGTAAAGGTTCAACATTGACCTACTATTTCCATGTATAGACAGTAAGAAATGGGTCCTGAAAGACCCATTAGATCTACTCTAGAGTTGGCTGCTGAGCTTGAAACAGACTTTCTGAGTCCTGAGGTCTTCATCTCTAAGTCTGTTCATTTCGTCACATTGTGTTTCTGTGTCAGAATGAGAGCTGTCATAAAGCACAACTCCAGGGGGCATCATTCATGCCTTCATTTCTATGTCTGTCTAGCCCCTGCACAGTCCTGGCAGCCTTGTCTTATCCCTTCACCTTTCGAAAGCCCTCATGACCCTCTGTCTCTTCCTCCTACCAAGCTGCTTAATTTACAAAATAGGTAAAAGAAAAGTTATACCTTTTCTCCTTTAATGCCTTGCTTTCCCGGGATACCATGTTCTCCTGGCAATCCCTAGAAATTTCAGAATTAATGGGAAAGAACAATTAGAATATCTCTTATTGTAAGAACAGAACGGTAACACACAAACTTTGAGGGGATGGGCTGATTTGGGCGTGTTAAAGAGGAAAACGCATTAGTGAAAATATGTGGCTTGTTTCAAGTGAAGTGACCTGGATGTAATGGAGAAGAAACCAAATAAGGGAGAACTGAACCAAATGCCCCATCCATTATTACTGCCAAGGAAAGGTAGAAGGATGGTGGTTGGTAGCATCACATCATGATTTAGAAGGACGATGGGATAAATAAGAAAACACATTTTTACTGCGGCAACAGTGGCTCTTTCCCTTTTGATTTTCTTCTCTTCCTCAGCTCCAGCCACTATCACCTAATCGCACTTCTTGGACAATTATGTCTCCACCTGTGCCACCAGCGCTTTCTCCCTTTTCATAACATCTCTCCATTAGGAACACCTCTGCCTGCTCATTAAATGGCTTGGGGGAGCAACAAAAAGCTTTGCTTACAAACTGAGTGTTCAAAGGGCCAAGGAGAACAAATGCACTGAAAAGGAGACCTCTGGAGACTCAGTCAGGAAGCATGGAGGTTATGGAGCTATTCCCAAGATGATGAGAAAAGGAGTGATTCTAATAGTTGCATAGAAAGTGATGGAACTGTGATCAGAGATCAGTTTCCAAGAAGTTTCCATGATCTCATTTCTCTTAATTTGCTCAAATGAGGATGATGGTGTCTTAAATCCCAAATTGTCAGAATGCCAGGCTAGGGAGGTTCTCAAAGGAACAAAAGGCTTAGCTGGGGGAATGGATAGAAAAATATATTTGAAGGACATGAGAGAGAGAGAAAGTGAGAGCCAGACAGAGACAGAATAATGAGACCACTAGAATTAGCTTATAATGCAACCTGAGGACTCTTCTCCAATGGCACTAGAGAAATCTTTTTAGCCAAAAGACTTGCTCTTTTTAGAGGCTCTTGCAAGAAATCAACAACAGAAGCTTAAGAAGTGTTTTTTGGATGGCCATGCATAATGAAAATGCCTGTTTTCTGTCTTAGTTTTCCTTATTTCTTTTGATGTTTCTAGTCTCTGTTAACCAGTGGTACAACACTGACAAGCCTGTGCAAAATAATAACTTAGTTAATTTGACTTCCAAATACTGATTTATTCAAAAGGACCTCATATGAATATAGGAAGGTACTAGCCTTTCTAATAACCTCTGACATCAGGTGTGATTGGTTTTGAGAGTAGAGATGACCCAGGTCTTTGGAAAAGGTACTATAACTCAGTCACATGAAAAGATGTGGACATTCCTTAAGACATAAATTTAATTCCCACATATCAAAGACACCTGTATTTGTTATACATACAATATCTCCTGGTGGTCCTCTGGGTCCCATAGAGCCTTCAGGTCCTTGTGGACCCTAAAAGAGAAGGTGATACATCTTTCAACTCTGTTAAAAAATAGATTGTAGCCGAATATATGTAAAACATGGTGTGACCTTATCTGCAGAAAGACAGGCTTTCTATCATCCTATCTTTTCTGAATAATTCTGAAATGTGCTTTGGGCTTATAAAGGTAGTTTGATCATGTTGTCCTTTACATGGGTTTTTCCCCCCCAGCAAGCAAGACCGGGATAACCTGCCTTACCCATCGGCAGGAAGGCATCACATTAGTCTTTCTCACGTCTCCTGACGGCTGGTTCTTCATGGGACACTCCTACAGAATCTCACACTGGGGACCTCAAGCATCTGCCTAAGTCTGGCTAAGAGATTGACTCCTGACTCCCATTCACTTTAAGAATATAGTTCAAGGTCATAGGTTTTGCTCACGTTCTTTACTCCAAAGCTTTTAGGGATGCTACTGTGGCTATGCTTTGAAAAAGAGTTTAAAAACCCTACTGCGAACCCAAAGTCACAATACTCTGCATGTGATAAATGCAGCCAATAGGGGGAAATCGTCATGGAAACATGATAATGTTCCTGCGACAATTTTTGAAGAAAACGAGTAGCAGAGCAGAGCCCTTTGTTTTACACAGAAATGGCTATGACTCCAAAATTATTTCTTCTTTTGTCTTATTTACTTCTCATATACCTTTAGTCCTGGGCTTCCTATTAAACCGGGGGGACCGGGATCTCCAGGTTCGCCCTGAACACATGGTGGGAAGGAAAGTGAAATGGTTACTTTAATCTTCATTATCTTTCTTGGGTTGGAGATGCAATGAAAAAGGTCAGGAGATTGATTACCTTTAGTCCCTGTGATCCCATTAGCCCAGGTTCTCCCTGTAAAAAACAACAACAACAAAAAACAACACCATTTATGTAACGTTTAAACTTAGAAGGGGATAAGTATCTCTAATATTGAATTCACCTGCATTTCTACTAAGTAACATAATCTAGGGGAATTATGGATGACATGATGAAATCAAGGAGAGGTCATTCTAAAACATGATTTAAAATATTTATTGCTGGGGTGCCTGGGCTCAGTGTGTTAAGCCTCTGCCTTCGGCTCAGGTCATGATCTCAGGGCCCTGGGATTGAATCCCACACTGGGCTCTCTGCTCAATAGGGAGCTTGCTTCTCCCTCTCTCTCTGCCTGCCTCTCTGCCTACTTGTGATCTTTCTCTCTCTGTCAAAGAAATAAATACAATCTTTAAAAAATATTTATTGCTAAGACGTGAACAATAGCTCCTTATTTTCTTTCTTTCATTTAAATTCAAGTTAGTTCACATATAGTGTAATGTTGGTTTCAGGATTTCCTTTTAAAACAGTTTTTCCCCCCAGTATCACTTTGACTCTATAATCACCATAGTTCATTAGCAATCACTGCATTCTCCACTTAGATGACATTTTCATGACTTGCCACCAGCTAATCTTCTATCTCAGAGGATTAAAACCTCAGATGAAGGGGGAAAAGAAAGATTGAAATTTAAGTTGATATTATGATGATTCTATCATTGGGTATAGGTAATTAATGAAAAAAAAAAACCCCAGAAAAAAATTAAGGTTACACAAAAGAGGACAATTTTGGCTACTATGAGTCTGCTTTTCATATTTCCATGATTTATTATTGAACCTTTTGATAAAATCATCTTGTTTGATAAATTAAATCTGTATCATTAACACATTTTTGAAAAAACTGTATCTGGCATTTTTATTTTGTATTTTAGATATCATAAGTGTACATCTTTCAAAATATTTACATCCAATCACAGATAGTAATGGTTAAAGAAAATATATTCAATACTGAAGCCAAATGGCAAAGCCGTCATCATATGATGAAACTTACCATGGTTTAAAATTTCTCATTTATTAAAATAAGTCAAAATTCACAGAGGAAAAAGTAAAGTGCTCAGAGAGCTTATTTTTCAGACCTATTAGACTCCAAAGTAAACATTTGAGAAATCAGTGAGATAGAAATCAATGGAGTAGAAAACCCGAGATAGCGATAAAACATCTACTTACTCTATCTCCCTTTTCACCTTTAGTAAGAGGTTCTCCCTAGGAAAATGGGCAAAAAAACAGAGTCAATTATGAACACTTTGAGAAAGAACCTCTCCAAAACGGGATATAGACAAATCCTGCAGGCCAAAATCAGACCTCTGTCACAAAGCAGCCTCTAAAATGACTCAGAATGTCACACAGTCGGCTTGTGCAGTTTAAAGGAAGCATCTGAGAATTAATTAAAAAACTCTTTCATATCCCCTAGTGAACAATACGTTAATCATGTTAATACTATTTCGAGAATCCTGAGTGGAACAAATTGGAATGCTGCCCAAGGCCAAGGCTTTCTCTTGCATGGTTCACGGAGATGATCTCTCTCTCTCTCTCTCTCTCTCTCTCTCTCTCACACACACACACACACACACACACACACACACATGCTTCTCTTCTTGAAGTTACATGGGCACGATTTCATTTACTCTTCACAACAATGCTGTGAAGAAGATATGGTCCCATTTTCAGCATGAGGAAAGAGATTCGAAAAGTTCTGAGTAACTGTGAGTTATTTCCCCTAAAATAGCACTCACACACTTTATGTCTCCTTGTTTATCTTGCCTATAAACTCTGTGAATGTAGGGATGTAATTCATCTTGACTATCACAGCATTTCTGGTGTACTCTGTCGGTGCCCAGTAAAAGTTTATTAAATTAGAGAATTTCAATTATGCAGATATAACAATAATAGCTGATACACATTAAATCCTTCTAATGGATCAAGCGCTAATCTAATCATAGTTCTACTTAATTCTTATATGTCACTGGAGTACATATGACTAGATACCCATTTCCGGATGAGGAAACTGAGGCACAGAGAAGTTAAATGATTCCCCCAGGTCATATAGCCAGTGGGAGGTCATTCAGGGTTTAAACCTAGATAGCCTGACTTCAGTCTAGGGCTTTGGTTGTGCAGTCTAATTTGATATGTAATTTGATTTACTTTTGGTTTGAATTGATTGAATTGACAATAAGATGGAAACCATTTATTTAAATTTATTTTTTTCTTTTGCATAGGAAGTCAAGAGAAAGTATGAGAACCAGATGGTAGATAATACTCTTCTTAAAGGTCCCCTTAGGGACTGTAAGTCCCCTAAACAAATTGCTAATGGGAGGTAAATGGTTAGGGAGTGAATCCCTGTGGTTTTCACTTCCCGTCGGTGTGCTAGGGATTCAGGGCTCAACTCTCTTCTCCCATATTTCCCCGCGCCCTTGCTGTTTTCTGGGACTGTCTGGCTAGTTTTGGCAATGACACGTGAGCAGAAGTGACACGTATTCCTTGCAGGCTGAGTCAAGGAGAAGCCCATTCATGATTCTCCAGTCCCACTTTTCCTGCATGGTGATGGAGAGGGTTTATGTATTCCAGAAGCTTAGTTACCTAGTGGTAATCAGCCTGGTACCTGAGTGCAGTGGATGTCAGTATCCACTCCTGACCCAACCACGCTGGGCACGCAGCATGAGCAAGAGAAAGCCTTTCTTGCATTAAGCCACAGAAAATTCAGGGTTAATTTGTTACCTAGCACAACTTAGCCTCCTCTCGATAGGTCCCGCATCTAGCCAATGTGATTAAATCTCTTTTGTTGGTTAATTGCTAAACATTAGATCAGGGCTTTATTTATAATCTTGTTGTTCAGCCTTAATTCAAAAAATTCTACTTGATTTTGAAGAGAAGATATGATGTTATTTAGATATGAGCAATGGGCCACATTGCTTATATAACTTTATTTTTGTTTGTGTTGCACTGCTTATATTGTATGATTACATATATATTATATAAGCACGATATTATATCATGGTTTTTTAGAGCCACTGCGAAGCCACATAGTTAAAGTAAAAACAAAACAACAACAATAACAAAAAAACAAACCAAACCAGGATCCTTGTTGTCTCAAGACTTGATATTTAGTCCTTGCTCCAATGACTACTCTCTGGTCACCTCTCTTTCTCTATCTGTAAACTCATCCATAACTCTAAGCTCTAATATGTGACACACGTAGTCATATCTACATGTCCAGTAGTGGAGAAGAAACTGCCATTCAGCATAAGTAGTTCAGAATTCAAATTGGATAAAAACCATTCCTCTTTTTGGGCCTTCTGGATATTTTACCATGTCACGTCCATATTCTGTTATGGAATGGAAAGGTTGAGACCACAAAGCACCAAACTTCTCTGTATAATAATGTAAAAAAAAAAAATGTTTCTCTTATGTGGTGGGCAGAGAGGAAGGCAGGCGGAGATGCACAGTAGTTCCCCCCTTTTCTGTGACCGCACTTTCCATGATTTGTTACCAACAGTCAGCAGCAGTCTGAAAGCAGATGACCCTCCTTCCGACAAATCAGATCAGTCGTCGTCGGACACTACGTCACCAGGCCTACGTCATTCACCTCCCTTCATCCCAACACGCAGGCCTTTTATCATCCCACGTCCTCAAGAGAGGAAGGGTGAGTACAGGACAAGATATTCTGAGACAGATCATACTCATATAAAGTTTTTTTTACAGTAGATTATTATAATTTTATTATTATTGTTGATAATCTCATACTGTGCCTAGTTTATATAATAAACTTCCTCATAGGTCTGTATGCATATGAGAAAACCTAGTATATACACTTGACCCTTGAACAACACAGGTTGGAACTGCATGGGTCACTTACATGTGGATTTTTTACAGTACAGTACGGTAAAATGGTGTTTTTCTTAATGATTTTATTAGTAACATTTCTTTTCTCTGGCTTACTTTATTGTAAGAATCCAATATATAGGGGCGCCTGGGTGGCTCAGTGGGTTAAGCTGCTGCCTTCGGTTCGGGTCATGATCCCAGAGTCCTGGGATGGAGCCCCATGTTGGGCTCTCTGCTTTGTGGGGAGCTTGCTTCCTCCTCTCTCTCTACCTGCCTCTCTGCCTGCTTGTGATCTCTCTCTGTCAAATAAATAAATAAAATCTTTAAAAAAATCCAATATATAATACATATAACATACAAAATATGTGTTAATCAACTGTGGGTTATCGGTGAGGCTTCTGGTCAACAGTAGGCTATCAGTAATTAAGTCTGGGGGAGTCAAAAGCTTTACGTGGATTTTTGACCACACTGGGAGTTGATGCCCTAACTCTCACGTTGTTCAGGGTCATCTGTACAGGGTTTGGTACTGTTGGCAGTTTCAGGCATCCACTGGAGGTCTTTGAATTTATCCCCCTTGTACAAGGTGGGACTATTGAATAAGGGACATGGAATCATTAACGGATTAAGAGGGACTTGGCAAGCAGAAAAGGTAAAAGGAAAAGTAGTCTGCTTCTCCTGTGTAAGGCAGGTGGGGCTAAAGATAAGCTCAGGGAGGTAGGTGAGATGCCCCAGACACCTGCAGTGGGAGAGAAAGCCAGAGTGATTTCCTAGGAGCTGTGAGATCCTCCAGCCCCTGCTTCTCAGAGCATGATCCCTGGACCAACAGCAGGAGCATCACCTGGGAAATGGTGAGAAGTACGGCCTCTCAGCTCCACCCCTGCCCTATCCAATGAGACCCTGCATTTCAAAAGAGCCTCAGGTGAGTCAAGTGCACATTCTGCATTTGGGAAGCACTGCTCTTAAACCACTGGAAGTTCCCCTTTTCTGCTCTTCCTATCTTTCCGGTAGTAGGATTTATGACAGTGCGCAGTCTGGGTCTGCCCTGTGTCCCATGTAGTTTAAGAGGTTGAGAGCCAGGGGTGCCTGAGTGGCTCAGTGGGTTAAAGCTTCTGCCTTCGGTTCAGGTCATGATCCCAGAGTCCTGGGATGGAGCCCCATGTTGGGCTCTCTGCTTTGTGGAGAGCTTGCTTCCTCCTCTCTCTCTGCCTGCCTCTCTGCCTGCTTGTGATCTCTGTCTGTCAAATAAATAAATAAAATCTTTAATAAAAAAAAAGAGGTGAGAGCCAATGTTCAAGCTTGGAGGGGAGACAGTGTAGACCTAGAGAAGCAGCCAGGCGACGGTAAGAGTTGCCAACAAATGAGGCGCATCAGGAGTAATTAGGCAGGTGGAAGGGGCAGCAACCACCAGGCTGGATTTGTGGAATGGGAATTTCTCAGGCGTCCTTGGAAATATGAAGTCCGGAAGCCCCGTTAAAGACGGTCCGTGCTGCAGGTGGAAACCGAAGCTTAGACTAGACACTAAAGGTGAGTGAGCGTGAAAGCAAGACAACTTGGGGAACTCGGGTGACAGCCCTGAGTCTGCTTCTGACTGCAAAATTACTCTCCTTGCCCAACAAGCCTAATTTTTAAAGCAGAAGCACAGGGAGATATTGGCTTTGTAATACCAAATGCTGCTTCTACTGCTCCCGTTTGGCACACAGGCATTTTCGTGACCTCTGCATTCACTACCCCTGCTAAAACAATGTCCTTTGTTCCCCCTGGCAAGCAAAAAGGGAAAAGTGATTTTTAAAAAGTATTACACTTTTGAATAAAGAGAAAAAATTAAGTCTAATTCTGGATGATTCTTACGGGCTGCTGTAGGTTGTTTTTGTTTTTTAGCAGGACTAAATAAAGTTATTTTTAACTAGGATTCACGTGATCTCTTTAGGTGGGCTGATTTGAGTATAAATGATTTAGGTTTTCTCCTACCACAAGAACTATGTCTTGAAAGAAAGTGGCCTCAGTAATATTAAAAAGTGGCTTGAGAAGCTACTTTGATCTCATAAAAACCAAGGAAGGAAAAAAATTCAGAAAATATACTGAAAGCAGATACACCTTTCTAATTTTTTGGATATATTAGCCACAGTCTTTGATATATTGACTTTATTATTTATTATGGCCACAATGTTTAGTTATAGCAAAATGGTTTCATAGTTTTTAGACCCTGTGTACGAGAATCCCCACCTCAGTGGGATTCCTAGCTCTAACTGGCTGTGTCACCTACAGCAACTTAGTTAACCTCTCTGGTTAATTGGCTGGGTGGCCTAGAGCAACTTAGTTAACCTCTTCGAGCCTCAGTTGCCTCCTGTGAAGAATAGGAGTGATCACAGCCTATCTATCTCATTTTTAAAAAACAGACTAAGTGACTTCATGCCTTGCATAAAGAACTTGCTCAAATATCTGATCTGTGGTTGTTTGCCAAGGAAGGGGCTGGCAAACAAGGCTCATGGAATTAGAACTGATTTGGAAAAATACTTCTAATTCTATTTTTTTTAAAAAAATATTCTTCCTTTGTCCTAAAAGCTTTCATACTTACCGATTCTCCTTTTTGACCTTTAGGGCCAATGGACCCTGGGAATCCCGGTTGTCCAGTTTCACCCTTTTGAGAAAAAGCAGAAGAGAGATTTTGCATGAGGTCAGATGAGTACTGGTGTGACTGTCCACTTCAGAGCCATGGCTTGCGCTCCTGCCCACAGTGGAATTTATCTACTATCGTCCAAGAGACAATGTAAAACTAGTTAGACTGTTAGCATAACAATGTATTTGTCAGCACTCTGCGATGCCTTCAGCTCTCTCAGAAATCCATTATATGGGTCATGATATTTAAAATTAAGGTGAGAGCAAAATTATTTTTCAAGAAAAGATGTCCAGAGAAGAAAAAACTACAACTGTGTCTTGTTTTACAAAAGACCTTAAAGACCCGAGATTGTTTAACCAGCTGAGCCACCCAGGCGCTCACCCTCCTCTTTTCTTAAAGACTTGAGATTGTGGAACTGTCACCATAATCCAGACGCCTGTGATCTCAGACACGTCTTTCTTTTTTTAGGTGGGGGGAGGTGAAGGAGGGGGGTAGCCATAGGAAGAAAAGTGAGTCTCTCAGCTGTTGCCAGCATTTATGGGATCACTTAAATGACTGGCTGTGGACAAAGAAGGCATTGATGTGGTAACAGCAGCTTAGGAATGGCTAAGACATTCTGGTCAGAGATCTTGAAGAGGGGTTTGTATGTGACATATAAAAAGTGTTTTCAGAAAATACAATTTAGAAATAATACTACAGAAAGGAAGTAGATCACTAAATCAGACTCTGGAGGAGTCCCAGCATTGTGCTTTCTTTTAGCATCTACCAAGATCCTTGAATACTTGACGGTGAAAGTAAACACCGCCACTAGAAGTTAGGTATGTTGGGTTTATTCCAACCTCAAAAAGCATTTTTGCAAAATGATGTTCACCACTGCATTTCTGGGCATATACCTTTCTCACACAATAGCTTATATATTTTTTACTTTGGAAAAAAAAAAAAAACTACAGAAAACATAAAGCAGAATATGGCAAACCTCTGTGTACCAGGCACCCAAAATGAAAAAAATACATTTACAAAGTAGATATTTCCTGTGTTTTCCCCTTTATTTCTGTCCCAGAGGGAGCCACTCTCTTAAATGTAGTATTTATATATTCAGTCTGTATTTTTTCACTTTTACCTCATATAGGTAATCAACAATACATTATTAGGAATATTTTAAACAAATTCCATAAATAGCTTTATTTTATATATTCTATTCTATAACTTGCTTTTATCCACTCAAGATTGTTTTTAATAGTCCTTGTATTGATACAAAGAGATCTATCTACTCTTTGTAACCACTGGATAGCACCCTATAATGTTCACATATTAGGGTTTATCCAAGCCCTGTTGATGGGCATTTGGGTTGTCTCTAGCTTTTCTTTATTATAAACAAGGCTGCGGAGCATATCTATGTTTCTGTCCCCTTCTATGGATGTGTTTATCTGTTTATTTTGAAGCCTCGAAAAACAGTTGACCCAAAGTACTTCAAGTAAAAATTTTTTACAATCCTAAAAATGTTGGATTATTTCCACATTACTATCAAAATCAATATTTTATGACTTTACACTTGAAGAAGACGGAACTTGTCATATGTAACTGATAAACAAGGCTGTAGTTTTCAAAGGATTCTTCTGGATCTTTATATTTGTGGAGTATATTTTGTAAAATTAATTTTCTTAATATAAGCACTTCACCTTTCTTCTACCATCTGAACGTCTAGTGTACCAACATCTGTCTTATACTTACCACAACTGTAGTAGAAATCATTTTTTTCTACATATAATCAATTCTATCCAAAGTAAGAAGAGGGAGAAATTGATGGTTATATTTAAAAAGCCAATTGCTGTTGGTTTTAGAAAGAAAATAAACAACTAGCCTTGTCTGAGTGTTAGGGTCTACACAGAGGCCTTCCTTTTACTCTTCTGGTATTAAAATTCCCAATGCAGGGGCAACTGGGTGGCTCAGTCAGTGAAGTGTCTGCCTTTGGCTCAGGTCATTATTCCAGGGTCCTGGGATAGACCCTGACATCTGGCTTCCTGCTCAGCGGGGAATCTGCTTCTCCCCTTCCTTCTGCCCCTCCACCCCTAATTGTGATCTCGATCTCTCAAATAAATACATAAATAGGTGTGAAGGAAAAATATGCCTGGTAGTTGTACTGATCTGCAAAATAAAAAGGGGAACTCAGGGAAAGGGGTCTAGAGATCACTATAAAAAATCACATCTGGGGGCACCTGGGTGGCTTAGTGGGTTAAACCTCTGCCTTAGGCCCAGGTCATGATCTCAGGGTCCTGGGTTAGAGCCCTGCATCGGGCTCTCTGCTCGGCAGGGAGGTTCTTCCTCTTCTCTCTCTCTCTGCCTGAATCTCTGCCTACTTGTGATCTCTGTCTGTTAAATGAATGAATGAATGAAATCTTTTAAAAAAAAAAATCTGCCTGATACCAAAGGGAAAGAGCAGGGGATTGTAAAGGATGGACAATAATTACACTCATAGCTGTTGTATGTTTAAACCCATGTAAACAAGTCTCCTTTGAAATGTAGAAAAAGGACCCAACAGAGGCATCGGTCCATCTCTCTGAGTGGTACGTGGGTAAGGGTGGATTTAGAGGAAATCTTAGGCACCTATTCCCTCATATAAAATTCTGCAAACAAAAGCATTTCATATCTGAATTTTAGACACACGAGTTGTTTTTTCATACTTAAAATGAATGTTCAGTGATTTATCACTGTGGGTATGAGCTGCAAGACAAGTGATGAATTTACTCAGCTTCAGGAATGGCTGTCCTTTAATTTGACACTTTCAATGCTATTTGAAAGGCCTGTGTTGTTGAGGCTACATCTTTTCCTTCTGACAGTCAGCCCCGAAAGATATCTGCTAATGCCTTAGGAGTCCCTAGATATTCTGCCACCTTATTCCACTGTCTAGATAAAGGAGCAGTTCTCCTTAACCCGTTTGCAAATGCATTATTCCTACACCATGTGCTGCCAGTCTCAGGAAAACTACAGAGCGGAGATCATCATTTTCACACTGGCAGACTGGTCCCATGGCTGCCACGGTCTTGCCGGCCATCCACCATTCATAGGCACTAGTGTTCACTGGTGCTCCTCCTGGTGTCTGAGTGCTCTCGAGATAGGATGAGGGCGCCAAGCCAGGAGTGACTTGTGTGTAGATTCTCCTGCTGTTTGTGTTCATTTGGGGACTTTATTGTCATCTGGGATCCAAATGGTCGGCTGAGAAGTGATATATTATACGGCAAAAACAAATCACCTATGGGTTGATTGTACCTCACATGAAATATTTTGTTCAACTATGTAAATTGAGTCCCTCTGTCAAAACTGTGCTGGGAGGCACAAAGATGAATAAGACCAGGTGTTAAGGACGGCAACAGTGATTAATACCGAAGAGAGAGATGTGAGACTTCAGGAGAAGAAAGTTTGGAGCGGATGACTGGAAAGGAACAAGTCTGTAGTGTAGGCTTCATATGTGTCAGCCATTGTGCTTCTTGGTAAGTTTGTCTCATCTCCTTTGATTTCAGTCTTGCCATCAAGTCTGTGTAGACACAGTTATGCCCATTTTACAGACAAGGGAACTGATGCTCAGAGAAATGATTTTCCCAAGGAGACACAGCTGTTAATGGTACAATCAATTCTGACCCCAGAGCCAACGTTCTTTCCACCACTCAATGGTTCTCAGTCCTGGCTGCCTCTCAGAATCATCTGAAGCCGTTTGAGATAACAGCGATATGGACTCGACCCCAGAGCAACCAGAGGCATGGGCTCAGGCCCAATCAGACTCTCTGGGTGTGAGGCCTGAGCACTGGCATTTTCTAAGAGCTCTTCAAGTGATTCCAATGAGCAGCCAGGGTTCAGAACCACCAGGGTCCACAAAAGGTGGAAGGAAAGAACTGCAAGAGCAGCTTGAAGGAGGTTTAAATTCTTACTATGGTGACCCATGAACAGCATTATAATTTAAAAAAACGAATGTACTGATTCAGAACAGACACTAACCACTTAGTACCTACGTATAGGGAGAGGTGACTTCATTCTCCCAGCAAGGGATGTGCTTGTCTTTCAGTTTATTTTGTGCATTATTTATTGGCAGAGTCCTTCTCCTGTTAATTAGAATTCTTACAAATCATTTCATCTGTACATTTATATCAGGTACTGTATCAAGTTCCCTATGGACTCCTCTAGGTTGTTTCTCTGGGTGGGAGGAGGGAAGAGTTATGCCACCGGCTTTTTCTAATTCCACTTAGGATTCTGAAGCAATTAGAAAAGATTTTGAGCAATAGAAAAGGTCCTTAGAGTTTGAAATACACCTGTTTTACAGAATCAAATTCCTCATCATTGAGGTCTTAAGAATTCCTAAGTAACATATGCTTCCTAATGAACAGAGCAAAACAGAAGCCAGCTGTTTTGTTTCAATAAATGAATCATCATTTAAATACTTTTAAAGTGCCACAACACTCTTCTTTGCTCAGCTGTCCTATGTGACAAGCTTTGTGGCTTTTTCTCCCTCGTTAGCCTGCATGTGTGCTGTAGTAATTGCTTAAAATGTAATGTGTTTGTTACGGTGGTGTAGAAAGTCTGTAAGCTATCTGGTTACAGAAGCTAACGCTACTGTACTAGCAGTAAACTCCCAGACACATAAATGCCTTATTATTGCTGTATAATCAATATTTTTTGGATGTCTTTTTAAGAATGTCAAGGTTTTATTTACTTTTTTGCAGAAAATTTCATTTTCAATGGTCAATCTAAAAGAAGTTCCTAGTTTCTGTTGAGACTATCTTTTAGCAGTATTTTCTGGTGATAGATGTAGGATCTTTTGAATAGATTGGTTGCACTGATTTATGAGGCACAAAAGTCATATTTCTTGGATTCGTGTCAAAATACCCTGCCCTCAATCAAGAGAATTTTTACTGGCTGAATGAATGAAAGTAGCACTCACAGGCCACATTCCCTCAGAGTATTTTCAGACCTACTCATCTCTGTCTGTAGATTTAACGTGCATTGTTTTTTCCTGACAATGGCACATTCACAGTGAATCCGAGGTCATCACAATTTCAGAATCAAACCAGAGCGAAACATCTTTCTGAGTGGGTGAGTGAATCTGTCAACTTCATGCCTCATGTAATTAAACTGGTGACAGGTGATGGTGAGAACACAATGGAAATTCATCAGTGTTTTAATTTTAAAGCTATTTTTTAAAAGATTTTATTTATTTATTTGACAGAGATCACAAGTAGGCAGAGAGGCAGGCAGAGAGAGAGGAAGGGAGGCAGGCTCCCTGCTGAGCAGAGAGCCCTATGCAGGGGGGGGGCTCCATCCCAGTACCCTGACCCTGACTGAGATCATGACCCCAGCCGAAGGCAGAGGCTTCAACCGACTGAGCCACCCAGGCGCCCCTAAAACTATTTTTTGAAATAACTGGTTAAACGATGATCGCACACTATAAAACCGCACCCAAAAAGTGTCTCATGACGGCTTATGTTTGGGTACTTAGGAAGACACAAAAACAGGGAGCCTCGGCCTGAGGCATTTTGCTAAAGGGCCTTCAGATTTTTTTTTTTTTAAAGATTTTATTTATTTATTTGACAGAGATCACAAGTAGGCAGAGAGGCAGGCAGAGAGAAAGAGAGAGGGGGAAGCAGGCTCCCCGCTGAGCAGAGAGCCCGATGTGGGGCTCGATCCCAGGACCGTGGGATCATGACCTGAGCTGAAGGCAGAGGCTTTAACCCACTGAGCCACCCAGGCGCCCCATCTTCAGATGGTTTTTGCCACCTACACCAATTCACAAAACATCACTTTATGCATCGAAGCTTGCGTCTTAATTTCATTCACCTTGTTCCAGCGATTTCCCCTAGATGTGTTCTCCTCTTTGCAGCCAGCCAGCTGCTATTTAACAGTCCTTACCGGGGAGCAGACCCTCTCAGTGCCTAATCTGGACGACTGGACAAGAGGCAGGGAGGCTCTTGCCCACTGAACGCTGGCCTCCCCAGGTATGCAAGCCCATGTGGCAACGGGATTGCCCCTGATGTGGGAATGGATATGTTGGTGTAAAACTCTGGATATTTTTATTTACTTGGAAAAATATGATTACCTTCTCTCCTTTTGGGCCACGAGCTTCATATTCACCAAGTTTTCCCTAGGTGGGAAAAAACAAAGGAAAAAAAAATGTATGTATACACAAAAGTCAATTTATTTTTAACACATTCAGCCCCCGCATTAAAATATAGTCAGGAAACGCTGCTCTAATAATAGCTTTTTATGAATACCATGTTAATCAATTTTGCCTCTCTTCACCTTCTGTGAAATACTCCTGAAATCTTCCAACTGTGTAGGCCCTATCTATCTTCTCTGTGACTTCCCCCCAGGAGGTGATTCGGGAGAAATATCACACCTCCAAGGGCAAATTGTCACTACTCCAAATTAATGCCTGGAAACTGCTCTTGGTCCCCAACAAGTCCACTGATATGTCTTTGTAACATTATTAATGATATCTTTGTTGTTCACTATAATGGATGATCCATTAACTAATTTCTTGGCTGTCCCGCCATGCTCTTGATTTGTATAATACTCACTTTCCTAGTATCTTCCTATCTTTCTGACCTCTCCACTTCCTCCCTCACCTACTGGGTAAACGTTAGATTTCCTTTGGAATCTGTCCAGATCCTTTTCTCTTGTGGCTCAACATTTTCTCCTGGGCACTCTTTGCTCCCATGGCTTTAGGTATCATCCACACTAAGACAAATCTATAAACCCAGCTGACATCTCCTTCTGACTTTTGACTCATGTATCTAATTTTCTACTTGATGTGTTCACTTGGAAACTCCAGAAAAAATTCATATTCAACAAGTTCAAAGCTAAGTTTAAAAATTACAATAATACACACATATCTGAGAAAGAAAGATGAGAGAATTACATCATGCCGTTAACATGCATTTGTCCAGAAGTGGGATAATAACAGTTGGCTTCTTCCTAATTGATCTCTATAGTTACTTGTTAAAATGCATGGTAATTTCATTTTACAATTGGAAAAAAAATCAAGGAAAGAAAGAAAATATGAATTCATTCTCTCCCATCCATAGAAGTCTTCCTTCTTCATCTGGGTATCTTTGCTAAGACCACTCTCCTCTTTCCCCTCAAGTCCAGGCATCTAGCCCAGCTGCCTCTGTTCCCCAAATCCCTTCTCTTCACACTCCCTACCTTCACTCATCATGGCTTGCCAGGACTACTGCAGTAGCTCCCTAATTGGCATTCGGTAATCCACTCTTGCTTTCCACACACCTACGTTTTCTATATAAGTTCAGAGAAACCCCTTTAAGACATTCTGAGGCCCTTCTTTCTAAACCATTACAAAGCCATCAAAATCCCACATGACCTCAACTCATTTCCCTCTCCAGGATCATGGTGGCCCCTGTTCTCCCTCAGAATTTTCAGCTGTAATAGCCTTCTCTTAGCTTCTCAAATAGACCAAAGCCTTTCCCATTTCACCCTCTAGATCACCATTCTTTCCTCAGTCTTCTGTCCAGGAAGCAGCTACTTATCCCTCAGGTCTCAGCTGTGATAAAATGCCATTCATGGAAGTTCCTGCAGTTCTCCCACACGGGTTCCCCTCTCACATATTCTCATTGGATATTGTATTTTTCCTTCGTAATACTTAGTAATATTTTTATTTTTGTGTCTGTTTAAAGAATCTTGCATCTTTTGCACTAGAAAATAACCCCGTGATGACCTGGAATAGAAGGCCCCATTCCTAACACAGTACATCACATACGGGAAACATTCAATAAATACTTGTTGAAGAAATAAACCTATAATTCTAATTTATGTGCTTTTCCCACCAAACTTTTTTTTATTAAACTCTATGTGTTGGTAGAAAAAAGTAGAGGAACATTTAAGCAACAAAAATACACAAAGGCACGCATTTAAATCACTGTTGCTAAAATTTGACATTTCAAATATGCCTTCCATTTATTCATCCTACTCCAATCAAAAATAAGTAGTTTATAACCGCTGTTATTGTTGGTCTTGTGACAGACATTTCTCCTTTTTCCTGTTTAACTTTGATCTGAGATGTCTGAATTGAAAATAAAAATTGTATTCTCAAAATCCTGAGCTGTAAATTATTACAAGGACATATTTGAAAATGAGATGTGAAACTGTAAGACATACACGCATACATAAAGAATCAGCAGTTACAAAATGGTAGGTTGCTTAGATGCAACCTGCATAAAACATAAATCTGAGGCATTTCCTAAAAATACTAGCCATTTGGGCATGATTCCTGTCAGTGTATACAACCCTTCAGCACCTCTCCCTGGCTGTGTTTGAGGTAGAAAATTTGGGAGGAAGAAGGAACATGCTTTGGTCTGCTGGATGACTTATCCAGAGATGGTCTTGGATTGGGAAGCTTCATGCTCTTGAATTGCAGAGCAGAAGAGCACCCAAAGTACATTTGGGTGAGAGCATACTACAACGTAGCATCTTGGTCTAGATCCTTCTCCCATTACACCTCCCCACAACCTACAGGATATTAGAGATGCTGTAAACTGGGATAAAAAATTGCCTCTATAGCACCAGCTCATACTATTTTATCCACATGCTCTATTGTTCTAAAATCTTGATTTTTCTGGTAGCTTTCATACCCAGAGAGAAAACAGGGCTATTTACTGCCTA
This sequence comes from Mustela nivalis, assembly GCF_964662115.1. Lineage (NCBI taxonomy): Eukaryota > Metazoa > Chordata > Mammalia > Carnivora > Mustelidae > Mustela > Mustela nivalis. Next base: position 110,669,549 of record NC_139024.1, on the reverse strand, counting down.
CCAGAGCCCCATATGTTCGCTTCATTCAATAGCGAGGCAAGAAAATCCGTCTAATCAAGGATCCTCAGTGACCTCTGGAGCTGTTCTCCACTCTGAGGCTAACAATACTCAAGGCAGATTTGACCTTGAACTTCAGTAGTATTGACATGTAATATTTTGCTCTCTACTTTCTCTAAGCTCAATGTACCAGACAACTACTTGGCTCCACAGAAATAAGAGACATAGTCCTTGCGTTTCTGGAATCTGGCATTCTGCCATAGATATTATACTAATTTTACTAGGTCATTTGTAGACTGGTGCTATGTAATTTGAATGGGTTTTTATATGCCTTTTGAATAAATGTAATAGTCACACGGTTTTAAATGTGCTTTTTAAAAATGTTCTCCGGAAGTGATGAGGCTTGTGGAATGGGGCTGCTAATCTGCCTGGTCATTTCAAGAATCTGGGATGTCAGAACATGTCCCTTCTCTCTTATGGGCAATGATGAATGGAACTTTGAAACCTCTAGTCAGGCCAGTGGGAAGACTCAAGCTTCTCCATTTGACTTGGAGAAGGTATTTCTCTGAAAAAAGATGATGTACCTGGAAATGGATAGGTTGAACCACAGGAGATAGTTCACAAAGAGGAAGAGACAGGAAGTTAGGATTTAAATTTTCTTTCTGACACTTCTGGGCCCAGAAGGTTGCCTTTAGTGTCCCCAAGAAAGTCTTCACTTCACTTCTAGGCCACGGGTGGGTTTAACTCACTATTTGGAAAGGCTCTGAATGTTTGCTTTTTTTTCTGGAGAAAGATTTTTCTGTCCTTTCTTGTCTGTGGATATTAAAATGAAGTTATGATTTGCTACTCGAAAGGAAAATAGATTATTTGGTTAGCAAATTGTTTTTTTGGGATCAACAATTCGGAGAGTGAGCACGAGAATTGGTTGCTGGAGGCAGAGCAGCAATCTCCCGCCGCGGAGCCCGATTCTCTGCAAATTGCACCGAGTGTGGCGATGGGAGAGAGCACAACTATGCATTTTCAATGAGGATCTTTAAAAACGACATCAAATGTAAAATCCTCCCATTCTGGCCCTCCACAGAGAACACTTTTCCCCCATCTAGACTGTCGTGAGAGGCTCTGGATCTGATGGCTTTAGCAGTTGACAGAGCCTATCAAATTTTTATTAAAATCCCCAGAGTTGGGGACAATGAAGAGCAGTTTGTTGGACTGTGAGCAGATTTCCTTAAGGGGGAGAATATTCTCGGCATTGTTGCTTTGTTTTGCAAACAATCTTACTGAGGGGGAGCAGCTGTTTGTAAATTATTTTTGTGAGGGAGAGGGCGATCTTCTACCTTTTATTCTTTGCAGCCTCAAGTGGGCATGCAAAAATACATACAAACACACATACAGAATCTTCCCAACCTTACTCCTGAGCCTCTCGCTATTCCTTACTTCCTTTTCTCCCACCCAATTCCCTTGTGATTTGTGCCAGGAGGGGAGAAGCTTTTTTATGCCCAAGTTTCTCCCTCCAGATGGCATACAGAAAACCATAGGGGGAAAGACCAACTCCTGTACTGGGACCACGGGACAATTCCTTGACCTTTGAGGATTCCAGCGATGAGGGAATGAACTGTGGACTCTTCAGGTTTAGAATGGGGAGGAGGAGTGTCTGGTCGCCTGCTGCTCATCCTCCCACGGGGGGGGGGGGGGGGGGAGGAGGGGGGTGGCTGCTTCAGCAGAATCCAGGCTGCACGACTGGGAGCTGAGTTCCTGAGGTCCAGGACTCAAGTGCAGACATTACATAAATCAATGCCAATTTAAAAGGGAAGATTATTTTAACCTTGGAGCATCACTTTATAGATCTCAATACATGTCCATCACTTAATCTCCAAGAAAATTTCCCTCATGTTCCCCCCTCTCCTTATATGCTATAGCCAGACCATCAGGCATGCAATGAATTGCAAAATGAAACCACCTCAGTATCCAAAATAGATGGGGGTGGGTGGGTGAAGTCACTGCCAAGTGAAAACATGCATCTCTCTCATCATGGCATACTTGGCCCTTTCCTTTGTGGAGCTGAGGATGAGGATAAAGTGGTTATCACCCAGAAACACTGGTCATGGTAGGTACTGAAAAGCTGGGCCCTACCTCCTCCATCCGTTCTGGTCGGGGCTCATAAAACAGCTCCAACTACTCTCAGAATGAAACCAAGTGAAGTCTTTGGGGAGCCACCTTCTACTGATTTCCAGATGAGTCTAAAAATATGTTTTTATTTTTTTTTAAGATTTTATTTATTTATTTGACAGACGGAGATCACAAGTAGGCAGAGAGGCAGGCAGAGAGAGAGGAGGAAGCAGGCTCCCTGCTGAGCAGAGAGCCCAATGCGGGGCTCGATCCCAGGATCCTGGGATCATGACCTGAGCCGAAGGCAGAGGCTTTAACCCACTGAGCCACCCAGGCGCCCCAAAAATCTTTTGATGCCAAGAGGTTACAATGCATTGTTTGGGGAAGAAAAACTATGGTCTCTCCTGTCTAACCAGTTATGCTCTAGCTCCAAAGCCACATTTTGAGCACATGTGGACTAAATCCCTCAAGCCTCAGTCCCCTATCAGCAAGGATACAGAGCTGGAGTTATTTAGCGAGATAATAGCTAAGTTCAAAGTCCTGGTTTACTACTAGCAAGATTCTCCACTTGCCTGCTCTGGTCAGCACCCATTTTTTTGAAACATAACCTTAAAGTTAAAAAAATTTACATTCTCAACTTCAGACTAAAATACAAATGCTTCATATATCTTCATTTGAGGGAAAACTGACTCATCGGCAAGATAGACTATATATAGAAGTAGTGCTGGGAGACCTGTAAAGATACAAGCTTTGAAAGTTTTGCAAGACATAGCAAATATTTAAGTAGCTGAGTAGCAACTTGGTAAATTTTATACCAAAGGTGGTAGTAATAGAGTGTGTTCTTTAAGTTTTTCTAGCTGACACTGTGACATCAGAGCCAACTCATTCTCGTTATTTTGAAGTATTTATGATAAATCCCCTTTTGTGACAGTAGATGCCATTACAGAGAAAGCACTGTACTTTAACTGATTAATTTTAGGTATGCTTCACTTTTTTTCCCCACTTGTGCCAAGCCCTAATGTTTTCATAAAGGTGGTATAGATCTATTCAGAAAATGCTTAATAGAGAATCATAAAATATACCCCAAACATTCTTTCTAATAGAATATTCCCTAGAAAATCTAAGTAAATGAGAAAATTTAAGACAGGATCTCTTAGGAAGTGCTACAAGCTCTACACACTTTCCACAGTCTTTATGTTGAATTTAATCTGATCAAAGAAGAACTGGGATTTTTCAAACTAATTAGCTCATCATTTAATAAACACTTTTCTGAGCGCCTGCTATCTTCAGGGCCTTAGCTGGCACATAGCCTCACTTTGGGATTTCTAAAGAAAGAGGAATGACCGTAGTCAGAAGAATTTATTAAAAGCGAAAGCAAGAACATAAAAGAAAGATATAAAGGGAAGTGTCTCTGAACTTGTTTTTGTGTAGGAGCATGGTTATTTACCTGCAACATATCAACAACAAGCTATTGTGTATAGAAGCGATCCTACTTTGTAAACACAATGCCTCATGCCAAGTGGTCAGACCTCAAGTACTTGTTATTAAATGATGGGTCACTCAGTGGTCTCACTTAGGTCTCTGGGTCTTATTTCACTGCCAACACCCATTTTCCTTTCCTCTGTTGTTTCCTTGAAGAACAGAGCAAAACATTCTTGTCTTTTACCACTCAGGTACTACCATGTCAGTATTCCATCTATCCTGACTACAATTTAAAAACCTTGGGGAAAGGGCCTCTCCCTGAAAGGTGGGGGACCCCCCCCCCCCAGATTGATGTATGGTATGTCAAGGTTTGCTGGAGGTTTTAGTGTAGCAGTGATTGGTTCTGATAAGAAATCTATCACCTATTTGCTACTCGAGCTTCAAGACAGCAAATAATCTATGTCTACCCTCTGAGAAACTGGATTTATGACAGTATCAATGGTGAAGCATGATGGCTGGCATGAATTTTTTGCATAAAGTTTTGCAAACTTTGAAGTAATTTTTTTAATCTATAAAAAATTTATTTTTTGTGAAGAGATGCTGAGCAAGCTACATTTTTTGGAAACATACTTTCAGTGATAACATGTTTTTGAAACATGTTATGTTTCAGAGTCTGAGCGATTAGGAATTAATAAGTTTTTTTTTTCAAAAATATGATTACATAAAATGTCTGTGTATGTACGATGTGAAGAAGGGAAGACATACCTTGTTATAATTTCCAAGAGTCTGTTGTACTCCTTGTATACCGGGAGGTCCCTGTATTTGAAATAAATCAAGGATAGAGGTGTAAACATTTACCAAAACAATACAAATTTAAATAATGTATCTGAGAATTCTTGAAATCTTCCAGTTAAGAAAAGGGAAGCATATCTTTAGTCAAATATTCTAAGTGATAGAGAATTAGAGGAAGCAATAACTTATCAGGCTCCAAAAGGTACTTGTAGGTAAAATCCTGCATGAATCCAAAGAGAGGTCCTTAGTGGGAACGTGTAGCATTTCACCAGAAGGTCAGCCATCAGCATATTCTTTATTTAAAAATATTGTACCTGTAAAACTCCTCTAGGGAAGAGGCTGTAGGTTCAGTTTATTTCTGACACTTCTCATAGGGCTTAGATCAATATATTATAGAAATGTGTGCCCATGTGTTATTAAGTGAGAAAATATGGAAAAAAATATTTTTTTCTGTTGCTTTATTCTTTTGAACTGGCTGAGTGAAAATGGCTGCATATGGAATTTCAGGCCAGAAAAAGAGATCTGTTCAAAAACCTCAGATTTAAGACATTCAGATCCTCAAAGTCTTCTGTTGACATGGCGTGTTCCCTAAGCGCTATGCTGAGCTTTGGGTAGACAGGGAAGAAGACATTCGTTTGTCCCTAAAACTTCCAGATTGAGAAGAAGAGAAGAGTTTCTGAGTTTTCAGGGATTACGTTCTGGGGAGAGGGCCACAAGAAAATACAAAGCTTAGCATTATTTTAAATCAAGTAGTTCAAGCCAAGAGAGAGTCAGCAATGTCAGAAAAGAGACTGCATATTTCATCGGGACCTCGAAAACTCCTCAGAGGAGGAAAAATATTACAGAGGCAAAGTTCTTTACATTCTACCTCAAAAGATAACACAAAGGAAGACTATGATTGAGCAAATCAAACATCACTGTTATATAAAAATTATTTCCTTTACAAGGGAATAAAAACTTTGAAAAGGAAAGAAAATTTTAAGGAACAATTACTAGCTATACTCACTGATAGGAGAAACACCTTAAGTACACTGAAAAAATTAATGCCGGTTAACATTTATCACTGGTATTTCTTACGAACGGCTTGTGTCTGAAGGTCTTTTCTAATGTGAGACCTTTGCATTGTGCCGCTAAGTGCAGAGGACACAATGATGTAATGACGGATGTCTGGAAGCAGTTTGATATAACTCTTGAGAAAATAATAGGCCTCATGAGTAACGGAGCCGAGTATGATTGGAAAGACAAATGATGCTGTTACCTTGCTGAAATAAAAACAGAGCTAATGTCAGAAAAGAATTCTCAAGGCACTATATTTTTTTCCTGTTCTTTTTCTATCAGCCAGCGTTGTGTATTCTAGGTCAGTTAGATGAAGTAATGAGGAAAGCAATCATTGGGTTGGGAATTGTTGCAAAACTTTTCTAGCCCAGAAGATGCAAACTAAAACTCGTTCTTAAAAATCAGGAAGATTGAGATTGCTTGCGCACTGATCTTTCAGCCGCTATATTATGGGGCAGGGAGAAATTTTAGGTATCGTGTTGTAATAGCATCAACAGGTGGCTTATGGGTATATGCACAGCAGGCATTTGGTGAATGGTGAATATGTGTTCATAGGGCCAGTGAGATCAAAGAATAGTGATGTGGTGGATAAATTTAGCTTCATACACATTCATCCTCATTGAAATTTTTAATAATGAGGGTTCCCAAATATAGCAGAATGATACAATCTCTCAAATAGAGCAGAAGAATCAATCAAATAAGAATAGCAAATATTTATAGTGTACTTATTGTGTGCCAGGCATTATGCCAGAGATCTTCTGTGGATTAACTCATTTAATCCCTACAGTGATACAGAGCAGTATATACCATCATTATTTCCTATTCAAAGATATAGGAAATGAGGGTTAGAAATTGTTAACTGGCCCAAGGTCACGCCTCTGGCAAGTGGCAGGACTAATATTTAACACAGGCAGCCTGGACCTAAACTCAGTTCTCATCTGTTCTCCTATCTTAACTTAAAAGCACGCTCACAGCCTAGAATTATTTTGTAGTCATTTTTTAATCATGTTGACTGTGCCCTAGAGAGTATCTCCCATGTTCTACTTAACATACTGAAATTGAAAAAAAAAAAAAATCAACAGAAATAGCACTTCTAAGGAGGCAGCACCGTGATTGCTGCAGGAGGGGAAAGTACAAGCTACTGGCCTTTAGATGCAGTCCCACCACGTAGATGAAGGAGGCTCCCAAACAATTCACTGCACATCCCACCTATCTTCACACATTCTTACAACCCATGATAGGGATATTATGCCTAAATATTCCCCCAATTCCTCCCAACCCACAGCTATACTCAAAATGCATCTTCTCTTTGTTTGCAGGCAGTGGGTAGACAGCAGGTGGTCAGAGAAAACGTGGGAGCCTTTGAGGGGGTTCTGAAAGGCAGTATGGAAAGATAAACAGGAGAGAGAGCAGTGTGGTGGGGGTTACCTGGCACAGAACAGGTAGCAGCCTGGAGGAGAATAGTAAAAATAATGGGGGGGGGGAAATTGGGTGAGAATTAGGTTTGCTCCTTAACAGACTGGTTATCTGCTCACAGTGTATAGCTGAATTACATAAACCTGACCTTGCTGTGGAGCATACACCTGGGGGGCTAGGGTAGGAGGGTTCAGTGCTGCTTCTCCTTCCAAAAACAAGAACAGACACAGCTCACTGAACAGAGTCCCTGGCCAATAGAAAAGTTTGAACAGAGTGATTCAGATATATACAAGATTAATAGAAATTACTTCCACATTTCCATATGTTCTATTCTTGCCATAAAATGTATCCACGATGTATTGCTCCAAATGGGGTCGATCCGAAGTCTTAGGCTCTATTACCTAATCTACCGCTGAGCATTTATGATGGCATTTTCTTTCTTGTTCTTTTAGTCAGTAGGATGCTCTGGGTATCACAGATTCTAGGTTTAATGTAACAGAGATTTACAGCTAACCATCTACCCTGAAGGCAGTCCTTTACACAAATTCTCCCCGAGGGCTAAAGAAACCGTGCAGTGACTGAAAGAAGACACAGTGGAGAGCCCTTGGGCAGTCTACCTCTGCCTTGCAGTCAGAGGGTCCCTGGGTTGCTCTGTAACTGGCAGAAAAACCCCCACCTCAATGTAGGGAGAGTGACGGTGAGAGAAATACTATGCATATAAATGCCCAGAGCAACTCTTGACTGCTTAAAGACCCAGATAGACCCTGGGGTCTTAGAGTTGGCTGTCCTAGAGTCACATATCCAAGAGATGTGCTGTTTTCCTCTTTTCTATTCTGGTACAATGTATGGCTGGAAAAGATCCAATGAGTCATTTGTTTCCAAGTTTAGTAAGAGCTGTCAGTCTTACAGACTATCAATCAACTCTGAGAAAGGGGAAGTTAAAGACTTGTGGTAAGTGACAGGTCTGCTGGCACCACATGGTGTTAGTCGATGCTCCAGGACACTTGAAAGGTCAGTTTCTCTAAGGTCTGCATTTAGCAAGACTCATTAAGGAGGTGCTTAGATAACCAAGGCCAAGTGGAGAATGAAGGGTAGCTAAGGAGGCACCGTCAGCCTCTGTGAATGCTCGCAGCCACTCCACTGGGAAAACCAGTTGAAGGATTGTGGAAAGAAAAAAAAAAATGTCCCATTGCCTTGCTCATGATAGTGACCTATACATAGCTATACAGAAACCATGGCTATATAATGTCTGTCTATCTTTAATGCAGCTCAGCTCTACTCCACCTGTACTGGGTTGGGAGACATAGGACATCATGGTTAATGTGATGAGAACCCAGTTACAGAGCATCTTTAAAATGCACATGAACTCCAGGGAGACACACCTGTTCAGAACACAACTGGACTCCTGTGTAATTATCTGGGAGGTCTATAAACCTAGTCTGGGTAGAGATCCTGAAGTTGTTTCCTACTGCACAGAACCATACCTGGTGTGATGAAGTGAATTAATGCCAAATTAATTCAATCCAAAATTAATTCAATTTGGGAGCATATACTCTCAGCAACAGTTTATAGCATTTAAAAGTGTTTTTTTGTTTGTTTGTTTGTTTTTACTAAAATCTTGCTAGAAGTAGAAAACAGAGAAGTAGCGTGATGTCTGAGACCAGCCTCATCAAATGCATAGTGTGAAAATAATGAACTGCTTGCATTATCTTCCCCTTAGCAGATTTCCACTCTCTACTCCATTCCTACAGATTCCCCAAGTTTAAAAGATGGCCAGAGTTTTCCGTATTAAAAACTACACTCTTCAGACCCAGTCTTGGCTGTACTTTTACTTTTCAATTCATGCAGTACACAGAGCTCAAAGAATTCTACTTTTGCCTTTTTTTTTTTCTTTTTTTCCCCTTTCCCCGGTCTTTGGCGTAAGCTTTCTATGTAAGTCAGGGCTAAGACCTTTTGATTTGGTTTTATCACCCCCTAGTTTTCTGAAACAAAATCTCCATGGCTCCACAGTTACTCTGCCTCCTCTCCGATCCTCCCTCCTGAACCATTTCCCTTTTTTCCTTTTCTCTAACAGCATCCTTGAGTTTTTCATCACTGCCGACTAAGCCTTCTTGAGCCATCTGGGTGCCCCTTATTTCCATGCCCCATAGCTGTTCAATCTCTTATTAGGGGCTCCTTTCATGATTCACAAATACATATTTTCAGGTTTTATACCAACTGCCTTCTGGCCCTGTGGGTTTCCAATTAATTTCAGTTACAACCTTCGAAATACCAAAACCTCTGTGAGGAAAGCTGTGCTAATCAACGATCTTCAAAACATGTTAAAAAAAAAAAAAAAAAAAAAAAGCTTTGCAATAAGAACAGATAGAAAGCTTGTTATTGGAAAGTCATTTGGGCTAATTTTTAAGAAATATTTTCCATTTCTAATGGCTGCTAGAAAGGCGGAGAACTGTAATTACTCTTGCTTGGTATTAAAAGAAAAAATCACAAGGAAGCCTAAATTCATTCACAGGAACGGTAAGATGAAGCATATTTGAATGTACAGCAATCACTGGAAAAGCTAATGTTTTCTCTCATATATTTACATCTATAATATTATATATAACTTAGTATATATAAAGTCCATTTACACTGATTATGGGGGCTGTGTACACCTGCTTTCCTGATGGAATGAAACAAGGAGTATTAATCTGTTTTTCTTATCATAACTTGGGATGTGGTACATAGTATCTCTCCTATCTCCACAAGGTTTGCTGAATTCATTAGAATTATTGTTTCTCCAAGAAAAAATATGAGGGGAAAGCCAACTTCTTGCTTGTTGGTTTTGGATTCAGTTATCAATGGTACCAAACCTAGATAAGTCTTGCTGCTTCCAAACTCAAAGAAGATAGGGCCAACAGATTTAGATTAATCTAAGAATCTGGCTAAGTAATTGCAAACAAAGCTGCAGTGAGCTCTAGTTAAGTAGGAAAGAGCTTATGGATGTATTTTGGCCAGAATTACAACATAGAAAGTAGTATTCTAACGTTGAGAGAAAAATCAGTAATAGTCTTTAGATAGAAAATATTTGGGAAATCAATTCCTCTTTTTTTTAAACACAGAACCTCTTATTTATCTTAAATATTCTCTCTAAATGAATTTTTTTGTTTGTTTGTTTCTCAAGATTTAATTATGTAAGTTAGAGTTATAATTTTATAGTGGACTATTTTTCTGAAAATGCTTCTGCTATACATTTTTAGTGACTCCTACCCCCCCAACCCCTCAAAATTTCTGAAAACATTCAAACTGCACAATGATTTCTGAAGCCAAGAGAAGATTCACTGAGTGTTTGTACTATGTTTACATTTATTTTTATTTCTTTTTATTTTTGTATTGTGTTCAGTTAGTCAACATAGAGTAAATGGAGGGGATTATGCTAAGTGAAATATGTATACATTTCAACACAGATTTCTCAAACTCTCCTTTTTGGGATTACAATGGGAATGTGGCCAGGTAGTATGCAGTAGGTAACATTTAAGATTCCTGGAAAGGAGCTCTTATTCTTGAGAATATCTCACCCACTTTCTGGTTGATTCCTAAAACTTCATAGAGAAAGTTTGATTTATTTTTTGGGTTTTATCACCAGCTCAAATGTAAATGTCCCTGGGAGATGTTTCATATTTATATAACTCTGGATAATCCTAAATTTGTTTTCATGTATTTTCTTGGATGTCAGGGTAATGTGATTTCAAAAGATGTTATCTTACTTGGTTCTTATAATAACTAAAGTGGGTATTATTATAGTCTTCGTCTAACATGGAAAAATGGAGAGATTTTACCCTAAATCACAAAATAAGCAAATGGTAGAACCAAGTCTAAGAGTTGTTCCATTCTAATATATTCTTATGAATCATTTATTAGATATTTCCTGAGACCATCTTGAACGGGACAGAGAAAGAGAAGAGTGAAGGGCATGGAGTAGGGACAGGAGAAGATAGCACCCAAAGAGAAAGGGGTACAGAAAAAGGAAGATGAAGACCCTGGGGGCTGATTCCTTACTTGTACCACTATCAGCCCAGGGATCTTGCTTTCTGGCACCAGGTTCTGAGGAATGACATCGCTTCTTTGGTGCTAAGTCTTAAGATTAACTTTGGTTTTAGGAGATGAGGACTCAGAGAGAATAAGCTCAGGGCAAGTCAGGTTTCAAGCGAATCCGGACACATTTCATTTATCTGGCCAATACGCAAAGACAAAATCAGGCAACACAAAGTGCCCTCATCCTTAAATAGACTTTTTCATCCACACTGAAAATTGTATCTACTGAGGTTTTTTTTTTTTTTTGGATGGTTAATATGTCAAAGAATATACTTAACATTATAGGTTATTATATATATATAGGTTATAATATATATAATATATATATATAGGTTATAATATATATATATATAATATATATATAGGTTAACATTCTTAGATGAAGTTTACTCTGTAAAGACTCGAATAGAGAAAAACAGGAGAGGAGCGAAGCAGAAAGAAGAAAAATTTACATGAAGGTGATAATGTACGAAGCAGGCAAAGTATTAACATTTTCTTTCTTTTTTTTTTTTTTAAGATTTTATTTATTTATTTGACAGACAGAGATTACAAGTAAGCAGAGAGAGAGGAGGAAGCAGGCTCCCTGCTGAGCAGAGAGCCCGATGTGGGGCTCGATCCCAGGATGCTGGGATCATGACCTGAGCCGAAGGCAGAGGCTTTAACCTACTGAGCCACCCAGGCGCCCCAAAGTATTAACATTTTCATTTCAGAAATGGTAGACCCTGGATGAAATCCAGGGAGAGATAGATGAAAATAATAAGCAGGTGGCAGAGAATGATAAAATGAAATAATGACAATAATATTAATAAATACAAATGTTAGGCTTTGAAACTAATAAATGTGTGGCAGGGACATGTATTTTTGCAATTTACTCTTCAACAACCCAGTGAAGTAAGCATTATCCTTATTTTACGTATAACAAAAGGTTAACTATCTTGCTCAAGGTCACACACCTTGGTGGGTAAGAGCCAGATTCCAACCTAAGTCAGCCTGACCTCGTAGCTTTGATATTTTGACACTTTCCTTTATCTGCTTCACAGTGAGAGGGTGGTCAGATAGGAAAATAAAATGTCCATTATCTTAAAGCTGGTTTTAAGATTCAATTAGGGAATTCAATGATAAAGGATCACAAATCCCTTAATGAGATACGGAATCAGTAAGGGCCAAGCAAAGACAGGTCTCCAGCGTAGCATAGACACACATCTTCAAAGATTTGGATGACAAGAAGAGATCAAGAGTAAAGTGGCCAAGTGGAAGAAGGGTAGGGAGAAGAGAGAGGAAGCACATACAGACACAAGAACTGTTAAAATCATGGAGGGCTTAGATTAGAGAGAGATCAGGAGAGGGAGATTTCTGAAGGAAGAAGGGAAGCAAGCAAGCAATGGTAATCATCTTAAGTAACTTTAGGAATTCAAGTAACACCAAATGAGGCCTAGTATTTATGCAATAGTAGAAGAAAAGGAGAAATAAGAAGAGTCATAGTTGGTGGGAAAAGACGAGCTGACCAAGAGAGTACTATTGCTTGGAGATGATGTTGATAGGCTGAAATTCTATGAGCGTGAAATTGCAGTGAGGAACAGTCATGGGAAAGTTGTCACACTTAGTAGAGAAAACCAAATACCCTTCAAAGAAGACTACAATAGTGCCATTGTATTTGTTGTGGAAGAGAGATTTGTGTACTAGAATTCTTGAAATCTGAAGCATTTAAGGGATCCAACAATACCCTGGTTTAAGCATTCATCAAGGACATCTTTTGGGGACATCCTCGAATGAAAGCTGTACTTTTGTTAGAAGCCAGCAGCCACACGTTCATTCTTGGTGAGTCTCTGGAAATTCTGAGCCCCACTGGGAGCCATGTGATCCATCTTCTCCTGTTGGAGCCAGTCCCCGCCCCCGACAGTGGCATATACCTACACCATCCTTTGAAAGATCAATAGCTCCTTAGTGTCTCAATCTAAGATATTGCCAGCATCCCTGGTTCAGAAGTTCAGAAGCAGTGCGATTAACAGGTGAGGAATTGCAGCAAAAGCAGCTTCTGGATCTTGAATGAGAATTTTTCACATCTGCCACTTTGGACATTTTTCAAACTCATTCCTCTGTGTTTTCCAGGAAGCGCTCACTTGAGCTGGGCTTGTCTCTTCTGGCCTGCATACTGAGCTGTGTAATTGAGGGAACTCAAGCATAGGCAGTTTATGGTTGTATGAATAAGCAAAATACTCAATATGTGACCTGATTGTTTTCCAAAATTGCACAGTCCCTGGTTTTCCTTGTCATTTTGGAACAGGAGTGGGAGGATGAGACTGTGACAGTGAATGCATTCAATGGGTATAATTAACCCATTTCATAAAAGCAGATTTTCTAAATTATGCTATGAAGCTCATACGTTTTTTTAACACTTTATTTTCCAAGGGAGACAAAAATCATTTTCAAAAGAGCTTATTTTTTTTTCCTGACACCATGAAACAAATCAATCTAATTGGTATAAAGCCCACTGCATTACTGATAGCGTGGGACATTTTTGACTGATTTCCATGGCACGATGGTTAGAAAAATAATGATTCCTCCCCCAACACTGCTATTCTGCTTAACCATCCATAAAATGTTTCATACTTATCTCTCCCCAGTATGTCCTGCAAAAGGAAAAATATCATTTGTCAGCTCCCTGCAGTACAAGGAGCAGCAGGAATCTCGAGAGTGGCTTGCCACCCCACAGAAACAACATCACTGACCCCGCACAAGGTGACAAAAACCACAGGGGTTTGAAAATTAGTAAGAACGGAGGTGTGCGAGACAAATTACTTGTATCCGGTGGCATCCCCCAAAGCTTACCACCAGCAAAAACCATACCTGGAGAATGAGTGTACCTCCACCCCCTCGTGTGACCTCAGGAATCAAATCGGGAGGAAAGCTGACTTACGCAGCCTGCACCTATCAGTGCTCTGAGTTTTCGTTTATGTAATTAAGTGATAACATTCACTCTCTTTAAAAGCATTGGTTAGGATGACAACCATCTCTGCCTGTGTGGTTTCCAAGGCAAACTGCTGGGACTTAAGATAGCCAGGCTGATGGCACTGGCTTATATGCTGCCAAGTTACACAGAGGCCAAGAACTGCAAAATCTGAATAGTTGGGGACATTCTGGACAGTTCTGGGAAACAGCAAAACGAACAATCTGTAGGTTTTACTTTGGCATGATTATTTTCTCTATGTCAACTCAATCGTGTGACATCAAGGTTTCTCTACGATCTCTAGGTTTTAAGAATGATACATCTGCAGCTGATGATTTTGGCTCAACTGAACCCCAAGGTTATAAAAGGCACATTCAGTGAAGTTCTAGAAAAAAAAAATACTTAATGATTTTATGTTTAAAACACTTAGTTCCCCATAAAGGATTACAGGCAAAGAGGAGATGCTGACACTCAAGGCCAGCGAAATTATTGGTGATATTACCCTGACGTTAACCCAGCCCAGAGGATGGTTTTCCTATTTCTTAAAGTAATTTGGAGTATTTTAAGCACGTTGAAAAGCATAGAGAAGAAAACGATAAATTCTCCTGAATCCATAATCCAATGTTGTCAGATCCTAACCACTGGCCATATTTGCTTCAGATTTCTTTGGTTTTTTTTTTTAATGAAATTACAGATAGAGCTGGAGCCCCTTCCAATCCTACTTTCTACCATATTTCCTCCCATGTTTCCATTCCACTGCTGAAAACTTGTTTTTTTCTCCAGTCACCTTTGAGCTGAACAGTTTTCTACTAGGTAATGGCTGAGCAGAGAAAACCGACTGCATGGAGTTCAGTGAGACCCTACTTCCCTAGCTCTTCCCTAGGTCTTCTTCCCTAGAAGGCCTAGAGCCTTGTTCTTGTTAAACCAGAGATAATCTTTTCTTGCCTACCTGACAAAGTCATACAGAGGTCAAATTAAATACTGTAGGGAAATACTTTTTGGAAATGATCTCATCAAACACAAACTGTAAGATTATTTTGGAAACAAGTCTCCCTTTCTGAATATCTCTCAAAGGCCAGTCAGGTTCATTAAAACCTTAATGTCTATCCACCACAAAGAAATAGTGCTTAATCCATGCTCTGGCCCAACTAATAGCAAATTTAATGATCAGATATCCTTGATATCAAATATCTTGTTCCATGACCGCGATACAAAATGCCTGTCAATTCAGAAGTCCTAATAGTTGGTTTCAATAACATAATCCAAGATGAAGAGTCGGTGGCTCTAAGAAGATAAAATCCTTTTCCTCCAGATTATGGCTGTTATTAGCAAAAAACTTAGCAAGTCCGAAAGTGGCTAATAATGTCCTCCTGCTGCTGTTCACAGAGACAGAAAAAGAGAAGTAATTGGGGAATTGAACCCAAGTGCTAGTTTTCAAATTCTCAACCTGAAACCCCCAGCTGCTTCACATGCAAGTCTATGCATTCTGTGGCCACACAAGGTGACCGTGGAATTTCAGCAATGTGGCAACAGCTGTTTTGTCTAGGACCATGACCTGAGTGGGGGGAACAAGTGGTAATAAAAATGATTAACTGGCCATGTCTGTCTCCATTTTATAGGTCTTATGTGTCTTTATTTTTAAATCTGAGGAAGTCATCTTATTTTTATTAAGAAGGGAAATTACTATTCCCATTGACTGAAATAAATGGTTAGGTTCATTTTCTCTGAGGAGATTATCATTATAGTACATGGCCTTTAGTCATTTAATAGACCAAAGAGACTGAGGGTTTTTTGCTGAAAGAAAAACTGAGAAACATGATAAAGCCCTGATCAGTTCAAGGTTTCTAAAAGGGATGTTAAGAATGAGAACTGGATTCCCATTTAGACATGAAGAACCTCAAAATGTATATAGTTACATTCAGGGTGCTTTAACCAGAAATTAAATGTTAAAAATCAGATATTCCTTGTCATCCACTTTATTCAGTAGTCCAAAATGAATTTGGGGTACTAATTTGTTTTAGAGGTGGGCCTTGCTTTACGCTGAAAACAATAACTTTGCACCCTGAGTTCTCAGTTCATAGCCAATAAAGCTGGAGATGGAAGATCTAAATGCATGGATAATAGGATACGGCACAGAAATCCATTAGGTCTATGGTATTTTGAGAGCATATAATCTCCATTGCTATGATTAATCATCTGACCCAACCCATGAACTACCAGAAAGGAGGCATCTTTTTTTTCTGCCCCCCTCCCTTTTTCTCCTAGGTCCTTTATGCTCATTAGATACATCAAGCTCATTCCCACCTCAGGTCATTTGCACATCCTGGTCTCTCTGGTTGGAAAGATCTTGCTCTGACCCTCACGGGCTAGCTCCTTCTCAAGTAATGTCATCTAAATGCTCAAAGATGCCACCTGGACTATTTTAATTAGAGTAACAGCTCTTCCAAATCCCTCTTACATTGCCCAGTTAGTTCCCCTGTATCACCTCCTACTAAACTGAAATTGTTTTTCTATCTGTTGAATTTCTTACTAACCACTGCTATCCTCAACACACAACTGAGTGTAAGTTATTTAAGGAAGAGACCTTGTCTATATAGCCTGTTTGTCACTATGCATTTCTTTGAAATTACTGTATGCTCAATGTTTGTAATAGTGACTCACACATGATAGATGCTCAGTAACTATTTGTTGAATAAATGAGTTCAATATTATACCCTAGATTACTCTTTTAACTGTGTATAAGGCAGTACAAACATAACTTTCAAACTGTGCAATGACTCATGCTTTCAGGGTAAAAGAAGTTCTTTTACACCGAGGTTAAAACAAAAACAGAAATAACACGGTTCTATTTGTTTTAAATCATATTGTGGTTTTAGAAAAGAAGCATAAATTGCACTGGAGTCAGCTCCCACAAAACGATCACTGTAGTGTTTTATCAGCATTTTACAATAGATGGGCATTTTAGCTATCCATGAGCTAAGGGTTTGCACTTCAACAGTATATCAGATTCATATTGAAAGTGACTGTGGATGAAATAGCATTTGTATTTAAAGGATAGGATAAGCATAAAATGCAAAAAACACCCCTGAAAACAATTTTGAAAATCATGTAGCTTTATAATTAATCCTCAGACACAGAATATATCCATAGCTTGGACATCCTCCAAAGGCTACGGAATTTGTTTAGAGCTTGTCCAGTGGAAACAGTAGAGGGAGCTGCTGCCCCACGTTACAAATGCCTTGAAATTCCTGTTTTCAACATAAATTGCCAGGCACTGAAATGTGACACATTTGAGCCCACTGCTCAATTCTCGTACTGCAATAATGAAACAATGCACAAAAACAATGCTGGGGGAAAAAAAAAGAAAGGGAATCAAGAGCCCTGCCTGTAACGGAAAGAAATAATAACACATTTTAAAATTAATATGGTTTTTAATAAACACTTCTATAGTGATGATGGATGAGAAGTAAAGTTAATGTCAAATGGGTGGGCTGATACATACTTCCTTTAATGGCTCATTAGTTAAATTCTCCTGCTTTCCCTCCTGCTCCGCCTCATTTCCAGCTGCCTTCCTCTCTTTTCTAAAGGAACTAAAAACCAGAACACTTTGAAATAAACTAAGGCATTTCAAGTCTTGAGATTTTCCAGGTCTCATTATCATAACACAAGGCCACGATTTTCCATTGCTTATGCTATGCAGATAACTGGAAGGTTTTAAAGAAAAAGAGAAATTTTTATTAAGAGTGTGAAGGATAGTAATTGAGACTTACAGAACATCACAACTAATAAAATGCAACAGCTCAGATCGTGGATGAACAAGTCCCACAAGCCAGGAAGAGGCTGTAAATCAGAAGACGGAAAAACACCACTGAATACTCAGACCCCATTATTATTACCTGACTGTGAGTAACCTTCCTCTCTCTTCATGAGTAGATTTACATATGTAGACTAAGCTTTCCATATTTATGTAGAGTTCGTGATTTTTCATTTTAGCAAGTCATTGGAAGACATTCACATTTTTGTTAACAGGATTTGGGGAACTTTATAAAAAGGAGATTGAAGACAATCTCTTCTATCTACAATACTCTGGATGGATGGTTAGAGTAATAGGAATGGATCTCAGCTACACTTCCACAGAGCTTCACATTTACAAGAAAGATCTTCTCACACATGGCTTTGATTCCTCCCAGCAACTGTGAGAATCTGATGGAGGCAGGTACTATCATTTCAAACTTATAGAAAAGGAAACTGAGCCATGGAAATGCCAAGTGAACTGCCTGAGGACATACTAGTGAGGAGGACGGGGTACCTCACAATCTTCTTCCATCATCCCGCTGTCCTGAGACACTGTAGTGCTATGGATCTCATGAGAAAATCAGACCATGTTCGGTGTCTAATGTTTAAATAAGGCTGATTCAAGTGAAATTACAAATTAGAAGCTTGCCTTTCCCATCTGGGAGGGATCCAGGGAAATAAAGGTGGGTTTAGAGATCAGCTCCTGGGTTTCACTTCTTGTTCCCCCACTTACACTTGTGTCATCTTGGGCACGTGGCTGGATGTTTCTAAGCAACCTTTATCCTATTATAAAATGGGAACGCTTCTACATCTCACCACAGTGGTGAGGATTGCATAAGGCACTGGCCGTGGAGCGCCTCATACAGAGCAAGTACTCTAATAAACTCTCCTGATCCATCCCTTTCTTTTGAACCTGTTTCCTCAGGAGTTAGTATTATTTCCTTCCCTGGGAAGATACTTAATGTTCTCATGCTTCTCTGAAAAACTGCTCTCCAGCCTCGTGTATTTGCAGGTCATATCAGTCTAAGATATCTCTACATAATGGTTTCCCACCAATGAAGAGTTAGTCATTCAAAACAAGATGGCGGAAGTTATTTGGGAGAATTTGAGAACTTTTTCCTTTGTATAGGTAGTATAGGCTCTGCCTGTTAACAGGAAATTGGACTAATATTTTATTTAAAAATATGTTTACTGGGGCCTGGGTGGCTCAGTGGGTTAAAGCCTCTGCCTTCAGCTCAGGTTGTGATCCCAGGGTCCTGGGATCAAGCCCCGAATCAGGCTCTCTGCTCAGCTGGGAACCTGCTTCCCCTTCTCTCTGCCTGCCTCTCTGACTACTTGTGATCTCTGCCTGTCAAATAAATAAATAAAAATCTTTGAAAAAAATGTTTATCATAAAAGGTTGTGGCTAGCTCTGTTAACCAGTTTAATTGCTCCTTAACTACAAGTATTTTGATTAGGAATAATCTTATTTCAAGGAGGATACATGTATGTAAATTTCAACTGAATCTTCCTCAGAGTAAAAATTGCTATTAAATATGGGGAAATAGGGATGCCTGGATGGCTCAGTTGGTTAAGCATCTGATTCTTCAGTTTTGTGCAGGTCATGATCTCAGAGTTATAAGATCAAGCCCCGCATTAGGCTCCACACCCAACGCAGAGTCTGCTTGAGATTCTCTCTCTCCCTCTCCCTCTGCCAGTCCTCTCTCTCTCTCTCTCTCTCTCTCCCACTAAGTAAATAAAATCTTTTAAAAAGTAAATATGGAAACTAAATTGGAGCAATATATATGACTTTGATGAAACACTAATTCAAAAAGACATAATTCATAAAGACAATTTAGTTATAGCAGTTCAATAGCAGTTCTGCTTTTAGTAAATATTGCATTATTAGAATTTTTTTCCTCTAAGAAATATGCTCTCTAAGGGGCAAAAAAGGTTGTCTTTTAAATACTAAGTGGGAAGTAGTGGGAAATTACTCTTTGTAAAAAATGTACCTTTTTGGAACAAATGTTTAAGAGTGAGAAAATACAAATTTAATTTCAGAACAAAAAATCGCAAGTAGAAGGATCGATTAAAGTGTTTTAATTATTTGGGTTGCTTCAGGCCATTAGAGATTTCTTTCAGTTCTATTTTTAAGAATCTTCCTTGATGTTCTTTTAAATAACAACACTACCTTTGATTTAGGGAACATCCCTGAAACCCCAAAAGGAATAATATTTTCTTAACCAACTGAGCCACCCAGGCGTCCCAGGAATAATATTTTCTTGAAGAAACTGAGCAAAGTATGCTTGTTATCAAAGAATTCATCTCGGTGCTTTTTAGACAATCACACTAATCAGAATAGAGTTTTTTCTCCCTAATTTTTCTAAAAGCTAATTGCTCAAACATATATCCTAAAATTATATACTATTCACTTACTTGAGGGATATTACATATTATTTGATTACTGTTTGATAAGAGAAATAAAATTAATATTTTAAAATTAATTCATACTATTGTAAGAAATTCCAACAAGTGCTTTAGGAATCTCACAGGCAAGCCACTAGGGTGAGTCGTACACCATCTCTAAATCTGAATTAGGAAGATTTTTCACCTTGACCAACCTTTCCTTCTCTCTCGTTACCTTCCTTCCTCCTGTGAAGTAGGGCTCCTTTCACACAGGGTACAATGTTGAAAAAGACAAACAAGCGAAAAACAACATTTTGATCTAAATATGTCCATAAACAAATCCGGATATCTCTGAAGCTACATATAAATTGTCATAAAATACAAATAGCTCCATGGGACATCTGAAAGAGATAAAAAAATTCTCTACTGATAATTTAAAAAGTAGTAACTACTACGATAGCCAACAACTACTACGCTCGACAATCCAACTCCACCATGGCCATCACTAGAGGGACGAATCAATGAAATCTGGCCATGAGACTCCCTATGTAGAACTCTCCTCGAATTTTGGTAGCTTAACCTGAGATGCAGGGCTTCATATGAGGTTCACAAGGACCCTGGCAGGGCTCGACATGTTAATGCTGGCCTCGAGCTTTTTGTCTCAGAACTGCGTGGGCTGCCTGCCCTTCCCTACTCCCCAGGGCCACAGTGCTCTGCATTTGCTCAGGCTGCTTTCCTCTTTCGGTGATACTCAGTTTGCTCTCTCCTCCCCCTCTATTTGTTTTACTGGACAGCTCCTTTCAACTCTTTTTTCAACAGTTTTATTGAGGTATAATTGATGTGCAAACAACTGAACATGTGTAATGTGTACAATTTGATGAGTTTGGACGTACGAAAACATCTGTGATACTCTCATCACAATCTAGGTAATTGACATATACAACATTTCCCGGAGTTTCCTTGAGCCCCTTAGGTGTTTATTTTTGTTTTGTGTTGTGATGAGAACACCTAACTGAGATCTATACTCTTAACAAACTTCAAAATGCACGATATTGTGCATGATACTCTACAGGCACAATGTGGTATGGCAGATCTCTAGAAGGTCTTCATCTTGCATCACTGAAATTTTAGATCCATTGAATAACAACTCCTATTTCCCCTATCTCGCAGCAGGCAACCACTATTGTGTTCTCTGCTTCTCCGGGTTTGACTATTTTAGAGATCTTAGATGAATGGAATCCAGTAGTCTTTGGCCTTCTGTGACTGGCTTTTTTCACTTAGCATAATGTCCTCTAGGTTCATTCAAGTTGTTGCAACTGGCAGGAATTCCTTCTTTTTTTTTAACGCTCTGTTTTTACGCTTCAGTTGTCAATTCCTGAAGGAAACCATCTCGACCACTATCTTTTCTAATTCTCTCCCTCTCCCTTTGTTCATATTTCTGTAAACTAAACTTGAATCCCCAGAGGGCAAGGATAATATCTTACTGATTTTTGTAAGACCCACTCCTAACAGAGTACTAGATACATGGTAGGCCTTAAATAAATGTTTGTCAAATTGCTTAACAATGTAAATTAGGAGCAGGTTGATGTTTTTACCAGCTCATTTTCTTAAGATAGGAATTAATATGATCTTAAAAGGACTGCTTTTGAAGAACTCTGTTTATTTCTACCCATGTGAGAAACAATAGTCCTCTTGCTAAAATACACTATGTTCAGAAAAATTAAACATGAAGATAGCATAGAAAAACGCAGGGAGCCTGTTAGTTGGCTTTCACTTCCAATGCTGCCCTTGGCTAAGTCCTGTAAGTATGAGTAGGTGCCTCCCAAGATTTTTTGCAGCATGCAGGTATACAGGTCACCCGTTCAACCCGTCATCTGAACAACTGCAAAAAAATCCAGAGCAGGATGAAAACCGCACCCCAATATAAAGTTTCAATAATACTTGTATTCGAGAGAAGATATTTTAGTCACCTGGAGGAGTTAGCCCAGAATCAAATAGATGAAGAATTTCCATAAGCCATGATTCTTAAACAGAAAATGAGCTATTTAAGATATTTTCTTTTAAAACAAAAGCTGACCTATGAATAAAAACCTTATTTTTTCCTCATAGATTTTTCCCCTTATTTTTGTAGTTGGTTCTTTCACAATATTTTATAATAATCGGTATATTGTTATATTACAGAAGATAACAAAACCCACTATTCTTTTAAGTACTGTGTACCCAGGATTTAACAAACACTGTATCAGACCCACAGCTGAGTTGAAATTCTAAATCCAGTACTTGAAATAAAATAAGTACCTCTCTTCCCCAAATGCCCTGGCAATAAACTAGAACCGGTGGAATTGAATATTATAAATTCCTTCATAGAGTCACATTCTTCTTAATCTTCTAAATTCTTCAGTAAACTCCATTGATTTATAGCTGAGAACTCATTCCAGGATTCGGAGTAATCTTCTTTCCTAGACATTTGGCAGGCTTGTCACAAAAGCCTTCATCATTCAAATTCCTCCTTTGAGACAACAATTATCCAGTTTTAAAAGCAGTATCATATGTTTAGAAAGTATATGAAGGTCTAATCTTGCCTGTTCGCATTCACCAGCTTTTCTTCTTTATAGCAGAAGACAATTGTTGCAAATCTTATAACACATTCTCTGTTTTGCTAGAAAATTTGGAATAAAAATCAACAAAGCTAATTCCTGTAAAGAATGGCTTCCAGGCTCCCGAGTTATGCCTCTTTTTTCTCCACTTGCTTTTATAATCACTATCCATTGACACCAGTACATTGATAATAGAACAATCCACTTGAATGGTGAAAGTGGATGGAATGAAATCAATGACAGGAGAGCAACCTTGTTCATTTTTCAGATACCCACCCATGACCACATCCTAAGAAAATCCCAAGGTTCTAGGTCTGGAGCCCTCTAGTGGTGGTGAGTGGTGGTTCTGGTCTTTAAAAAGCCACTTTCTGGGGGCGCCTGGGTGACTCAGTGGGTTAAGCTGCTGCCTTCGGCTCAGGTCATGATCTCAGGGTCCCGGGATCGAGTCCCGCATCGGGCTCTCTGCTCAGCAGGGAGCCTGCTTCCTTCTCTCTCTCTCTGCCTGCCTCTCAGTGTACTTGTAATTTCTCTGTCAAATAAATAAATAAAATCTTAAAAAAAAAAAAAGCCACTTTCTGGTTTTCATCTTTTTTTTTTTTTTAAGATTTTATTTGTTTGATAGAGAGAGACACAGCGAGAGAGGAAACATAAGCAGGGGGAGCGGGAGAGGGAGAAGCAGGCTTCCCGCTGAAAAGGGAGCCTGATGGCAGGGCTTGATTCCAGGACCCTGGGATCATGACCTGAGCCAAAGGCAGATGTTTAACAACTGAGCAACCCAGGTACCCTTCTGGTTTTCATTTTCTTATCTACAGAATATATTCATTTGTATACTAATTCATTAAATAATTAACAATCACATGCTACAGGACAGAAACTGTGCTAGGCAATGGTATTAAAACAGAGGTTCAAAAAAATTGCAGTGCACCAGGCTGACCTAGAAAGAAAGCAACAGTATGAAGCACTGTGCCATGTGCTACCTCAGTGCAGGAGGTACAGGAGTGCAAGGATTGTTGGCGAAGACGCCTCACGCACTGAGAGCACTGACAAGGGCTCTGCAGGAAAGCTGAGGCTGAGATGAGTCCTGAAGACAGAGGAAGCTTACTGAAGCCTCCAGATGTGCAAAGCATGGCATTTTTGAGATAGTAAGTGAGGATGGCACTGCAGGTTACAAGCAAAGGAAGGGCATAGAGGATGATGGGCAAAGAGACATCAAGGGCCAACTAAGAAGGGCCCAGAATGACACACAGAAGATGTAGAATCCAGATATAGAAGGAGAGGGAAGCTATTAGAATTTCAAGCCAAAGGATCACACAGTCTGAATTATCATTGGGAGATATTACTCCACTCGCAGAAGGTAGAGGCAATGAGACCCTCTCTGAGACAGCTACTAAAATACGGATACAAACTGACAAGGGTCCAAACAAAGTCAATGGCAATGAGGAAAGAGAGGAGGAGATGGATTCGTGAGCTATCCAGATGTAGAAAGGACATGATTTAGGAACTGTCTGGGAATGGACGATGAGGGGGAGAAAAATAAAACCTAGAATTATTTCTGGAGTATAGTTTGGGAACATGCTACTTTTGTAATGTGTAGGAGACCTATAAGTGAAGACAGTGAGCAGGCAGTGGTAATGTACGAGCCTGGAACACAGGAGGAACGTCAGGGTTGAAATAAAAAACTGGAAATGTTTAATGCATGCAACATACAGATAGGAGAGGAGGGAACACTGTTAATGGAGACAAAAAAGGATGGCTCCAGAGGTAGAAGGGAAAAAAAACACATCAATGTCACTACAGCAAGAGAACTAGGAGTTTCAAGGAGAGAGCAGGCACCCCTGTAAATTCCTATATAGCAGTGAAATCAAATGAAGAGTGATCAGACCCAGGGAATCTCACACCTCAGAGATTACAGGTCACCAAAGAGAGAAAAGTGCCATTAGGGTAGCCTGGACACAAATCAGAATCTGATGGGCTGAAGGATTGGAAGAACCACAAGAAAAGGAATACATTTTCTAGAGGCTTGGGGTAAAGAAAAATATGAGCGAATTGGCTAGAAGATCTTTACAGCTCTTTCCAGCAACAGCATTCTACAAAATTCTGCTAACGAACAGTTATATCAAGAAAATTGGTCATGCTTCTCCAGATATCTAAGATATCTAACTTGCTACCAGCCTGGACATTAGGAAACTGAGGAGAAGGAGCCAGGTGGGTTCAGATCAGGATTCATCTACTTGGAGACTTGGCTTTAGGGTGCTCATGTATGCAGTGCAGTGGCTCCTGTCTACGTAAGAAAGAGGTGGATACGGTGTGCAGACAGCTACTAGCCTCCCTTACCTCGTTGTTTGTGTGGTAGTGGGAGGTGTAGGGAGTATAACCATTTTGTTTTATTTTTTTAATAATTTATTTAATTATTTGAGAGAGAATGAGATCAAGCCAGTGGGTGGAGAAACGAGTGGGTGGAGAGGGGGCGGGAAAGTGAATCTCAAGCAGACTCCATGACCAGCACAAAGCCCAACAGGGGGTTTGATCTCATGACCCTGAGATCACGATCTGAATTGAAACCAAGAGTCCAGTGCTTAACCGACTGAGCCACCCAGGCATCCCAGGAGTATAACCATTTTAAACAGTAGAAAAGATCGAAATTAGCTACAGGGGGGAAAATAATCCATAGATAAATAAATACACAGGAAGAATGCGGTCTCTCCTAAAGGACAGTCATCATGCTGTTTACTCACAGGTGGTCCTGGGGGACCCGGTTTTCCTGGAGGACCTGTTTTTCCTCGTCTTCCCTGGAAACAAAAGAGAAACAGACCATAAATACTGTGATGCCTTTTTCTGCTTTTAGATGAGACAATATTAAATGGCAATTTTAAAGATAGCAAAAATTAAAAAATAATTTCAAGCCCACCTGACCTTTAAACATCAATGAAATCTAAAACCCACAGGCCAAATTTTAATGACCAGCAGGAGAAAGATAGTGCCTGCAAGGAATGAATGTTAACTTAGAGGCAGTCCTTTAAATGCTGTCTACCTCAGTACTGTAGTCAAGTACCATAAAGCATCTGAAAGATGGTCTAAGATTGGCATTTTATCTGACGAGTCTATGGTTTTGGATGCAATAAAACCTGCATTTGTCATCTTAAATTGGTGTTTCTTGAAGAACGGTCTGAATAATTTCATAGGAGTAACCTGAGGGTAGGATTGGGTGTTACAAATGCACGATCTAAAGCTTCATCCTCGACTTACTGGTTTAGAATCTCTGGGCAAGGAATTCATGAATCTGCACTTTAAAACCATCTCAGGTCACTCTTATGCTCACTAGAGTGTGAAAAGCACTACCCGAAGCCATACCGTAATCCTGTGTATAGTATAAAGCACATCAACTAGCTCTTTTCATCCCTATGGATGGTAAAGCTATTTTTTAAGTAAACTAAAATAAATATCCCTTGCTGATCCATCTTCACTATGGCATTGAATGTTAACTTTCCCAAGCTGACCACTAGCTAAATTTCAATCGCAAGAGTTAGAAAAGTAAGATCG
Source organism: Mustela nivalis (assembly GCF_964662115.1). Classification (NCBI taxonomy): domain Eukaryota; kingdom Metazoa; phylum Chordata; class Mammalia; order Carnivora; family Mustelidae; genus Mustela; species Mustela nivalis. The sequence goes on along the minus strand of NC_139024.1, from coordinate 110,643,422 downwards.
TGCTAACATCTCTAGGTGACTGTGTACCTAATATCATTTAAAGGGCAGTTAGTTATTTTTTATAAACTCCCTTTTTAAATTTCTCTCCTTTTCTAATAGAAGGATGTAAGCCTAGGTATTGAAAGCATATATTTTGAATGAGAAGCATTTCTGAGCGTGTTTTATTTTTATTTTTATTTTAGAGAAAGCATGGGAACTGGGGTGTGGGGGTGCAGAGGGAGGAGAGAGAATCCGAAGGTGGGGCCTGGAGTCTGATGCAGGTCTTGGTCGCAGGACCCTGAGATCATGACCTGAGCTGAAATCAAGAGTTAGATGCTTAACCAGTAGAGCCACCCAGATACCCCTCCGTGCATGTTTTTAAAATATGGTCACTGTACTTCACTGTTACTAATTATTTTATTATCATATTGGTAGTATAGTAATACACATTAAGACTTGTTGCTACTGACAAAGTATTGCGTTAATCTTTCAACATTTTTTGGGGGGAGAACTGTAAACATAAACACAGAAAGGCCCATCTCATTCACTAATTTTCTTGCTCTGAAAGTGTCAGGCAAAGTCGCTTCCTCTTTCTGTTTTTTTTCTAGGCTGGGAGTGAGGTAGGAAGTCCAATGTCAGTTAAAGGAGTGGAATAAAACTGGGGAGATAAGTAAGCACATACCACACTATGATCGGATGGGAAATGCTTGCACTGTTGCTGAAGGTACATTAGGTGCACACCATCAACAATTCATACAAAAACAGCAGTTGTTTTTATAAACAATCCTAGCTCACATCCACGAACAAATTTTTAAAACCTTTATTAAAAAGAGAAATATAATTAGTGGTCTTTTCATGTATTTCCTGTTGCAGAGATCTGAACCTGGGAGTTCCTTTGGGGAGCTGTAACTGGAATGAATATATAATTTAATAGTCTGTATACTTAATAAAAGTTATACCCATGTACATCATTTTCTGGTCTTGTAGTTTACACATTCTGAAAATCAATATATTGGGTCTTTTAGTAAATGTAAGTCAATTAGACCCTGAGGACTAATCAATGATAAAAAGTTTACTTACAAAGTGGAAGCACTGTAATTTATTTAGTCACAAGAGCACAAAGAAACAAAATCAATGGCATCGAAGTGGGTGATAGGTTCTTTCTTTTAGGTTGAGGTAAGTTAAACCATGGGATCAACTTCTGTGGGCATTCTCCTTTCTTTAAAGGCGACGTATGTATTGATCTGGGCAGGAAGTAGGGAAAATGAGGCTGACTATTGATCAACTTTTCTCACAGAGTGAATGGTTAAGGCAAACTAAATGTCCGATATTGTAACATACCCTTGTCGTATTTTAGGAGGTGGAGTACAAACATTCACAATTCAGTACGGTGGGGGCAAGCATCCAAATTCTTGCTTATCACTGGTGATTTAAGCGATCACTTAAGTCAACCTTGCAACCGTCCGAGTGCGCCGATGTGTATGCTGGAGGAGCGCTGGGGAATGCTGCCTTTGTTCACGTGTCCTTGCTAAGGGTGGATACGCAGGTAAAGTATTTCTTAAGGCCGTTAATTTACTGGAACATACTGTGTGCCGCAGATAACTTCAGATGGCATGTATTTCAGTTTAAATGTGGTTTGGAGGCTTGAGTTCCTAGTTACTCCCTAATCCTGACTGGAATTCTTTTTAATGATTTTCTTTACAGAGAGACACAGTATACATTTATTTATTTATTTATTTATTTATTTATTGGCCATACAGCCAAAAATTTCAGACTTAGGAATTTAGCTTAAGTCTTCAGTTTCAGTGATCTAGGAAGGGGGCTCCGACAGGACAAGGCAGGAGGGTAAACGGATGAGAAACAGGCTGGAAGCTCCAGAGGATGGTGTCTGGGAGTGGTCCGGAACTACTGGAGTGACAGAAGTTCTGGGCCTACTCCCGGGCATCATCTTTCTTCTCTCTAAGGAGCCCCAGGAATTCAATCCTTTTTCTTCTTTCCTGCCATTCAAGTCCTCCTCCAGCTGCACTGAACAGTCTCCCCTTCTCCTGTTCCTCCAAAAGATCGTTTGCTTTTCCATGTCAAAGCATTCAGGAAAGGCAAAAGCCTCCCCTAAGAGATAATGTAGATTTTTGGTAGAGTGAATTTTATTACTCAAGCCAGGACAGTTCAACTCATATTTTATATTAATTAATGTTACTTGTTACTTATACATGTATCACTAATAACATATGCCAAGACAGCAAGCCTAAGCCACAACTCTCTTCCTAGGACTAAAATCAGATTCCTTCAGTTTTTCTGAGGAAAGGGCATTCCATGAATCTCTGTTCTTTTCTTTACAGGGCTCTAGGGAACTGTGTGGGGATGCCGGGGCCGGGGCGAGGGCTGTTGCTGGTGGAGGCGAAGTGATGGGAGACATAGCTGTCTCACGTTTGTTCCCACGTCTGCCTCCTTCTATTTCAGTGTCTTCCCTGCAATGCTTGCTCAAGACCCACTGTAAAGTGAGACAAAAAGTAGGGACTTGGATGAGTGTGGGGATGAAAATCCTGGCAGACAAAGATAAATGCTGAGCTGGGGTGACCTTCCTGGTTAGGATGCCTGCTCCCAGGTGGCCATTTGTTCATAAGCGATTGTGATAAATTGGAGCCTGGCTGATGGGGACCTACTGTTCCAGCATAATCACAATTTGGCTAATCCACCCCTTTTCTGAAAATGGGAGTATGAAGCATAGAACAGATTCACCATATGAGGTTGCCCTGGAAACCTCAAAGTGCCCAACATGTAAATTTCCTGTTTGGAAGTAGTGTAAAGGTTAATAGACAGCAGTTTAGATATTTGTCTAATGATTTAAGCCCAGCGGTGCTCAGACCTGATTGTGTGTCAGCATCATCAGGAGGGCTAGTTAAAACAGATCAGTGTATGTAGAGGAAAAGGGAACCCTTGTGCACGGTTGGTGGAAATGCAAATTGGTGCAGCCAGTTTGGAGGTTGGAGTTTCCTCCAAAAGTAAAAATAGAACTACCATACTGATTCTACTCTATTTGCTAAGGAAAAAGAAAACACTAATTTGGAGAGATATATGCACCCCTATATTTCTTGTAGCATTACTCACAATAGCCAAGATAAGTGTCCGTCAGTAGATGAACAAAGAAGATATTACACACACACACACACACACACACACACACACACACACTGAACTATTGCTCCACCATAAAAAAAGAATGAAATCTTGCCATGTGTCATAACACGGACAGACTGAGAGGTTATTATGCTAAATGACATAAGTCAGATCAGACAGAGAAAGACAGATACCACATGATTTCACTTATATGTGGAATCTAAAACAAAACAAAACAAATGAACAAACAAAACAAAATAAAACAGAAAACCTACTCTGAAATACAGAGAACAAACTGGTGGTTGCAAACAGCGAGGAGGGTGTGGGAGAATGGCTGAAATGAGTGAAGGGGATTAAGAGGTACAAAATTCCACAGGGATGTAAAGTACAGTGAAGAGAAGAAAGTTGAATAATTTTGTATGGTAACAGATGGTAAGTAGACTAATTGTGGTGATTATTTCATAATAGATATAAATGTTGAATCACTGTGTTGCATATTTGAAACTACTATAATATTGTATATCAACTATACTTAAAAAAAACAAAACCAACAGATTTGACTCCCCAGTTGAGAGTTTCTGATTCACGAAGTCTTGGGGCAGGGCCTGCGAATTTACATTTTTTTTAAAGATTTTATTTATTTATTTGACAGACAGAGATCACAAATAGGCAGAGAAGCAGAAAGAGAGAGGGGGGGAAGTGGGCTCCCTGCTGAGCAGAGAGCCCAATGCGGGCTTTGATCCCAGGACCCTGAGATCATGACCTGAGCCCAAAGGCAGAGGCTTTAACCCACTGAGCCACCCAGGCATCCCAAGAATTTACATTTTTAATAGGTTCCCAGTAATACTGACGCTGCTGACCTAAAGACCATACTTTGAGAATCCCTACTCTCAGCCTCAAGCTCTTACTCATATTTCAAGTTAGGCAATCATGTAGAACTGCTAATATCCTGTAAATCTTGTAGCTTAGAATAAAAAAGCCCAATTGGTTTTGTGATTATGTGAGTTTATGTGAATAAAAAGCCCACTGTCAAGTTTAAGAGCACCTGGAATGGAGTCCTGCCTTTTTCTTTTATGGAAATTTTTCGTGTCAAAATTTCATTGCTGTAAAATTGATATTCATACCTCACAACACATCTGCTAAGCACTAAAAAAAAGATCATATGTAAATTCCTACCATATACACCCATTAGGATGGCCTTCTTTAAAAAAAACAGAAAATAAGTGTTGGCAAGGATGTGGAAAAATTGGAATACTTATTCACTCTTGGTGAGACTGTAAAATATTGCAACTGCTATGGAAAACACTATGCAGATTCTTAAATCTTAAATTCTTAAAACCTTAATTGTTTAAGTAGGACTACCATGTGATCTAGAAATCCCACATCTGGGTGTATATCTAAAAAACTGAAAGCTAGCTTTTGAATTTGTATATCCATGTTCACAGCAGCACCAGCCAGAATAGCCATGAGGAGGAACAAATTCAAATGTCTACTAACAGATGAATGGGTAAACAAAATGCAGTATATACATACAATGGGATATTAGTTAGTCTTAAAAAGGAAGGAAATTCTGATACAGGCTACAAGGTGGATGAACCTTGATGACATCCTGCTAATTGAAACAAACATAGTGAAATAAGTTACCAAACAAAAATACTGTATGATCACTGTATGCATCCCTTAGATGAGGTACTAGAGTAGTCAAATTTATAGAAACAGAAAGTACAATTATAGTTACCTGGGGGGTGAGGGAAGAGGTTAGAGGGGAGTTGTTTAATGAAGATAGAGTTTTAGTTTTGCAAGATGAAAGAGTTCTGGAGATCTTTTTCACAACAATGTGAACGTACTTAACACTACTGAACTTTACACTTGAAAATGGTTAAAATGGCACGTTTTATATAATGTGTATTTTTCCACAATTAAAAATGATACTCATGACACGACATCTAATACATGGTCATAATAACATTAGTTCCTTCTCATCCTGCTCTTCTGCCATCCTCTGCCCAACTGTCCATATTTTTAAATTTAGAAATGTTTGATAACATATCAAGAAAACAGATAATATGGATTGTGTATGAATTAAAAAGTATAGCCAACTCTTACCTATGTATATGGAAATATGGAAATTTTTTCATCTAAAATAATAATTGAGGAGCCCATGAAGCATAGAAATATGAGAACTAAATTATGGGGCATTCATACAATGGGATACAATACAGCAAAAAAAAAAAAAACCCTGAATGGACTATACTATATGCAACAATACCAGTGACTCTTGCAAACAGAGTGTTCATCAGTTTATAAAAGGAATAAACTCAGGCAAAGATAATCCATGCTGTTAGAAGTTACGACAGGCTACCGCAGTGGGAGCGGGGAGTGGAGGAAAGCACCTGGGGGATGTTACAGTGTGGGTGATGCTGATATGTGGTGTGCCAGTGACATGGCTGGGGTCGATATTTGAAAGATCACCACGCTATATATCCTTATGATACATACATTTTTTCTGAATGTATATTACAATAATTTGAATGTATATGACAATTAAAAAAAATGAAACCAGGAGATTTCAACAATAGAATGATTTTATTTGAATTATCTAATGACTACAGCCATCTGCATTTGCTGTGTGGAAGGCTGCAGAGGGTCACTATTGTCAGGAAGATTAAAAAAAAAAAAAAAGACAGGGCTACTTAAATAAATGACATCTACAAATTTTCAACCGTTAAAAATAACCATCCTTCCAGGATGACTTGCAGTATGAGAGCACATGTATCTTAAATTAGTCACTTGATTTATAAACACTTGGCCCCGCAGGAGCATTAAGAAGAGAAAGAATGCAAATAATGGGCTACTGGTACTTAGCTGACAGATGGTTTTTGCTGCTGATGAGGATGATGACGATGAAGACAAGGTTAAAGCAGGAACTGGACTTTAATAAGGGGTGATACGCAGACTGCGAGCCCACAGAGGAGACACATGGGAAAGCAGGCTCTCTCAATTGTCAGATCTTGCCAATACAGCTGGCTCCTCTCAAATAGTTCCCTGTTCCCGTGTGTGTATTTCGCACACTCTTAGGCATCAGCTCAGCCTGAACAAGGTATCAAGGAAATGTCATGGAAGAGGAGACAGGGCCTTGACTGGCACCCACAACTGTGAATGAGGTGTTAATTACACAGGAAAACATTGCAGACTCTTTGGGGAAGTTTAGTTGTCTCTTTTTACATTGTGAGCGGAAATAAGATTTATGACTGATATAAAAAGTTACCACATTTTGAAATCAATGATATGTGAAAAAAAAAATAGGAAAGGAATACTGATGTAAGCAATGCATAATATCCTAGATGCATTTTACTTCTTAACAGATATTTAAAAATACATCTATGATAGCAACAGCTCTAGTCATGAAGTTCTCATTATTTCAGGGATCAGACAAGTGGCTCTTGTAAGGACATGGGAAAATGTAATTCAGCAGGGACACATAGGTTTAGAGCTGTGGAAAGATGAATGCATAGTGTAATGCCATTCTCAATATTGCCTTCCTTTTTTAGGGTGGGATCTCAAAATTTCTAAATCATTGCACAATTTCCCTGTCTTTCTGTCCCTTTCCTTGCTTTTCCTTGTACAGACTTTGAGTAACTACAGTGGCTTTTCAAAACCAGTTGGAAATATGACAATATTATCTAAACCTCCTCAGCTACAACTGAACAAGCAATAATCTGAATAAATGATAACACTTCATCAAAGCATTGGACTGAGCCAAATGGTCTAGTCTGTGGTCTGTAATGTCTGGAGTCACTGTTCAGTATTCCTATTATTATGTTGTTACTAATCTGGTCATGAAGATAAGTAATTCCAGGTCTCACCTCTTAACCCTCTTCTTATTGGATGTACCAACAATCAACTTTTCCCTCTGTGCCCCGAGCAACCCATGGTGTACCACAAATACGTAAGAAAAGTCTATGACTAATAATTACTAAAATGGTTACCATTCATCAAGTGCTTGCCATAGTCTAGGCATAGAGTACTTAGCAATGACTTAACATTATTTTGCTTAGTCTTTTTAAAACTACTGTGCATGGGTGGCGCTGTTCCCCCTTTACAGAGAAAGGTTGAACAGCTAGCTCCAAATCAACTCTCCTCTTAACTGGGGGGGCCAAATTTTAAGCCCAAGTACGTTTGAGATCTTAAAACCTATAATCCTCAGGATTAAGGTTTCCTTGGTGGGTATCCTGATCATTCACAATTTAAGTTACTTTGCTGCTGTGATTGTTGAGGTTCTCTTATTTTCTCAAAACCAAGGCAGATTTTTAAATGTCCCAGGTGCTTTTCACTTTGTCCTTTGGAATTTGGGTCTCCTGAGGTCTCACCTGCTCTCCTGGCTTCTCTTTGCTCTTGCCCCAGAATCTACCCTGACTTCTGCAGACCTTCCAACATGCCAACCACAACCTTCCGTTAGGATTTGTCTGGACTCCTGACTGAATTGCCAAACCACCAAACTCGCTCAGTCCCGATTTCTGGCTCTGTTTTCCACGCCTGCCATTGTCAATCTCTGCCAAGGCACTCGGCTCATCTCGGTATCATGGGTGGGGCAGAAGTAGGATGTGGCTAAACAATTTCCTGAACACGCTGTGAATATATTTTCACATCTTCGTGCCACATTAAGGGAGTGGATGCTGGAAGTGCACTATGAAAAGTTCTTTTCCTCCATAACTGGCAATTCACAGCAGGCATGCTCGCAGACTAGAAAAGGGGAATCGGGCTGTGTACACTACCTTCCTTGTCTGAGGGCAATGCCACTGGTCTTCTACATCTCTAAGCACTTTCAGAATGCCTTGTGAAAGCCAAAATTTATCTTTCGCCTTTGTTAAGGGAACTGTTATATTTCTAATTTAGGGCAGGTAAAATCAACATGTAGATGGAAAAATCGTGCAGAAACACTGTTGTGTCTACTTTCACAGAAACGTGAAAATGAAAATAATGGGGTCAGAGAGGTCAGACTCTGAACACACTTAGCTCTACCTACCAGCCCGGGAACAAAGAAATCATTAATGACATTTTATATCTTGATTTCACTTAATGTAAAGTATTAGATGGTATAATTTCAGCATTTTTGAGTTGCCTACTTTAAAAGATGAAATGTACCCTCAAGGGCGGTCTTTTAGAACCGCATTTTCAATGTGCAGAATTGATTAACCACCGTCAAATAAATTCATAGGAATACATTTTGCAGCTATCTAATAATTGCCTGGTGATGGAAGAGAATTCCAGAGGATCCATAAGATGAACTATACTGGTCACCTGATTTCAAAAGAGAATTTTCAGGGCACAATTCTCAATTCACCAGTTTGAATTTGCTAGGTCAAATTGCACTTGGATGTTTAAATGCTGAATTCAGAATCAAACCCTAACAAAAAGATGGGTGAATTCGTTTAAGGAAAATGTACTGTGTTTTCCATACTATGCAAGGGAAAAATACAGTAAAATGACTAAGACCTGGATCTTGCCTTCAGACTAGAAGAGGAAGGACAGTTATTCATAACAACTATTTGGATAGACTTGTTCATTTTGTGTTAAGTAAGCCAAGGAGTTTGGGGCCGGCTTGGAATAATTCTCATCCATCTTCTCTTTAGGGAAAGGGAGAGGGAGGGTCACCAGCATGGAAATGAAATGTAGGGAGGAAGCCACCTGTACATCCTCAGCAAAAAGATGTGGCACCAAACCCTAAAGAGGGAGAGCTCTTCCTGGATGCTTCTGCACTGACACAGATGTGTGTATCCTCTTTGGTCCTTTTCTCCTCTGATACTTATCACCAACATTTCGGTCAAGTGTGCTCAGACGGCATTTCCCAGCCCAACACTCCCCCCCCCCCTCAATTATTGATTGATCCAAGTATTGGGGAATGAACTGATGACCTTCAAACACTGAACACTTGAGGACATGCCATTATGCCAATACTGGGTGTATTTTTCCTTGACTTGAATACTACTTAACATTTCTTCAAACTTCACATCCAATGCCACTTGAATCTATGACTGAGTAGAAGTAGTATGGAGTCTAGCCTCATCAACCTGTCTCTCCAGATAGTCTCTCCCTCCTTCTGCTCCAACCTTTTCCCAGCATAAGGTTAAGATTTCCTGGGAAAGCCAATGTCCCACTTGGTCCTTGCAGCTCTGGTGGTGGGTCACTTGCTAGATTCTTTTTATGTTCTCCTTTGATTTTTCCATCCCCTTTAGGGAGCTATCCTACAGGCAGAAATCCCAGCTACATCTTGTTCCTAGCATCCTGCCTTCATGTAGTACATACATATATACGTATGGATTTTTACATAAATCCTGCCCAACTCAGCTTTATCAACCTTGTATAACTTTCCATTACCACTTTTTAACTCTTCATTTGTTCATTTCTCACTCTTCGCTGTGTCTTTGTAGGATATTTCCCCCACTCTCAGGCAGCATATTCCCAGATTCATTCATTCATTTATTCATCCATCCATCCATCCATCTATCCCTCTATCCATTCATTCAACAAACATTTACTGAGCCCCTAATATAGCCAGATCATTCTTGCCCTTTTATTGGTAAACAATAATAGTAATAGATAGCCTATGGTCCTTATTCTGTGCCAAATACCATCCTAAGCAATTTACATCTTTTTATTCACTGAGTCTTCAAAATATCCTTGTGTCATCTCTGCCATACAGGATGAGGCAACTAAGTGACAAGCAACCTGCCTAAGATCACTTGCTTAGTAGGTAGCAAAGCTGCAGGCAACTTGGCTGTATCATCTCTGATCATGCTATACTTACGGCACATCTGATAACTAAACAAATAAAGATAAGAATTTCGGATAGCAATAAGAATTATTTAAAAAAAAAGGGGGGGGGGTGAAGAATATAAAGTTATATAGGGAGGTATGCAGTTTTAGATAGAAAAATCAGACCCTTGAACCAAGTGAATCTGTGAGCCATGCAAGGTCTGAGAAAGGGAATGCAGCAGAGGAAACAGCAAAAAATAAGTCCTGAGTATGGCTTTTCAAAGAATAGCAAGAAACAGAGGTGGCTAGAGAAGAGCATGTCCATTTGGTGGGGGTAGTGGGCAAGCCAGATTATTCTGGACCTCATAGATTATGATGAAGGTTTTAAGTTCTATTATTTTGATTATGATGGGAAGTTACTAGAAGTTTGTCTTTAAAAAGTCATATAATAGAGGCTGATCTAAGTGCCTAAGTAGATAATAGGCAGGAAAGTAAAACTACTACAAAGTCATCATTTAATACAGGGGCTCAACAGAACTGATTTTAGGTTATCTGACTTGGATTCCTTATGGCAACACTTCCTTCCATTTGTGCAGATAATGAGGTGTTGATTCTCGAAATAGCATCTTATGATGGTTTATTTCAAGTATCAACTTGATGGGGCCATATTTGGTCAAATATTATTCTGGTGGTTTTTGTAAAGGTGTTTTTGGGGGGGTAAGATTAACATTTAAATCAATAGACTTTGAATAAGCAGACAGTCCTCCATAGTAGAAAACTTGTCTAATCAGCTAAAGGTCTGAATAGAACAAAGACTGACTGACTACTCCAGCCTCCAGTCTGCCTGCCTACTCCATGGATTTTGAGATTTACTAAACCTCCATAACTGTGCAAGCCAATTCCTTAAGATAATTCTATGTGTACATATCTTGTTGGTTTTGTTTCTCTAGAGAACCCTAATACACATTTCCATTTACATGTACAGATATTTTTTACCTTCCATTAACATTTTATGTTACTGAATATATTATTATTTGATATTTGCCCAACTCATTGTTTTTGATTAGAACAGAAGATATACAAGGATGTGAGATACATTTTATCATTCACTGTGAACTATGACTTTAAAATAGAGAAAGCTGCATTGTGTAAGTAATCTTGGTAGAGTTATACAAGGATATTAATAATTTAATGAACTCGTACTCAAGGGGGAAAAATGTTCTTGAAACATGTCAGGATGAATTTTCAAGGGAAGGACCTAATTAGCAGTGTCTGAAGCATATGTCATCACATTTAGAAAACAAGAACTAGTCCCTGTGGACAGAATGGTACGTTGGATTTTAAAGCTTTAACTACTCTAGTTAATACATATGATTAATGAGCAATATGTCAGTTACTGGCCTAACTCAAGTTAAAGACCTTCCAGGGGGGAAAAAGATGTTTTAACTAATACAGAGAAATAAGCAAATATAGTTTATAATCCCTTTTATATTATGATCAACCAATAACTTAGAGTCCTTATTGGGAAATGATATCATTGTTTGGATGGCTTTTAAAATATAGGATCAAAGCTACAAAGATGCCCTAAGGTAATGGATGACCAATGTTCAGTCCCAATGACCTAACAAATGAATCCCGAGAGGCCAATAAAAGACCAAAAGCCCTTATTGTTGGATTATGGTGGAGAAACCAACAGCTGGGGAAAAATGTATATATGTGAGTAGTTATGTCATTATCTTTTCCTTATATATAGTATTTTTATCTGATTATTTAAGTAAAATCATATCAAAGAAATAGGAGTTAAGTCCATTTGAAGGAGAGAACCCATGTAGACAGGGTCTATTTGATAGTGAGATCTCCAGAGTTAAAGAGAAAAACCCAATTGCTTGTGTTTGTGATTCTAAACATAAAATCACGTGGTAATGTTCATAGGTTCATTTAGCTATTTGGGCTCCTGAAGACAGAACCTTAATTTAAATCCTCCAGAAACATCAATAAGTAACTACAAAAGAACTAATGGTGTAAATGATCAAAACTATAGATTTGTTTACTACCTTAATGAGAAATGAACTGCCAGTGAAAAACACAAATGATTCAGAAAACAAAGTAAACACATAATCTTAGATCAATAATAAGCATTTGTACATTTATTACTTATTACTTACAGTGCTTACTATACAATAATTATTGGAAATTAAAGAGAAAATTAGATACAGATTCTAGCCTTGATGGGTTTATACTCGAGTATGAAAATATTTCTCTTCCCTCTGTATAAGGGTTTTTTTTTCCCCCACACATAAATTAAAGTTGCATAAGAGATCCAAGGAAAGAGTATATAATTCACCATTATTTTCAAGATTTTGGAAGTTATGTGAAACCTGGATATAAATGGCTTTGGATTTGGATAGCGTTGCAATCTTTCTATTTTGGCATATTTTACATATGTAGCATACTTGGTTGTCCATGGTCATATTTTATATTATATAGAAAGGTATATATATTCAGTAAAGTTGACTATAGATTCGAACTCATATATTTATAATAAAAATGACTGATCATTGGCTTAACAACAATGATAGGATGGAAAGCAGTATGCATTGTTTGCGAAGCCAGAGACAGGATCTTTAGTACCTTCCCTTTTATTTATGAGCTAAGCAAACCTGACAAGTCATTTAATCTCTCAGCCTTAGCTGCATCCACCGTACAAGAATAAAAAGATACCTGCCCTCATGGAGATTACAGTCTACTACAGAGACAGATAGTAACAAAGTAAGTAAGTTTTAGTGTGGTCCATGGTGACAGATGCAACCAAAAAGAACACAGGAGAAGGGGTTAGGGAGCATCGTGAAGAAGTCAGAGAAGGCTGTGTTGCAAAGCTGACCTGTGAGCCAAGATCTCAAAGAGGTGAGGGAGCAGCTCAGTGGAAATCTGAGGGAAGTGACAAATACAAGGGCCGGAAGTGGAAATTTCAAGAACTGCAGAAAGCCAGTGAGGCAACTCTGGTGTGAGAGGAGAGAGGAGGTAGAATCTATGGGGCCTGTGGAGCAGAACCCTGCAGGCCACTGTAGGGAGTTCAGCTTTTACTCTGAGTAAGAGCCCCAGTTTGTCCTTTGTGAAGTCTGAATATTCATGGAATAAATAAGCCACAGGGATAAAAGGAACAGCACAGGAATGGAGTCGATGGTATTGTAATAGTGTTGTATGGTAACAGAAGGTAGCTCTACGGTGCTGGGTGCTGGGCACAGCACGACCTACAGAGTTGAGGAATCACCATGTTGTACACCCGAACTAATGCAACACTGTGTGTCAACTATACTCAAATTTTAAAAAATCAAGTTAGAATTTTAATTTCATTTAAAGGCGAAGGTCAAATCTATGAATCTTACCTCCTTAGGCAAAATGTTTACATTTGAAAACTTCAGTGCCAACTCTGCCAGTCATCAAACCAATCCTTATCCATGCTCAAAGCAGAAAAGAACTAGGTAGCTGATGACACATATTACCACGATTTCTGTGGACATATCTTACCCATAAGTCAGCCATGGTGACATGGTAAATGCTAGCACATTCTACATAAGGTTCTGTTTTAGGCCAGTAGGTTGACCACAATTCTAAGTTTTAAAGAGAGCATTTGGGATATAGTTTTCCTTCATATTTGCCAAGAATGTAATTGATCCATAAGCTCTACATCTGAATGTGTTCGATTACCTTCTCCATGCCCCCATACAGTTTAACCTCTCGGAAAGCTTGGAACCTTCTGCACTGAAGAATGGGTAGGCATTTATGGAAAACTCTGTTGTTGTAGAGGAGCCATAAAAAATATGTGAGGAGAGCATAGATATATTCCAATAAACTTTATCTACAATAACAGATGGTGGGTCAGATTTGGGCCAAGCATGGTCTGCTGACTCCCAGTCTATTGTTTTCATTGTTCTATCTTCAGTCTATAACAGTACCTTGCAAACAGTAGGTGCTCAATTAATCTTTGTTCTTATTTTGGGACTGAGCTAACAATTAAATTGGAATTACATGTAATTTGTTAAAAAGATACTGGACAAATGAAGAGCTTGCACTAATGAAAAAAAAAAAAAAAGAATGTGATCTCATTTATTACGATACTTTTAGACAAGGCTCAATACCCAAACTATAGGATTAATTATGTCTCAAAATTTCTTTAATCCTAAAGAAATCCTAGTGATGTTTTTATTTGTTTTATTTGTATTTCTGTTAATATTGTTGTGGGGGACATAAGATAAAATCCTCTTAAGTACTCTGAAATTATTTTGTTGAGAATTAAAAAAATGCAAATATATAAAAAGAGTAAAGTAACAAATGATTACTTTCCCCACAATGTAGAATTAACAACTGGTAATATTTTATAATATTTTCTTCAAGACTTTTCAAAAATAAACAAAATGTTACAGATTAAATGGAAGCATTTTGGACCACCTCTAGTCCTGTTTCCCTCACGACTCTGAGGTGTAACTACTCTCATTAGTTTGATGTCTCATTAGTTTCTTGAGGTCCATGTATTCTTTAAAAAAAAAAAAAACCATGCACAAATATGTGTATATGTATATAAATATTAAAAAAATAGTATCATATTTTTAAATTTGTGTAAATTACTTTTTGTATGTACCCTTTAACAATATTTTCGTACTAATTTTGTACTTTATCCTTGTTGGGAGTTTGTATGTGTGTATATGTCTGTGTGTAGATAATTTCTCCAAAGGAAAATATTTCCAAAGTAGCAAAATACAGAAGTACAAAAAGTACAAGACTATTTACTATAAGGCAAAGTCTAATTGTTTTTTTTTTTTTTTCAGGTTTTGTATATTGGGGTCTAATGTTGCTCAAGTCTTTCAGCCAAGAAAAGAACTAATGGCCCAAGGAATTCAGGAATTTAGCACCATTTTATTTTTCTCTGTTTGAAAAACTTCATCCTGTAAAATGTCAGTTCAATTAGTAACATTTGGTAAGTGCTGTAATGGCATAACTCACTTGCAATATTTCCATTCATGCAGCTAAATTTTAAAACACCTAATTGGGGATCATAAGGACTTCCAGTTACCTAAAACATTAGTAGTATCTCTAATATCACAATAATGGCAAATATTTTGAAATGGAATTTAAAGTGTCATCTGAGCCAGCTGAGATTAAATCTGGGTCTACTGATCCGAAGTATCAGTTTCTTAGAGCTTTGAAACAGAGTATCTGTGTTCACTAAGCTAGATAGATAGTGACCTTAAAAAGGCCTTTTGTCATATTTCATAATATCAAGGACTGGAAAGAGAGAGAATGAAGATCCTTATGAAACATTTGCAGTCCATAAAACATTTCAGAAAGTACTTTGTCAACCTGTGCTATAAACAGTTTAGTAGTGATGTGCTGCTGGACTGTGCGCGTGTCTATATGGGGACAAAGAGAAGAACCTTCCAACACTCTTCTATAATACATCTAGAAATACACACGTTTCGGGGAGAGCAAATTTTAGCAAAGTTTATTCAAATAGCACTTTATGAAATGGCAAGGTCCACCAGATGGCACTTCCGAGCTCCCACTGGATAGTGCTAACTGAATTTGATGACCCAGGAGACAGTTAGCTGATAGGGTACTTCTGTGCTAATGAGAAAAAGACACCTTTCCTCCTGGTGGCTGCCGCCAAATAAGGGGGCACACAGTTGACTGGTGGGGCACAGGCCAGATGTCAGTAGCCAAGCACCTGTTGACTAGTTGCACTTTTTCAGGGCAAATGTGTTAGGTGACAACTTCATAAATGTCTCTGGGATGCTAAAAGAACCACTAAATCTTTGCCATGGTTTTAATACTAATAGATTTCACTGTGCTCAAATACTTGGAAATTACTACTATAAGTATGATATCACATTTAGCAGTTAAGGAACACCTGCCATGTGACAGGCCCTATCCCAGCTATGTTCCATATATGTTTTTTCTAATCATCACTTCAGACTAGGCATTGTTGGTGTCATTCCCACTGCAGAGCTCCGGCTCAGAGAGGAAAGATAGCATTGCCCGGGTCAGAGAATCGGGGCTCCTCCAGAAGTCTGCGTGACTCCAGAACTCATGATCTTGGAGGGTTTGCATTGCTGATGTGATGGAGAGGTTAACACTTTATTAATGAAAATCTCAAGCAAGCAGATCGCCACAGAATGTATGAACCAACCCATCAAGTGATGACTGGCCCTCCTTCCACTGGGATGGTGTGTGGGTTGCTTTGGCTACTGCCAAAGCCATTCTCTGGTAGGAGTACTTCACCGACCAGCAAGCATTCATGAGCACAAGTTGTAGGTCAGGGGAGAGAAGGAAAGTTGAGGGTGTCAATAAGGAAATAAATGGATACAGCCTCAGACAGAGAGGGGGCTGGGCAGAGACAAAGAGGCAGAGAAGCTTTTGTACCAGTGTCAGGTACAAAATCAGTGTCATTGGATGTCATGCATTTCCCACCACATTGGTTAAACTCTTTTGAATATTATGTTGTATTCTATTTCTTTTTTGAAAAGTCTTATTAGGACCTATTAAGCTGATTTCTGGCCTTCTAATGGATCATTGCACACAGTGTGAAAAACATGGCTATTATGGAACCAGAGCTTAGCAATAGATTTCTGTTAGAACTCAACTCTACCAATTTCTTGCTCTGTGACTCTTTAACTTGCTCTTTAAGTTCTTTAAGCCTCAGTGTTCTTTTCTGAAAAATGGAGATAATAATCCTTAACAGAGAAGGATGTTGTAACCAGGATAATAATATAGAATATACCATTATTTATATTGTATATATAATATTATATAAATATAATATAATTATATAAATATATTATAAATATAATATAAATATATTATAAACATTATAGAAATATATTTATATTAAATATATTTAATATAAATATAATGTTATATTTATATTATTGTAATATTACATATATAGAGATTATATGATATGATTGGTATATAATCAAGCACCAACAACTGATGAGATGGTCCAAAATTCTCAGTTTTGTGACCAAGTCAGCTTTATCCATGCTAAAATTAGGCACGTTCATTTTACCTAAAGAAAACCAGTCAGCATGAACCTAAGCTCAGCTACCAAGTTAGTTATCCTATAGATCTTTACCTGGATACTTTTAACCATATCTTGTTTGCCTCTCCATGCACCCAAATGCAATACATAATTGCCTTTTTTTGGGCTCTAGAGGTTTTAACTCCTTTGTATAAGATGAATCCTCAGATCTTACAAAGGTAAGTCAGACTATTGTTCACATTTTACCCATTCATTTCCTTTTATCTTCTTCACAAGGAGAAAACTGAACAGGTGAGAAAGGAGAGTCCTCCCTCCTCTTAGGATACTTTCCTAGAAATTCTATTTACAAAATAACTTTTAGCTCCTCTGCTTGTCTTGACCTGTAGTTAGATTCCAAATAAACTAACATAGGTAGCCAGGAATAAAGCAGAGCAGACAGTAAAATACATTAGCCTGGCTGAGTGCACATTTCTCTTAATTATTACAAGGTTGAACTATTTTATATATTTAATTAGCAATACTTCAATAAAAGGAACTTTTTTGCTGGTGATAAAATGTTTGTTAAATTTTTAGCCTAAAGTCAGTGTAACTCACTAAATCAGTACTTCTCTAACTCTGTGGTGGTGGACTGGTTTTTAACGTTTACAATTTGTTATGGGTTGGCACTTTTATAAAATATAATAACACCAAATTACTAGAGAAAAGTGAAATAAGGACATGTTTACTATTGGATTCAATAGACATAAAATAACACTTTAGTAAATATAATCTAACAAACTTAACAGAGAGAAAAAGAAAATAATTTATTAAACTGTACATACTGTTGCAAGTGTATATATGCTGATAAGAAGGATTCACAATTATGCTTGGAACTTTTAGTTCTTTGCAATTATGATGGAACAAAAGTTCTGAGTGAGATAGTGATCCCCATACTAAGTGCCTATAAATACTCTTTCAGACAAATGAACCTATCAATGAAACTATCATTGAAAGTTTTAGTATAGAAACTTTATACTAGGGGCACCTGGATGGCTCAGTCAGTTGAACGTCTCACTCTTAATTTCAGTTCAGGTCATAATCTCAGAGTCCTGCATTGGGCTCTGTGCTGGGCATGGGGTTGGTTTGAGATTCACTCTTTCCCTCTCCCTCTGCCCCTCCCCGCTAATAAAACCCCTTTATATTAAAGCTTCTTGTTTGTTAACATTTAACCTAAGTTGAAGTGACAATGCTACTTGTAGGGCATAACTTATCTGCAGTGCTTCATTGTTTGGATTTACTGATATTCAGTACAGAAGTCAGTTTAACAGTGGTATGTTAATAAGAAGGAAATAAAAGATTCCAAACTTGCTTTAGCAAACTCAGGAGAATAATCTTTATAATTTTTATTAAAAAATGAAGTGATGCTGCTTTTTAAAAAATTCATCTTTAATCTTTCATCAGTAGCCAGTTCCAACAATCTACCCTGTCCATTTACATTTAATTTACATTATTTTTCATTGAAAGAAATGAATATGGCATCCTGGAATTCTTTTATTTTTATTTTTATATTTTTATTTATTTGAGAGAGAAAGAGAAAGAGAGAGAGAGAGAGCACGAGAGTGGGGTGGGAAGGGGTGGGCGGGGGGAATCTTCAAGCAGACTCCCTTGCTGAACACAGAGCCTGATGTGGGTTCCAGGTCATGACCCATGAGATCATGACCCAAAAAACCCAAACCAACACTCAACTGACTGAGCTACCCAGGTGCCCCAGCATCCTGGAACGGTTATATATGCATCTTCTTTGTTTATGTATGTATTTTCTTCTGATGGAAAATAAAATTCAAAACATTCTATCAAATGTCAAAAATATTTGGTGATAATTTTCACTGATGTAGGAAATTGTCATTTATTTCTTCAAAAACAGTAGTAAAACTATGAGAATATACTGCAATAATCTGTAGAAACTTCAATTTTCCCTCTTCAGTTTTCTTCTGCTGTTGAAAAATACATTGCATTCTTCCTTCTCTTGGAAGGATAGATATTATTAAAAATATTAAAGATGGGTGAATAAGCGAGTCTGTCAAATTGTCCAAATTACATTTTTTTAAAAGGTGAGTAGAAACTGATTTCCTCTTTTTCTCTCACTTACCCTACCTCACAGTTCCTGGTAACCATCATTCTAGTCCTTTTCTATGTGTTCATAGAACACATAGATTTTAGATTTTAGATTTCACATATAAGTCATATCAGACAGTATTTGCCTTTCTCTGTCTGACTTACTGCACTTAGCATAATGTTCTCAAGGTCCATCCATGTTGTCCTAAATAGATTTCCTCCTTTCTCGTGGCTGACTAACATTTCATTGTATATATACACTATGTCTTTATCCATTCATTTGTTGATGGACACTTAGGTTGTTTCCATATCTTGGCAGTTGTGAATAATGCAACAATGAGCATGGGAGTGTAGATACCTTTTCGATATACTGTTTTCATTTCCTTTGGATACATATGCACAGAAGTGGGATTGCTGGATAAAATGGTAGTTCTGTTTTAAGTTTTTTGAAGAACCTATGGTGGCTGCATCAATACACATTCCCACAAATAGTGCTTTTGAACTTACTTCTGTTCTGTGTATAAATGTTGCTTACACTTTGATGGAATCATTGCTACAGGAGCCCGTCCATCTCTGCAAATGACATGCTATGCTTTAATACTTCACCATCAATGAACTGAACTCACTATATGAATGATCATACTTCCTAATAAAACTAATGCCAATTCTTTTGATCTTTATTTCTTTGAAATTCCTTTCATGGTCAGCAGTTAGTTTATTTCTAATGAAAATATGTGTGTCGGGGTGCCTGGGTGGCTCAGTGGGTTAAGTCTCTGCCTTCGGCTCGGGTCATGATCTTGGGGTCCTAGGATCGAGCCCCCAATTGGGCTCTCTGCTCAGCAGGGAGCCTGCTTCCCCCTCTCTCTCTGCCTGTGTCTCTGCCTTCTTGTGATCTCCCTGTCAAATTAAGAAAAAAAAAATTAATAAAAAAAAAAAAGGAAATATGCGTGTAAATAACCCTGTGAAGCTTGTTTTGTCATTAGTTAGTTGGGGTTAAAAATAAATAATATAAATTCTAGTTCCCTAACTTAATTAAACTCAAAATAATTAAAAATATTTTATAAAAATAAATGATTACATTTTCTCAGTTTTTTGTTTTTTTTTTTTTTGGTGGATTACAGTTGATGAGGTAACCTTAAAATGTCGTATGTTTTGATGTGGCCCTATTGTTCGTGACTTGTAGGTAGCTGCTCTCCACGTGGTTTAACAACACACAACTCATTTATGGCCTATTGGATGAGTCCAATAATCACATGTTTAGAATATACAGCAATATTCAATTGTCATCGTTTCTAAATATGTATTTTCAATTTGTGTACTTATCATGGTGCCCTATCACCTTGTCTGAGCACCATACTTGAATAGCCTTGTATTACAAAGCACCCACAGTTCATTAACTCCTATCTCTTTTAAGGGGACAAGCCTTTCAATTCTTCTATTCCTTTTAAATGCTTTTGGTATGGTGAACAGTGTTCTAGGCTTTAAAAGAGAGCAAACACAGAGTTAGTTAGGAGGAAAATGCAGATAAGGTAGAGTCTATTTTCTCTGACCTGTCCCCTTCTCCTGTTTCGTCTCCTATGGCGGACATGTTGTAGGCCCACCATCCATGACAGTCTTGTTTCATTGGTTGACCCTTCCCCATCTAATTAATCATCTATCTTAGTATTGGTTTAGCTCATTCTAATGTCTCCAGAAAGTGATGCAGCTGATAGAATCAAACTGAGGTTAATTGAGTAAAACAATTCTAAGTTACAGATTATTTTCCAAGAGTACCCTAATTTGATTTTTCAAGGGAAGTCTATAAGACTCTCAAAATCTGAACATGAACAGTAATAAGATTTGAGCAAGTTTCATAGATTTATCTTTGTAATCGTGTTATTGTTAGAAAATGTATCTAATTGTTGAAAATAATGTGGCAGAAAAAGAAAGCAAATTGTTTGTTTTTAAGAAAGCCCATTTTAGGTAATTAGATTTGAAATTAAATAGCAAGATATAAAGAAGGAGTATGGAGGTGGAGCATGAGAGGAGATGATTAGGAATGTTGTTAAATTTTAAGAACAAAAGATTAAAATGAAAGTGTCATCCCACGAAATGCTGTGGGGAATTTACCTATTTCATTCTTTGCTTCAGTTTTTTTATACTAGAAATTATCTAATGAAAGTACATTAGACACACTCAAGTCATGCAATTTTGACAAAATAAAAAAGAAAGGGAATAGTGCACCATTTTCAATATTAAATTAGAAGCATAGCTTCTTTTGAATTAGTAATTTTTATGCCATCCCTGTTTTACTTTGAAAAGGTTTTTATCTCTATGGCAACAACTGCAAAGAAATACACCACATTCATTTTCATCAGCTCCCAGTGAAAATGATTTTAAGCCCTTAGTAAGTTAGCAGTATAGTCTATAAAAATTTATAACTATAACCCCAAGGATTTATTGATAAAAAGACACAGACAAGACTACTTATATAGTAAATCAGTCCCTTGGCATTTCCTAGCTTGGGAATTATCCTTGATTAGCATGTTTCAGAAATTTTGTATCATTTGAGAATAAAAAATGGCAGTTTATAGAATTTGTATAGGGATATAAAAAGTGAAAAACTGGTGAAAGAAATAAAGATAAGAACAATTTAATTTTGGCAACATTTTAGTCTGACATCATTTACATTATACCAATAAAATAAAGTTTTCTGAGAAGTTGGAATTGTATTCTAGCAAAATGGCTTCCTAAAGCAAAGTAGATGAATTCAGACAACCGTTGATAATGGAAGGAAGCTCTTGTCAGACACCATGGGTAATTTACAGAGGAAAAGAGGCTCAGATAGAAAGGGTGAAGGAAATGCTTACATCTTCACCAGCGGCTTAAGAATCTAGCAAAACTCTGAAATGACAGTAACAGACATTTCTTCTCCAAATGTCCTGTCCCACGTCCACCTTTTTGTTTTTTTTCCAGTTTGCCTCCAATGTCTCTGTTTCTGTATTTCTCACTGCTTTTTACTTTACTGAATGAGTTGGGCTTGTTGTTCATGAAAGAATAAAGAAGTAGCTATAAATTTTACTTGCCTGGAAACCACAGACAATCTTGAGAGCAATGTCACTTTTAAACAACAGAAGTTTTATTAAGTCATATCTAAGCTGAAAAAGTCTTTCTGTCTGAGATAAATACGCACGGTGCCTTGACTTCTACTCTGTCCCCGAAGGGAGCACTCATGCCCCACCTCTCTCCCAAAGCGTCCTCACAGTCCAGGTGCTGACTCATGTGGACACTCGCGTCTTGTCTTTTATTACTGTTTCATATACTGCTTACCACTGCTATTTGCTGACTTCCTTGCCCCCGTTTGTAAATGTGCTCAATTGCGAAACAAAACAAAATGACAACAAAAAACTTTTCCTTGACCTCTCCGAATGTGATCGTACACCATCTCTCTTTATACCTCGGCTTCTGAAAAGAAAAGTCCAATAGTTGCAAAGAATTTAGAAATAAGAGTACTGTATCATCTACTTATATTCTAAAAAGATAAATTTCCAACTTTTCTTAGAATTGTTGCATCACATTTATTTATCAATGGCCCTCCTCTCCCTTGAAAATTGAAATATAACATATTGCAAAGCTGAGGTGCTATAAAATTAAACTTGCTTTCAGAATTCTGTGCTACCACCCAAGGTAACTCAAAATAAGTTTTACAAAGTCGAGGTCTTGTATTGTTTATTAGAAACATAATGCTGCCTTTTGAAGCCAGTAGGCCATAAAAATGTTTCATATTCCAAATGTTTTGCATTTCTGAAAACTTATATGTTAGATTTCCCAAACTGACTAATAGCTTGTAATTCATTCTTGGCTTTGGCAGCTACCTACGTATACACTCACTGTGTGCCAAATGGATGAATAACTTTGTACTTGACATTTCCAGTGGTAAATGTACCAAATAGCTACTAACGTGTTCAGTGAGATGTTCTGAGTAACGATACTGAGGCAGGAATATTAGCATACTGTCACATCGGTGGAAAGTGCCTTCTCGTTTTCCGTTCTCTTTAAGTGTTCCTCTGACTAAGTAGTTAATATTTATAAGATTCTTTCATAGAACACCTGTCGCCAGACTGCATTCAAAGTGCTCCTGGCTTAATCTCTTAACATACCTAGGGCTAAACGGTGATGAAACAGATAAATTTAGATTAGAATCTTGAATGGTTTGCCTGAAGTCACAAGTTAATCCAATCACACAGCTGGAGAAAGAACTGACTCCCACCACCCCCCTTCCCCACTGGCCGGCCCATGCTTGTTCCCCACTGTGGGTGCAGGGTAAGCAGGGCAGGCACACAGAAGGTACACACTTTACAATGTGTGGGCACTGCAAAAGGACCAACTGTACTTATCTACATTTGTCCCTTATAATGTGTGGTCTTCAGGAGGAAAATGAGGGGCTTTGGTCAAGAAAATCTGGGTTTTAGAATGGAACCACCAAACAGACAGTAAGGGGTTCCTATGATACATGATAGCTAAAGAGATGACTAGCCTGAAGGCTTAAAGAACTGCTGAATGCTTCTGGAACTCAGTTTCATTATTTGGGGGACTGGAATGACACTGTTCTTCCCTTTTGACTCTAAAATCTGACAACTGGATGTGCCTGAAATGCGCTCCCAGGCCCCTCCTCTGAGGGAGCTCGGTGCCTGCCTGGGCCTTGGGGACTATGTGTCCCTAGTCCAAAGGGGGCCCGGTAAGAAGATATGCTTCTCTCCCAGCAGAGGCCAGTTCCTGGGTCTATTCACATAAATAAGTAAGCCATCCGAGTTAGCTTTCTATTTGAAAAATATGAAAACACTTCTCTTTATTAATCCAAATAACAGAGAGCTGATAAAGCTATTCTGTTACAATACAAATGGTGTCATCTGACCCTTTATTTCAATGAGTAAGGACTTCAGCTCCTTGTAGTATAAGGACCCATGTAAGTATTACTGGAATAAACTGCTGGTTACTATCGCTTTTTCTTGTTACAGTCTTCCTAGGGCACTGTGCATCTTCTACTTCAAGGGCACCACAGAGACTCACTAATGAGAGTGAAGTTTACCACACCGGACCACAGGCACACCGCTATTAACTAGCTGTGATATTTATCGGAGCGGTGGCCTATTCTCATAAAGTCTCGGCTACATTTCATCTCATCTTTCTTCACCTGATCCTAATTAGACTGAACTAGAAGTTGCTAGAAGTTGCCTCCAATGTCTTCCTGTTCTTTCCCTTTCCTGCCGGTTCGAGTGTGAGGCAACAGTAGAGAACTCTTGTCCTTGCTGCACAACTACTCCTTTGTGAACATTCATTTGACATGAACATGTTATTAGCCTCTCTCCCTTCTTCTTGCCTCATTCTATTGCTTCAATAACTGAATTTGATGCTGCTATGGTGGACACCAAGTTAGATGAAGCAGGAGCATCTGGGCGGCAGGACACTAGGAGAAAACCGTGAGGTTTTTCAGAAAAATGTTCAGATAAAACAGACTGATGTCATTCCTTGAACTTCCTTTCCGAAGTCTCTAAAATTCTGATTCTGTATCTTGAGAAGTATCTAATTGAAAATATCAAAAAATCTCACAAACATTAAATCATGCCTTATTATATGCTGTGATAAGTCACATGCTTAATAATGAATCATATGTTATTGGGACTTCATCAGTTAGGACAAGCAAAGGAAATTAATATGGAAAGTAATGAATGATATACACTTTTGCTCTGGGAAATGTATCATAAAATAAAAGTAAGAAGATTACTATGCTTTATTTACATTCTATACTGATTTCTCACTTAATTTCTGAAATAGGATATAAAATGATGAAAGCATATAGATGACTTCATATTTACTTATTTATATACACTTATAATACCCAAAGCACATAAAAATGACTGAATAAAGTCAGAATACAAATTGCACGAGAGATATATAATGATACAGACACATAAGGTTTGAAGGCTTTATATTCCTAGTAGAAATGGTACTTCATACAAAAGGAACATAAATGCAAAATAAACCATTATATGATTTTTTATGTATACAAATTGTGGTATTTTTTTTCTCCCAAAGTGGCTATTTTAACTCAGTAAAAGTTGTCTCAATTATATAATACTGACCTTTTATAAATGTTAATTTTAATAGTCTTAAGGGTAAATTGGGGATAACTAGGTAATTCCAAATGGTAAATGAGTTTCTAGAAAGACAGCAAATAAAGACAAAGACAGCAGTATCAGGTATCAAAACAATAGTGAAGGCTCCCCAGTCTCCCAGTCTGCTATGGACCTCTGCAAATAGAAGTGTAGGGAGAAATGTAAATTTTATCATTTTTATCCTCTGAGTTTAATGCTTGGTTTTGTACATTCAAGTAAGATGTTGCGAGAAAGTTGCTTCGCCCTTGGAACTTGAATAGGGTACACAATTTCCCAGATACCCATCTAGAAATATCATCCAGGATCAAAGATGGATTTCTTGGAAACTCTTAAGGTAATCCTTAACGAGAAATCCTTAGAAAATTTCACAGAAAGTAAATGGAAAAAGATGTCCTCTGTATGCTAGGAAGTTTAAAACATATGCAATAAACATGAACCATTATTTGTAGAATGCAGAACCTCTAAGATGTTATTTATAAGATGTATACTTACAGATTTATATATGGATTGATGCCAAAAAAAAAATATTTTTTTCCTATATTTATGTTCCACCTAGAACCAGAGTTAAAACTATTATTTAAAAAACTTGATGGGGGGGGGCACCTGGGTGGTTCAGTTGGTTAGGTCTCTGTCTTCGGCTTGTGTCATGATCTCAGGATCCTGCAATCAAGTACCACAACAGGCTCTTTGCTCAGCTCTCTCTGCTTCTTCTACCTCTCTCTCTGTGCACTCTCTCTCTCTCTCTCAAGTAAATTAATAAAATCTTAAAAAAAAAATTGTTGACTTTTCCCTTTCAGCAATACAAATTCTTGGTACAAGGATACAAGTAATAGCGTTAGTGAGTGAGCAGAATTATGGATACACTCACTGTGCATTTTAAAGGTCAGTGTCAGTTTTAATAATACATAAAGTTAAGAAGTCTCATCTTCATGTGCAACTAGCCAAATTACTTCCTGAAGCTGAAAATTCATCATTATTCATCCTTTTCTCTATAAGGCTCCCCTTAAAATTCACGCCAATGTAAAATAATTTAATCCCAGCTACAGACAATTGTTAGTGGTTTCTACCAGGCCCTAAATTCATTTCACTGGAATGATGAGGTCATTCTATGGCTCTGAAATTAGCACTGTGGAATAAGCTATCCTAAAAAAAAAGATTTTTTTTAATCATAAAATTTCTGTTCAACTTCAAAATTACAATCAAGCAAGCAAAAAAAAAAAAAAATGTAAGAATGAGGTGTTATCTTGGTCCAACCAAACAAATTTGCATTTGGGGCAGTAACTAGCTGACTCACCAGCAAAATGTTTTTTTTTTTCAGAGACCTAGAGTGATTTCCTTAAAAAGCCCATGGTAGTTTTATGCCAGCCTTAATACCACTCAGACATACACTTAATGTGATGAAAAAGGAAAATTCCAAGGTCACATTAAAATAGTAAATTTTTTTATATTTTGGGAAAGTCTATTATGAATAATAGGAAACCCGGTAAGGAATCTATATCTTAGAGGGAATTTTATAAAAATTCCAGTTCTTTTGAGCTATTTCGTATAAACTTCTATGAACATGCTCAGCTGTCTGAAATACTCCACTTTTCACTAAGATACTTTTATGGGCTCCCATCCAGCTCCTGTCCTTACACCTCCAATAGATTCCCTATTGCTGTCTCTCCTTCCTCAAAACTCACCCCCTAATTTACACCTTTCTTACAATTTTCCTTTCTAATAATGTTCTCCCAATTATTCAACTAAATTTGTCTTTCAGCTGGAACCTGTTCCAGCCACCTCTTCCTTTATTCAACATCTTTCCTCTGACTTTATTCCAAATTTTAATCCTGTTCAATCCTCTGTACATCCTGAAACACTCTTCTGTTGGCTTCTTGGCTCTTCAGTGTCCTGGTCCCTATTCTGGCCCTTCTCTGACCTCATCATGGGCTGAACATCCTCTTGGCCCCCATGCTGTTCTCCCTTACTTCTCTCTGATATACTCCATCTGTGTCTTAGGGTCAATGCTAAACATAAGTTGAATTTTAAGAATTGTGTTAAGCTATAAAGGATGTGAGACTTAAAACTGTGCCAGCCAAATGTTTTACCTATAGAACTTTAAAAATATAAAGTAAAAGAAATTATATATACATATACATATATGTATGTATATGTGTGTGTGTGTGTGTGTGTGTATTTGACATATATGACAGAATCAAAGAAGAAAATCAGGACATTAAGAAAAAAAACTATAAATCTTAGATACATATTGCCAAAAAACATTGTTGAGGTTAAGAGAAGCTTTTAAGTATGAGAAGCATACTGTAATGTATTTTATTAAATGAACACTTTATAATCCAAGATTTAGCCACTTAGAAGACAGTGAAAAGAATAATCAACTAATATAAATTTGAAACAGAAATTCAGTGTGGTTCTTGGAGAAAAATAGTGTTCTTTTTGGGCTTATAGAAAACTGTACACAAAGGGCCAAAGAGAAAAAGGAAAAGAATTTATCATTCAGAATCTGTATGTTTAATAAAAATAACAATAGTAATATTAACATGTTTCTATAATGTTTGATGTTGTTCAAAGTATGTTTATATGTGACTCTACTTTTGTTTTTTTGTTTTTGTGACACTTCTGTTTGAAACTAACCATAATTTTGAGATATTGGTTTAACAGAAGTTATTATCTATTTAACCATTGAGGAAAATGAAGAAATCAATGATTTATTTAAAATTAAATGTTCTGCTTTTGGGGTGGCTCAGTGGTTTAAGCCTCTGCCTTCAGCTCAGGTCATGATCTCAGGGTCCTGGGATCCAACCCTGTATCAGGCCCTGTGCTCAGCAGGGAACCTGCTTCTCCCACCCCCCTGCCTGCCTCTTTGCCTCCTTGTGATCCCTGTCAAATAAATAAATAAATAAATAAATAAATAAATAAATCTTTAAAAAAAAAAGTTCTGCTTTCATTAAAGACATTTATGCCCAGAAGCGAGGTGTATAAGACTTTCCACATATTTTATATGTCATTTCGATTAACTTAATGATAGTCAATCAATTCCTTCTCAAACACCTGTAATCAAAATATAAGAGTTTTGTGACTAGATGTCAATAAAAAATAATTTTAAATTCATAGATTTTTCTTTTGTCTCCTATTGCATGCTTTAATGAAATGGAAAAATTACTGATCTTAGCTTGCAGTATGTGTGTATGCATACACACACATATACATACAAATACATTAACATGCCTAAAAGAGCTGAGTGCTACCTAACTCTTGAGCAGGGAAGAAATGGTGGCAATAAGATGGACCTAACTACAAATATGTAAGAATGCTCATTTCTTAAATTAATTTGCTTCCCTATTCAATAGCTTATGAAGCAGAATATATCATGGATTGTATTTGGAAATAATAATTTGTAAATGTGGATAATGTCAATAATACCTGTTCCAGCTTCTTTCTTCAATAAATATGGCACTTGTGAAAGGAGGTAGTTATAATGACAAGCCATGACTAACAGTATAAAATTCTTTTACAGTCTTTAGTTTCCAACACTGTAACTCTTGATAGAGGATAAAATGAAAGTAATATTATTGAGACTATGCATATTTATAAATGGAGTAAATTTGCATAAAGTAGTGGCTGAACTTTATAATTTGAATACATTCCTCCGTAATTATCATGAAGAATACATAAGTTTAATTTATTCTTTAACCCACCTTCCTCTGTAATGCAAGCTTTGAGAGGGTACAATTTCAATTTGAAGCATTATTATTTTTAAAAAGCCTCATTTGAATATTTTTTTCATTTCAGCTAGTCTCTGACAAGGACTCTCATAATTATCGTACAAGCCAAATTAAGAAATGTGGGTGGGAAGGAGGTAGAGTTTAATGTATTTGTACATGATTTAATTATTCATGCCACAAGAACATCAGCGGTAATCAAGATGGCAGCCTTTGCTGGTGTTATGTGAAATTGTCAGTTTCTATTCTGTTCAGGATTTATTAAAGATTTACACAAAGACTTAGAGGATAGGCTTATCAAATTTTAAGGTGACATAAAGCTGGGAGCTGTTTTAGTGGAAAAGCAAACTAATAGAATGATACTAGGGACTAAAACCCAGAGGATGAAATTTTAACAGTGACCGGCATCAGTTCCTTCTCTGTGATTCAAAAAAGGCAACTGTGCAACAGGATGGATGAACATCTGCCTTGGCAGAAGGTTTTGTTAAAATAAGAGAAAGAGAACATCAAATTGACTACATGTTATATAAGTCAAAAGTGTGATATCATTGTGCACTTAAAAATTTGTTAAAGAAATTTGTTAAGAGGTAGATTTCAGGTCAAATATTCTTACCACACACACACAAACAACTCTGCCATAGGAGGGTTAATTCAGATATAATGCCCTCAATCTAGCCTCACCCACCTAGCTTTACAATTTCCACCTCAAACCACCTACGAAGTATAAGTTTTGGGGAATTGAAACTAAAAATCTGTTTTTTATTATTATGTTTTTCTATTTTGAGAATACAGTTGAATGAAACTGTATATATTTAAGGTATACAACTTGATGATCTGATACACACTGTGAACTATTCATCATGATCAAGCCAATTAGTATACCCATGACCTCATACATAATTACTCTTTTCCCTTTTTTGTGGTGAAAAAACACTTAAGGTCTACTCTTTTAGTAAATTTCAAGTATACAATATTAATTATAATCTCATTTTTGTATATTACATCTCCAGAACTTATTTATCTTGAATATCTAAGTCTTTGTACACTTCGACCAACATCTCCCCATCCTCCTCATCTCAGCCCCTGGTAACCACCATTCTACCCTCTGTTTCTATGAATTTGACATTTTTTTAAAAAAGATTTTATTATTTATTTGACAGAGAGAGATCACAGGCAGGCAGAGAGGCAGGCAGAGAGAGAGGAGGAAGCAGGCTCTCTGCTGAGCAGAGAGCTCGATGCGGGGCTCGATCCCAGGACCCTTGAGATCATGACCTGAGCCGAAGGCAGCGGCTTAACCCACTGAGCCATCCAGGTGCCCCTGAATTTGGCATTTTTGGATGTAGACATATAAATGAGAACATGCAGTATTTGTCTTTCTGTGTCTGGCTTCATTCATGAGCATTATGTCCTCCATGTTCATCCATGTTCTCACAAATGGCAGGATTTCCTTCTTTTTTAAGACTGAATAATACTTCATTGTGTGCATTTGTGTGTGTTTGTGGTAATTACATTTACTTTACTGATTCATCTGTCAATGCACATTTAAGTTGTTTGCATATCATGAGAATGCAGATATTTCCTTGAAATGCTCATTTAATTTCCTTTGGGAATATACCCATAAGTGAAATTGCTGGGTCATAAGGTAGTTCTATTGTAATTTTTTGAGAAAGCTCCATACTCTTTTCCACAGTGGCTGCACCAATTTATAATCCCACTAAGAGTGCACCAGGGTTCCCTTTTCCTCCTGTCCTCACCAACACTTGTTACCTTTTGTCTTTTTGATAACAGTGATTCTAATAGGTATGAGGTAACATCTCATTATGGCTTTGATTTGCATTCCCTAATGATTAGTGTTGTTTAATACCATTCCATGTACCTGTTGGCCATTTGTAGGTCTTCTTTTGAGAAATGTCTATTCAGGTTTTTTGCCCATTTTTAAACTGGGGAACTAGGTGTTTGCTATTGAGTTTTTTACATGAGTTACTTATACATTCTGGATATTAAATAGGAGGTATATTTATACTCAGTTTCCAGGAAAGTAGAGTTATTAGAAGGAAAATGTCCTCTGGATGCAGAACATAAAAATTAATTCAGAAATATGGTCCTAGATGCAATTAGATATCTTGGCTATCATTGGGAGAGAACAGAAGAAGAAGCCTGGAAAGTGACTTCACAAGGTCTTTTCATCTGGTCCTCTGCCCACAGAGAGTTAATTGCTTAAGACAGACTCAAAAGCCTTGGGGCACCTGGGTGGCTCAGTTGTGTGTGTGTGTGTGTTTTTTTTTTTTTTAATTAAATTTATTTATTTTCAGCATAACAGTACTCATTATTTTTTCACCACACCCAGTGCTCAATGCAATCCGTGCCCTCTGTAATACCCACCACCTGGTACTCCAAACTCCCACCCCCCACCGCCACTTCAAACTCCTCAGATTGTTTTTCAGAGTCCATAGTCTCTCATGATTCACCTCCCCTTCCAATTTCCCCCAACTCCGTTCTCTTCTCTAACTCCCCATGTCCTCCATGCTATTTGTTATGCTCCACAAATAAGTGAAACCATTCAGTTGTTAATTGTCTATTGCTGGCTCAGGTCATAATCCCAAGGTGCTAGGATGAGCCCCCAACGGGCTTCTTGCTCAGTGGGAAGCCTGCTTCTCCCTCCCCGACTCCTCTTGCTTGTGTTCCCTCTCTCCCTCTCTCCTCTCTCTGTCAAATAAATAAGTAAAATCTTAAAAAAAAAAAAAAAAGACTCAAAAGCCTAAAGCTAGATTAGTAATTTTCTATTTTTCTCCCTGACACTACTTAAACTTTGATCAAGTGGATTAATGAACTCCTGAATAAAGGGGCTGGGGAGCCAAATGAGAAACTACAGTTGTACATACAGGCATTGGGAACAGAACTCAGATAGGACTGCTTTATAAATAATTTTAAAGTATCAGCATCGTTCCACTATTGGCAGTATGTCCTCTCCAAGTTGCTTAAAAACCTCAGTTTCTGAATAAGGATGATAGTATTACGTATCTCATAGAGCTATTGTGAGAAATAAACAAAATGAAATAATAATGTGAAGCATTTAGCACATGATAGGAGGCTCATAAATCTTAGCTGTTATTCACAAACTTTTCCTTTCCTTTCTTTTTTTTTTTTTTTAAAGATTTTTTATTTATTTGACAGAGAGAGATACAGTGAGAGAGGAAACAACACACAGGGGGCATGGGAGAGGGAGAAGCAGGCTTCCCACCCAGCAGGGCTCGATCCCAGGACTCTGGGATCACCATCTGAGTAGAAGGCAGATGCTTAACAACTGAGCCATCCAGGTGCCCTCCTTTTACTTTCTTAACCATCAAAACTTATTAAGCCCTTTTGTATTACTAAACTAGCTATCTGTAATAAAAAGTAAACATAGAATATTTAGTTTTTAATTTTGATTTTTTATCCAAATCAAATCTTAATTGTACTACCAAAAAATTAAAAAAAAAACAAAGATAAAAGTTGCTGTAGTAGAAAAAGTTAGTTTAAAAAATACACAGAAGCACATCAGCTCAATCTTAAGCTCTAATAGAAGTATATTTTCTATAGTACAAGGGCATACTTGCCACATTTTGCTCTGCCCTAAATAACATCACACACGTTCAGTCCCATTCCTGATACCGCCAGAAAGTCGATGAGTACTTTCTAGCATGCTGGGAGTCAGAAATCCATATAAGAGAATTAGGAGAAATGAGATTTTAACCTGATAAAAGATAAACTTTGGTAAAATATACCACTGGTTCCCAAATACTTGAAGGATTTTGATATATTTGAGGCAAAAGACTTATTTGCCAGAGGACAAAACTGGGAATAAACAAAAATGACTAAAAAAGAGATTTGGGGTTAATATCATAGGACAGTAAAAGAGAACATGGGATTTAGAATCAGAAGACTCATATTCAAGTTCTGGCTCTTCTTTTTATTAGCTCTTTGACTTTAGGCAAATCACCTAAACCCTGAATCATACAATCTTCATCTATCAGGTAACAAAAGTTGATAACAATAATCATATGAGCAAGCACATAAAGTGTTTCAAGACATTAAAATGATTTGAAAATAGTAATAACAATAAGCCAAAAGAATGGAGTGACCCACTGCTGTTGAAGTGAAGTTTACCCATTATCACTGCAGGGGTTCCCTTTCCTGGGGAAAGCTAAGACTAACTACTGCAACTACAATTTATTCACTTACTACATATTTTATCTCAAAGGCAGCAAACTGCAGTGAAAGAAGCATTACAAAGCATCACTAATGTCAATAATTTAATTCAACTAAAGACTGTAGTTAATATCCACAATCTTTACAGAATTCATGTACAGGCAGGAACTCCACAAAGATATTCATCAACTGCAAAGATCAGCTTAACTCAAAACCCCAAAATAAGACAAATGTGCCCTAGATCAAATTACGGTTAATTCATTTCGCCAAAACTGCATCTCTACATTTGTGCTGCCAATCTTGAAAGTTCATAGAGAACTTTCTGGATTGTAAAAGCTCTGTCAAAATCTCAACTCAGATTTCAGGCTTTGGATCATTAACCCTCTCCTCATGCCCATCTGGTTGTGTATTTTGGGTTTATTTTCATTAATGTTCAGAAATAAGTAAGCCTTTAGATAGTAATGCCTGCCAGTTGTTCCAAGTTTACTTACCCTTTGACCTTCTTTTCCAGGTGGACCCTGTGGGCCTTGTATCCCCATGGAACCCTGTGGGGGGTGGAAAGGATTCTTGTTAATAGACTGTTTCAAGTACATCTGCCTTTTGAAGAGTGTTGTGAAAAGTAATACCTACTTTATTGATTAAACAAAACTTTTAGAGTGATCTGAGCTCTTCCATAGTTAAACT
Source organism: Mustela nivalis (assembly GCF_964662115.1). NCBI lineage: Eukaryota > Metazoa > Chordata > Mammalia > Carnivora > Mustelidae > Mustela > Mustela nivalis. The sequence goes on along the minus strand of NC_139024.1, from coordinate 110,609,691 downwards.
CTGTAATATATTGATGATAAATTGTCCCTCTGTGACTGGTTTTTCTTTGGAGCTAACTCCAGAAAAGAAAAAAAAAAAGTGATTCTAAACCAGGTGTGAGGCCAGTGTTCACTTCCAGACTCCAGACTTCCTTTCTGACTCTCCTATGGTCAGAACTATGTTTTACCAAACTACTATAAATAAGTAGTAACAATATTTGCAAACAAGAAAAAAAAAAAAAAAAGGAAGATTCTTTCTGTAAATGAACTCTACAAATACAGCCACATTTTTGGTTGAGAGTAGCTCTTCTAAAAACCCACTAAGAAAACACATGATTATGATGTTGGCTTCAATATATGTCTTCTCATAACACTTAATTGTTAATATCATAGACATTATTTAATACTTTCTCACAACAACATTATCAAAAGGCAGGAAAAAAATAAGCATTTTTTTTTTTTTCAGATTATAAAAAAGGCCCAGGAAATTCCAGGTGCTGTTAATCTGTAAGTCAAGTCTCCTGATTGTCACAGTTACTTTTATACAGGACTTCTTACTCAAAATGAAGCTCAAAATGATGGCATATTTTTTAAAAAAATTGTCAGTAGTTATTGTCTCTCTGAAAGTTTCTTCTTAGTTCTCCTGATGCTTTCTCCTTCCTTATTCAACATTTTAAACTTGGGTGTTTAGGCTCATTTTCTTCTCAGTCCTCATTCTCTTGCCATGATCTAATATACTGTGGACTTTGAATATTCTAGGCCAGTGATTCTAAGATTTCCAATGTAGGTACCCAACCACCTGCATGAGATACTTACTCCTCTAGGGCATCTGAAACTTAGCACATTAAACACTGACTTAGGACCCTCTCCTCCCAAACTGAATCCTCTTCCAGCATTCTCCAACTCAGTCAATTCACACAATATCCTGTTAGTGCTCATGTCAGAAATTTAGAACTCATCCCCCATACTTTCCATTCTCAAATCTCTCTTTGACATCCAGTTACCTAGTTTGGTTGGTCCATCTCCAAAGTATATTTGGAACCATCTATTTCTTTTCATTCCTAAGGCTCCAATCATTACTTCTTGCTTGCTCATCTGCTTCCTCCTTGAACCAGACACCAACCTCTCGATTCTCCACATCATGCCAAACTGATCTTAAGAAAACCCAGCCTGATCATAATACTGGACTTCAAGCTATATTACAAAGCTGTAATAATCAAGACAGTAGGATACTAGCCAAAAAAACAAAAACAAAAAAAAAAAACCACCAAAAAACTAAAACCAAAAAAACGATCACAAAAAACCAGACACTGGTCAATGGAACAGGATAGAAAACCCAGAAATGGACCCTCAACTCTATGGTCAACTAATCTTTGACAAAGCAGGAAAGATCATCCACTGGAAAAAAGAGAGTCTCCTCAACAAACAGTGTTGGGAAAATTGGACAGTCACATGCAGAAGAATGAAACTGGACCTCTTATACCAGACACAAAAATAAATTCAAAATGGATGGAAGACCTCAATGTGAGATGAGAATACATCAAAATCCTACAGAAGAACACAGGCAGCAACCTCTTTGATCTTGGCCACAGCAACCACTTACCAGACACGCCTTCAGAGGCAAAGGAAACAAAAGCAAAAATGAACTATCAGGACTTCATCAAGATACAAAACTTCTGCACAGCAAAAGAAACAATCATCAACAAAACTAAAAAGTAAGCTACAGAAAGATGGCGGAGAAGTAGCAAGCTGAGACTGCTTCAGCTAGCCGGAGATCAGCTAGATAGCTTATCTAAAGATTGCAAACACCTGAAAATCCATCGGCAGACCCAAGAGAAGAAGAACAGCAATTCTGGAAACAGAAAAACAACGGCTTTCTGAAAGGTAGGACCGGCGGAGAAGTGAATCCAAAGCGACGGGAAGATAGACCCAGGGGGGAGGGGCCGGCTCCCGGCAAGCGGCTGAGCAACCGCGCACAAAATCAGGACTTTTAAAAGTCTGTTCCGCTGAGGGACATCACTCCAGAGGCTAAACCGGGGCGAAGCCCACGCGGGGTCAGCGTGGCCTCAGGTCCCGCAGGGTCACAGAAGGATCAGGGGTGTCTGAGTGTCGCAGAGCTTGCGGGTATTGAAACGGGAAAGCCGGCTACAGAAACAGAGCCGACAGTAAGCTCACAGCTCGGTGTTACCTTGAACCGGTCGCAGGCTCGGTGAGCTCGGAGCACGGCCGGAGGTCAGGCAGACGGGAATAACTGGGCGCTGTTCTCTGAGGGCGCACTGAGGAGTGGGGCCCTGGGCTCTCGGCTCCTCCGGGCCGGAGACCAGGAGGCCGCCATTTGTGTTCCCGTCCTCCGGAACTCTACGGAAAGCGCTCAGGGAACAAAAGCTCCTGAAAGCAAACCCGAGCGGATTACTCACCCTGGCCCCGGGTAAGGGAGGTGTAATTCCACCTGGGGCAAAGACACTTGAGAATCACTACAACAGGCCCCTCCCCCAGAAGATCAACAAGAAATCCAGCCGAGACCAAGTTCACCTACCAAGGAGTGTGGTTTCAATACCAAGGAGAGCAGCAGAATTCCAGAGGAGGAGAAAGCCAAGCACGGAACTCATGGCTTTTTTCCTGTGATTTTTTTTTTAGTCTTGCAGTTAATTTAATTTTTTCTTTTTCATTTTTTTTTTTTTTCTTTTTCTTCTCACCTTCGGGTAAAATTTTTTTTTAACTGTTACCTTTTTCTTTTTTAACGATTTTTTACTAGTTTATCTAATATATATATTTTTTCTTTTTTACATTTTTCTCAGGTGTTTTCTTTTTTTAAAAAAATTTTTTTTTCTTTTCTTTTTTTTTCTTTCTTTCTTTTTGAACCTCTTTTTATCCCCTTTCTCCCCACTCACGATTTTGGATCTCTTCTAATTTAGTTAAAGCATATTTTTCTGGGGTTGTTGCCACCCTTTTAGTATTTTACTTGCCCCTTCATTTACTCTTATCTGGCCAAAATGACAAGACGTAAAAATTCAACGCAAAAAAAAGAACAAGAGGCAGTACCGAAGGCTAGGGACCTAATCAATACAGACATCGGTAATATGTCAGATCTAGAGTTCAGAATAACAATTCTCAAGGTTCTAGCCGGGCTCGAAAAAGGCATGGAAGATATTAGAGAAACCCTCTCGAGAGATATAAAAGCCCTTTCTGGAGAAATAAAAGAACTAAAATCTAACCAAGTTGAAATCAAAAAAGCTATTAATGAGGTGCAATCAAAAATGGAGGCTCTAACTGCTAGGATAAATGAGGCAGAAGAAAGAATTAGTGATATAGAAGACCAAATGACAGAGAATAAAGAAGCTGAGCAAAAGAGGGACAAAAAGCTACTGGACCACGAGGGGAGAATTCGAGAATTAAGTGACACCATAAGACGAAACAACATTAGAATAATTGGGATTCCAGAAGAAGAAGAAAGAGAGAGGGGAGCAGAAGGTATACTGGAGAGAATTATTGGGGAGAATTTCCCCAATATGGCAAAGGGAACGAGCATCAAAATTCAGGAGGTTCAGAGAACGCCCCTCAAAATCAATAAGAATAGGCCCACACCCCGTCACCTAATAGTAAAATTTACAAGTCTCAGTGACAAAGAGAAAATCCTGAAAGCAGCCCGGGAAAAGAAGTCTGTAACATACAATGGTAAAAATATTAGATTGGCAGCTGACTTATCCACAGAGACCTGGCAGGCCAGAAAGAGCTGGCATGATATTTTTAGAGCACTAAACGAGAAAAACATGCAGCCCAGAATACTATATCCAGCTAGGCTATCATTGAAAATAGAAGGAGAGATTAAAAGCTTCCAGGACAAACAACAACTGAAAGAATTTGCAAATACCAAACCAGCTCTACAGGAAATATTGAAAGGGGTCCTCTAAGCAAAGAGAGATCCTACAAGTGGTAGATCAGAAAGGAACAGAGACCATATACAATAACAGTCACCTTACAGGCAATACAATGGCACTAAATTCATATCTCTCAATAGTTACCCTGAATGTGAATGGGCTAAATGCCCCTGTCAAAAGACACAGGGTATCAGAATGGATAAAAAAACAAAACCCATCTATATGTTGCCTCCAAGAAACTCATTTTAAGCCCGAAGACACCTCCAGATTTAAAGTGAGGGGGTGGAAAAGAATTTACCATGCTAATGGACATCAGAAGAAAGCAGGAGTGGCAATCCTTATATCAGATCAATTAGATTTTAAGCCAAAGACTATAATAAGAGATGAGGAAGGACACTATATCATACTCAAAGGGTCTGTCCAACAAGAAGATTTAACAATTTTAAATATCTATGCCCCCAACGTGGGAGCAGCCAACTATATAAACCAATTAATAACAAAATCAAAGAAACACATCAACAACAATACAATAATAGTAGGGGACTTTAACACTCCCCTCACTGAAATGGACAGGTCATCCAAGCAAAAGATCAGCAAGGAAATAAAGGCCTTAAATGACACACTGGACCAGATGGACATCACAGATATATTCAGAACATTTCATCCCAAAGCAACAGAATACACATTCTTCTCTAGTGCACATGGAACATTCTCCAGAATAGATCACATCCTCGGTCCTAAATCAGGACTCAACCGGTATCAAAAGATTGGGATCATTCCCTGCATATTTTCAGACCACAATGCTCTAAAGCTAGAACTCAACCACAAAAGGAAGTTTGGAAAGAACCCAAATGCATGGAGACTAAATAGTATCCTTCTAAAGAATGAATGGGTCAACCGGGAAATTAAAGAAGAATTGAAAAAAATCATGGAAACAAATGATAATGAAAATACAACGGTTCAAAATCTGTGGGACACAATAAAGGCAGTCCTGAGAGGAAAATATATAGCGGTACAAGCCTTCCTCAAGAAACAAGAAAGGTCTCAGGTACACAACCTAACCCTACACCTAAAGGAGCTGGAGAAAGAACAAGAAAGAAACCCTAAGCCCAGCAGGAGAAGAGAAATCATAAAGATCAGAGCAGAAATCAATGAAATAGAAACCAAAAAAACAATAGAACAAATCAACGAAACTAGGAGCTGGTTCTTTGAAAGAATTAATAAAATTGATAAACCCCTGGCCCGACTTATCAAAAAGAAGAGAAAGGACCCAAATAAATAAAATCATGAATGAAAGAGGAGAGATCACAACTAACACCAAAGAAATACAAACTATTATAAGAACATACTATGAGCAACTCTACGGCAATAAATTTGACAATCTGGAAGAAATGGATGCATTCCTAGAAACATATAAACTACCACAACTGAACCAGGAAGAAATAGAAAGCCTGAACAGACCCATAACCAGTAAGGAGATTGAAACAGTCATTAAAAATCTCCAAACAAACAAAAGCCCAGGGCCAGATGGCTTCCCGGTGGAATTCTACCAAACATTTAAAGAAGAACTAATTCCTATTCTCCTGAAACTGTTCCAAAAAATAGAAATGGAAGGAAATCTTCCAAACTCATTTTATGAGGCCAGCATCACCTTGATCCCAAAACCAGACAAGGATCCCACCAAAAAAGAGAGCTATAGACCGATATCCTTGATGAACACAGATGCGAAAATACTCAACAAAATACTAGCCAATAGGATTCAACAGTACATTAAAAAGATTATTCACCACGACCAAGTGGGATTTATTCCAGGGCTGCAAGGTTGGTTCAACATCCGCAAATCAGTCAATGTGATACAACACATCAATAAAAGAAAGAACAAGAACCATATGATACTTTCAATAGATGCTGAAAAAGCATTTGACAAAGTACAGCATCCCTTCCTGATCAAAACTCTTCAAAGTGTAGGGATAGAGGGCACATACCTCAATATCATCAAAGCCATCTATGAAAAACCCACCGCAAATATCATTCTCAATGGAGAAAAACTGAAAGCTTTTCCACTAAGGTCAGGAACACGGCAGGGATGTCCATTATCACCACTGCTATTCAACATAGTACTAGAGGTCCTAGCCTCAGCAATCAGACAACAAAAGGAAATTAAAGGCATCCAAATCGGCAAAGAAGAAGTCAAATTATCACTCTTCGCAGATGATATGATACTATATGTGGAAAACCCAAAAGACTCCACTCCAAAACTGCTAGAACTTATACAGGAATTCAGTAAAGTGTCAGGATATAAAATCAATGCACAGAAATCAGTTGCATTTCTCTACACCAACAGCAAGACAGAAGAAAGAGATATTAAGGAGTCAATCCCATTTACAATTGCATCCAAAACCATAAGATACCTAGGAATAAACCTAACCAAAGAGACACAGAATCTATACTCAGAAAACTATAAAGTACTCATGAAAGAAATTGAGGAAGACACAAAGAAATGGAAAAATGTTCCATGCTCCTGGATTGGAAGAATAAATATTGTGAAAATGTCTATGCTACCTAAAGCAATCTACACATTTAATGCAATTCCTATCAAAGTACCATCCATCTTTTTCAAAGAAATGGAACAAATAATGCTAAAATTTATATGGAACCAGAAAAGACCTCGAATAGCCAAAGGGATATTGAAAAAGAAAGCCAACGTTGGTGGCATCACAATTCCGGACTTCAAGCTCTATTACAAAGCTGTCATCATCAAGACAGCATGGTACTGGCACAAAAACAGACACATAGATCAATGGAACAGAATAGAGAGCCCAGAAATAGACCCTCAAATCTATGGTCAACTCATCTTCGACAAAGCAGGAAAGAATGTCCAATGGAAGAAAGACAGCCTCTTCAATAAATGGTGCTGGGAAAATTGGACAGCCACATGTAGAAAAATGAAATTGGACCATTTCCTTACACCACACACAAAAATAGACTCAAAATGGATGAAGGACCTCAATGTGCGAAAGGAAACCATCAAAATCCTTGAGGAGAACACAGGCAGCAACCTCTTCGACCTCTGCCACAGCAACATCTTCCTAGGAACAACGCAAAAGGCAAGGGAAGCAAGGGAAAAAATGAACTATAGGGATTTCATCAAGATCAAAAGCTTTTGCACAGCAAAGGAAACAGTTAACAAAATCAAAAGACAACTGACAGAATGGGAGAAGATATTTGCAAACGACCTATCAGATAAAGGACTAGTGTCTAGAATCTATAAAGAACTTAGCAAACTCAACACCCAAAGAACAAATAATCCAATCAAGAAATGGGCAGAGGACATGAACAGACATTTCTGCAAAGAAGACATCCAGATGGCCAACAGACACATGAAAAAGTGCTCCATATCACTCGGCATCAGGGAAATACAAATCAAAACCACAATGAGATATCACCTCACACCAGTCAGAATGGCTAAAATCAACAAGTCAGGAAATGACAGATGCTGGCGAGGATGTGGAGAAAGGGGAACCCTCCTACACTGTTGGTGGGAATGCAAGCTGGTGCAGCCACTCTGGAAAACAGCATGGAGGTTCCTCAGAATGTTCAAAATAGAACTGCCCTATGATCCAGCAATTGCACTATTGGGTATTTACCCTAAAGATACAAATGTAGTGATCCAAAGGGGCACATGCACCCGAATGTTTATAGCAGCAATGTCCACAATAGCCAAACTATGGAAAGATCCTAGATGTCCATCCACAGATGAATGGATCAAGAAAATGTGGTATATATACACAATGGAATACTATGCAGCCATCAAAAGAAATGAAATCTTGCCATTTGCGACAACATGGATGGAACTAGAGCGTATCATGCTTAGCGAAATAAGTCAAGCAGAGAAAGACAACTATCATATGATCTCCCTGATATGAGGAAGTGGTGATGCAACATGGGGGCTTAAGTGGGTAGGAGAAGAATCAATGAAACAAGATGGGATTGGGAGGGAGACAAACCATAAGTGACTCTTAATCTCACAAAACAAACTGAGGGTTGCTGGGGGGAGGGGGTTTGGGAGAAGGGGGTGGGATTATGGACATTGGGGAGGGTATGTGCTTTGGTGAGTGCTGTGAAGTGTGTAAACCTGGTGATTCACAGACCTGTACCCCTGGGGATAAAAATATATGTTTATAAAAAATAAAAAGTTAAAAAAAAAAAAAGTAAGCTACAGAATGGAAGAAGATATTTGCAAATGACCTATCAGACAAAATGCTGCTACCTAAAATCTATAAAGAACTTATCAAACTCAACACCCAAAACCCAAAAAATCCAGTCAAGAAATGGGCATATGACAGGAATGGACATTTCTCTAAAGAAGAAATACAAATGACAGATGTGTGAGAAAATGTTAAAAATCACTTATCATCAGGGAAATACAAATCCAAAGCACAAAGAGATACCACTTCATGCCAGTCAGAATGGCTAAAATGAACAACTCAGGAAACAACAGATGTTGGCAAGGATGCAGAGAGAGAAGAACCATCTTACAATATTGGTGGGAATGCAAACTGGTATAGGTGCTACAGAAAACAGTATGGAGGGTCCTCAAAAAATTAAAAACAGAGCTACATTATGACACAGCAATTGCATCAGTAGGTATTTATAAAGAAAATACAAACATAGTGATTTACAGGGGCACTTGCACCCCTAATGTTTATAGCAGCAATGTCCACAATGGCCAAAATATGGAAAAAGCCCAGTTGTCCATTGACTGATGAGTGGGTAAAGATGTGGTATATATAAATACACACACACACACACACACACACACACACACACACACACACAGGAATATTACTCAGTCATCAAAAAGAATAAAATCTTTGCTATTTTCAACAATGTGATGGAACTAGAGTATATTATGCCAACTGAAATCAGTCTAAGAAAGACAAATACCATGATTTCATTCATATGTGGAATTTAAAGAAAAAAATAAACATACGGGAAGGGAAGATAAAATAAGATAAAAACCGAGAGGGAGGCAAACCATTAAGAGATTCTTTTTTTTTTTTTTTTAAGATTTTATTTATTTATTTGACAGACACAGATCTTAAGTAGATACACAGGCACAGATCTTAAGTAGGCGGAGACGCAGGCAGAGAGAGAGAGGAGGAAGGAGGTTCCCTGCTGAGCAGAGAGCCAGATGTGGGCCTCGATCCCAGGACTCTGGGATCATGACCTGAGCTGAAGGCAGAGGCTTTAACTCACTGAGCCACCCAGGTGCCCCATTAAGAGATTCTTAACTGTAAAGAACAATGTGAGGGTTGCTGGAGGTGGGTGGCTGGGGAATGGGGTAACTGGGTGATGGGCATTAAGGAGGGCATGTTACATAATGAGTACTGGGTATTATATGCAACTGATGAATCACTAAATTTTACCCCTGAAACTAATAATATACTATATGTTAACTAACTTGAATTTAAATAAATTAAATTTATTAAATAAAACTAAATAAATTTTAAATAAAATTAAATTTAAAAATTAAAAAAAAAAAAAAGAAGAAAACCCAGCCTGACCTTCCCTGACTTTCCACAGGAAGGGATGAAGTTTATCAGTCTTTTTTTTTTTTTTTAGATTTTATTTCTTTATCTGACAGACAGAGATCACAAGTAGGCAGAGAAGCAGCCAGAAGGAGAAGAGGAAGCAGGCTCCCTGCTGAGCAGAGAGCCAGATGTGGGGCTCGACTGGAGGACCTTGGGATCATGACCTGAGCTGAAGGCAGAGGTTTTAATCCCACTGAGCCACCCAGATGCCCTGAAGTTTATCAGTCTTAAAGTGCCTTGTACTTCACCTCATTTAAATCATTGTACAGGTAATGATTTGCCAAGTTTAAAGGACAACAGGTAGAATCTGTCTTATTATTGGGTTATCATTATATTAATCTTATTCACATTATGGGCCCAAGAATCTGAGTGAAAAAATTCATACTGGAAAATCAATTCACTTTAGTAAGTTTTGGGTAAAGTCAATAATTTTCAAAGAGTTTTGCAAATATTTGTGATTAACCTATCATATATTAAATGCTTAAATGATTTGGAATAAATAAGAAAATAGTTATAAATATTCAAACAAATCTAAATTTACCTCCATTCAGAAGAAGCATTCTTTTCTTATCTAATTTTTAAAAACTTAGGATATATTTGTACATTCTGACCTTTTTCTTTAAAAGTGTGGTTACCTTTAAACTAAAATATCAGATGTGTTTGTGGTGACCTATAATTATTTATTATGTATATATTCATTTTTTATAGAAGAAACTGTTTTAATAAATGTCATGTGCATAATTTCACCATCTAATTTTATTTTAAATAGAAAAAAGTTATAAACATGTAGTTTTTCATTCAGATAGCTTTCATTTGATTAATGTTGTCAGTATTTAATAAAAATCACTATAACTCATTTTCAAAAAGCATTAATACAAAAAATTCTGCATGAATCACAAATCCTCAGTGTTTTATCCAGTCTTTCTCATTCCTTCCCTATAAAATCAGTAAAATATAGGTGTTTACTACTTTCATTTTTTAAAATCTATTCTTAGAACAATTTATTATTTATTTATTTATTTTTAAATATTTTATTTATTTGTCAGAGAGAGAGCACTCACTAGTGGGGGGAGGAGCAGATGCCCCAATGAGCAGGAAGTCCAATGTGGGACTCAATCCCAGAACCCTGGAATTATGACTGAGCTGAAAGCAGATGCTAGACTAACTAAGCCACCCACGTGTCCTGTTCTTAGAACAATTTAATGTTATAGGGCCACATAAATCCCATGTTTTATTGATTTAGGCAGGAATGAGAAAAGTAGTCAGTTCTGTTTGATTTTTTTTTTTTTTTTACAAAAAACACCTGCCAAATGATATATAACCAAGGGAAGTTGGCTAAAATTAGGTCAACTTTAGGGTGGTACATTTATAATGTGCCATAAGAAAAACAACTTTTAAAATCCAAATATACCAAGTATTAATTATAATATAATTATAGGGAGTTGTGTCATTTTTCAAAAGACTGACACAATCTTGGCTCTAGATTAAACTCCTTCCTTTTACCCCTAGGAAACTATTATCATTTCATGAATAGTCGAATTTATATATAACATTTTTGATATCCATCCAAACGTTGACAGCTCTTTCAGTGTTTTTAAACATGAGCTACTAAAACATACACACACCAAATATTCATGAAGGGAGTACAATTAATTCTGTGCCACATATAATCAAAATTGCACTAACTTAGTTGGACAAATTATATACAAAAGCTGACAAAAATGCAAAAATATTAAACTTGATTTGGAATGGATTCAATGGATTCAAAAATATTTATGAGAACCTTCTGTGTGCAAAGTCCAAATGGTACACTCACACACATAAACCCATGAATATACCTCCTAAATATTCATGATTCTGTAACCCATGTCCCACCCCACCTTATATTTGCTAAATCTAGAACCCAGGGAGATTTTTAATGAAAAGTTAGGGAATTATTTTTAATCTCAAATGGATTATTCACTATTTCAATTATCCATGGCCAATTTTTAATCCTAGCTACATTGCATTAATGTTCAGAATATTTTTGAGCTACCTTTATTGAATTTTAGTTGATATTTACAGAGAAATATAGTATCAACATTGTCATTAGTAAAATACAGGCCAACCAACTACAGAAAAATCATATTTTTTCCCAAAATAAGAAATCAATATTTGGGAATGATTCATTATTTACAATTATTCAGCTTACTTTACCTAGTAAAGTCAAATAGTGAATTTGCTGATCACTTACTATTGAAAATTAGGGGGCACCTGGGTGGCTCAGTGGGTTACAACCTCTGCCTTCGGCTCAGGTCATGATCCCAGGGTCCTGGGATAGAGCCCCACTCAGGCTTTCTGCTCAGCAGGGAGCCTGCTTCCTCTCTCTCTGCCGGCCTCTGCCTACTTGTGATCTCTCTCTGTTAAATAAATAAGTAAAATCTTTAAAAAAAAAGAAAGAAAGAAAGAAAGAAAAATATACATAGACCTAAGCTCCAGCCTACCTAAACTTGGGTAGAGCTCAGCATTTGTCTCAGACCCTTCGCACAGTTCCTCCTTACTCTGGCTTTCATATCATTATGTGTGTACCTTACTTATCCTCTTAGTTGAATTGAAGTCCTAGAGGACAGATCATCATTTTTTTTTCTATCTTCTGGCATACTTATGGAAGACCCTCAATAGATATTAGTAAACTGGATCATAAGGAAAGAAACACTGGGATGGAAAAATACTGGCTGGTGATGGTAGGAAACAGATTTCTGGTCAACATCTAATCATATTTATTTTCAAAAGTTGAACTTAAATATCACATTGGAGAACTTTCTGTCTTGTCTGTATTTCTCATCTAAAGTAATCATTCAATTATTTGATATCTAAGAGTAAAATTGACTTATAGTTCATTGAAGAATTATTGACGACTTATGGATCATCTGTGTTATGAAACTTATTTAAATTTTTGACCACTATTTGATGTTTTATAGATGTATACCATTTTTCAAGTTAGAGAATTGTATCTTACGTATAATCTGTGTGTTTTTTTCTCCTTTGATTTCATTTGTGGAAGAATAATGCCAATTCATTTTCTCTAATTTTTTCATGTATTTAGTTGGCTATGAAAATGACTGTAAACTGGATTTTTCCTAAAATTTCACAAACGTGAAGATTTATTGCTTTTCTCAAAGAGAAGTATTAAGAATGTATTTCCGAGATTCATGATGTAAACATCTGCATTTTTCTATAAGGCTTTCATTCTTTTCTCTCTTTTTTTTTTCATTTTTTTAAAGTCAGGTTTCTTTTCTATTGTTTTTTTTAAGTGGGATTCTGGATATTAAAAATGTTGACAGGGAAAGGAACTCATAAGGCTGTTACCTCTCTTGGCTAGGATAAAACAATGTAAAAAATAGTCCAAGGCAGCTAAACCACTTTAAGTTCCAGTGGATAGCTATTACAGTGTGTTACATTACACATAGCTCTCTCTGGACAATCTGCTGATTACTTAAGACAGACTAGAGCTTATCATTATAGAAGCCCATGTAAATATTTAACTGAGAAATTACTTAGAATTAACTGGTTCAGAACAGAATTTTGAAGTGTTTAACAAACACAGCAGATGTTTAGTAGAGTTAATAGGGTAGATTAATTGCATTTAAACACATTTTCATTTGTGAAAAGAAGCAAGATATACTCATAACTTCATAATCAAAGAAAGAAGCTGAAGTTAAAAAAAAAAAGGAAGTTTCATTTTGAAGTATTACTGGCACTCCCTTGCTAGGGATGTTGCAGAATATATGATACCTAAAATTACTTCAACAAAAATATTATGTGAGTGTATTTTAATTGTTATGATTATTGCTTTAGAATATACTTCATAGACTTGAAACACAAGAATAAGCAGAATCTGCATAGATTCTTAAAATACCACTAGGGCATTTTCTGTCTTTCAAATAGAGTGCACATAATGAAAATGGAAAACAGAGCTTATCTGTTTTTATAGAAAATTTCATGCCTTTAATATAAGAACAATGAGAACAAATGTGATACGTTGGAGACATCAGAACAACAACAACAAAGTGAATTAGTAAAAACATAACAGACATGCAGTCTAGTCATGGGAAGTCCTTCTGAGAAGTGAAATTCAAGAATGTTTATGTTAATAAGTTAAAGGAGTGACTGGTTTTATGTCATTTCATAGAATTATCATGACTAAGAATTTCCCTTAGGGTGTGAAAGTATTCAGAAAAACAATTTTGTGTTATATATAAAAAGCCCAACATTTCATCATAAGCAGTTGTCAGTACACACTAGGAAATAGATGTCTTTGGAATAAAAACACAATAGAATCTCTTTCATACACTTAACAAGAAAAAGAAAAAAAAAGCCCTGACAAACCTTTCCAGTAACACTGACAAGAGAAGAATGAGAGCCATCACTAGAAAGAAAATTTATGAAATATTTGTGTAGACAGGAATGTTTCAATCATTATCAGTTACAGTAAACAGGTTCCATAGTTGGATGGACAATTTTATCCTATCTTCAACAATTTAAAAAATTGAGGTCATCTGTAGTGCTTTCAAAATTTAACAGTTTCATTTGAAAGTCCTGCCAGCTATTTGGACATGAGACACAATGTATTATGATTATTTCCATGTGGTTACAAAGATAAATTTTAGCAATAATCTTTTTCTGTTTTCTGAACTCAGAAATCACATCTCTTTTTATACATTGATCCTGAAATAGCAGGTTTTTAGTCACTATTGATTCAGCCATTAACACTAAAAATTAAATTGAAGAATATAACATACAGTCTGTGAATTTGGAATGGTGAAGGACATCCGTACTTCCCACAAACTTTCTTCCACCAAGAATTTTTGCCCCTATTAGGAGATAGTCTACATCATAACTTGTATATAGCCTCAGTTCCCTTTCATTTTGAATATTATCGAGTACAGTGAATTGCATGTAGCAAGCATTGAAAGGCTGAATGACTGATAGATTCTGATTCCTTTATACTTCTCTTGGTAGATCTGCTATAGTGAGAAAATTAATTGTCATAGCTACCAAAATTCCAATTAAAAAATTTATATTCTTCATCCACAAACCCCACTTCATACTAAAATAATCTGTTATTTTTAATTCTTATGTGGTAAAATTGCAAAATAGATGCTCTTCTTCTATTTGGAAGAGTTGCCTTCATTAGAGAAAGAAATGTAAGTTGCATTAAATTTATCTCATATTGATGAGGATTAAGTACTTACTCTTTGATAAAAACAACATGAATTGAAAAGATTATTGTATCTATACAAGCCATTAATTAATAAGAAATAGAACCAATCAAGTTATTTAAAATGCTTATATCATTTAAAATAATGTAGTTTTGGGCGCCTGGGTGGCTCAGTGGGTTAAGCCGCAGCCTTCTGCTCAGGTCATGATCTCAGGGTCCTGGGATCGAGTCCTGCATCGGGCTCTCTGCTCAGCCTGCTTCACTCTCTCTCTCTGCCTGCCTCTCCATCTACTTGTGATCTCTCTCTGTCAAATGAATAAATAAAATCTTAAAAAACTATTTAAAAAAAATAAATGTAGTTTCATATTTGGTAATTATTTTGAGTAACTTTCATTGAGTTATCATAAATATTTTCATATTTTGTTAATTTTATATTTTTAGTTTTCTTGACTATGAAAAACTTTATGTAAATTTTCCTTATTTTGGCCCTAACCCAATAATTAAATGGTTTGATTTCAGTTAACTCAAGGCCATGTTGACAAGTAAAAAATTGGTAGATCAGTGGTCTATCAAATCCATTTGTATCATCTGTCTTAAGGTTTTATGTGAGGGTAAAAATGACTGATTCAGTTTTAATGATGAGTCTGATCATAACAATGAAAGTGGCTTTGTCATAGCTCACTGACCACTTGGAGACATGGCTCCACTGCAAAAAGGGGAGCAATCTACACATGGGTTGTTTTATTTATTTATTTTTTTCACATGGGTTGTTTTAAAATGTCCTCAGTTAACTTCTGAGAATGGACAATATGATACAAATGTAATTCCAAATGTAATATGATGAATAACTTTTGCATTAGGGCCATGTGACATAAATGACAAGACTGAAGGAAATAATCTAGTAATTTTGGGGTTAAAACACAAATCAGTACAGAGATATTCACACCCCACATGAAAGACCTAAGAATTAATGCAGATAACTGTGAAGATGACTAAAACAAAAAGCAAGTGGCAATTCATTGAGTAAGTTGGTAAAAACCAAACTTTTAATAGGGGAAAATGGTCCATATTATAATAAAGAAATTTTAAAAATATATTAAAAACATATATTGAAGACTTTTCTCTTTTTAGATTTTATTTATTTATTTATTTACTTATTTATTGGGAGAGAGTGTGCACACACAAGCAGGGGAGAGGGGCAGAGGGAGATGGAGAGAATCTCAAAGAGACACCACACACTAAGTGTGGAACCCAACTTGGGGCTCGATCTCACAACCCTGAGATCATTATCTCTGCCAAAATCAAAAGTCCACTGAGGTGCTCTGAAGACTTTTCTATTTTTACCTTCTTTCCACTGGCCTTCCTCCTTTCTGCCAGGAGCATCCATTTCCCTCAGGAGGATTAATATCATAATAGCATAAGTGTAAAGACAATGAAAGAGTCAATGTTCAACTTTTGACATATAATGGTTCACATAAGACAGAAGTCTGGAAGCTAGGCTCCAGGAATAGAAGAGTATTTCTGAATATCAAGTATCTCATCACCACATATGAAGAGATATTCTCATAGATCACAAAGATGAACATGAACAACACAGAGGAAGGAACAGATAAAGGATGTTTCTATCCAACCAGAAAGGAAATTGAAAACATTTCCTTTCTTACTGTTTCCGTGAATGAACAGTTTCAGGAGAAGAATGATGAATTCGACACCAATATTTTTGCTTTCCCTCCTCTTAGGAAACCAGGAAGAAAAAGAAGTCATAAAGCATTCTATTTCTTATCAGACAATGAGCAAAACCTTTATAATTCTGATGGAAATAATTTCTAACCTAGAAGTCAGTACCAAGACAAATTAGCAATCAAGTGTACAAGTAGAATAAAAACACTTTCAAACATGTAAAATCTTAGAAAATTTACCTCCCTTTTATTTTTAATTTTTAAAATTTTTTAAAAAATTCTTTTCAGTGTTCCAGAATTCATTGTTCATGCACCACACCCAGTGCTCCATGCAATACGTGGCCTCCATAATTCCCACCGCCAGGGTCACCCAACCCCCCATCCTCCTCCCCTCCAAAACCCTCAGTTTGTTTATCAGAGTCCACAGTCTTTCATAGTTTGTCCCCCCCCTCCAATTTCTCCCAACTCCTTTCTCCTCTTCATCTCCCATGTCCTCTATGTTATACCTTATGCTCCACAAGTAAGCAAAACCATACGATAATTGATTCTCTCTGCTTGACTTATTTCACTCAGCATAATCTCTTCTAGTCCCATCCATGTTGATACAAAAGTTGGGTATTCATCTTTTCTGATGGAGGCACAATATTCCATAGTATATATGGGCCATATCTTCTTTTTACATTCTTCTAATAATTTGCTTGAAATGTATTCACATAAATGAGAGAATGAAACCAAGAAAGGAGATAACAAGGAAAAGAAGAGGATTTGGAATCAATCAAGAAAAAAATAAATAAAAGGAGTCACAGAAAACAAACTGAGGGTTTTGGAGGGAAGGGGGTTGGGAGGTTAGGTGAGCCTGGTGGTGGGTATTAAGGAGGGCACATATTGCATGGAATACTGGATGTGGTGCATAAACAATGAATCTTGGAACACTGAAAAAATTAAATTAAATTAAATTAAATTAAATTAAATTAAATTAAAAAAAGAAAGGGAATTTTGTAGCTTATCTGGAAAGCTAGTAGTTAAGAATGTAGTAAAAGCTAGTAGCCAAGAATGAACAGGACTCCCCCAAAATAAAAGACTTAGGGAGAGAATTTGAAAAATATGGAGGATAATTACAGGGCAAAGAGATGATTAGAAACACCACAGAACAGAACAAAACAAACAAAAACAAAACTATTCAATAGAAAAAAAGCATACCACATGGCTCTACAAATACCAATATTTACATAGTCATAAAATTCTGAAAATTTTATACTTTTAAAAATAAAAGTAATAGTATAACTCTATTAACCATTCACTTGTGGCTGGGCATCTGGATTTTTTCCATTATTTTACTATCTCACACAATGATGAAATAAATAGCCTTGCACATGCATTAATTTCATAAATGAGCAAGACGATCTGTAACTAAAATTTGAAATTTTGATAAACCATATCAAATTGTCCTCCAAAGAGACTATATCCACATATACGTTCCTCAGTATGTATGAGTATGTTTCTCTACATTTTTGCCTACACACTATACTATATACTACGCACTATACTATCAAACTTTTTGATCTTTGCCAATCTTTTTTTTTTTTTTTTACTGTGGTAAGAATATTTAAAATGAGCCCTACCTTCTTAACAAATTTTTAAGTGCACAAGTATTACTAACTACAGGCACAATATTGTATAGTAGATCTCTAGAATGTATTGATCTTGTATGTCGAAACTTTACACCCACTGAGGTGCTCTGTAATTTCTCCTCCTCCTAGTTCTTGCCAACTACCCTTCATTCTACTCTGCTTCATTGAGTTTGACTATGCTAGATACTTCATAAGTGGAATCACACGGTATTAGTCCTTCTGTGACTGGCTGATTTCACTTAGCTAATACCTTTCAGGTTCTTTCATGTTATTGCATAGGGCAGGATATCCTTTTTTGTTTTTTTTTAAGATTTATTATTTTATTTCAGAGAGAGAGAGCAATCGTGGGGAGGTGCAGAAAGAAAGGGAGGGGGAAGAAGACTTCCCACTGAGTAGGGAGCCCAATGCAGGGCTCCATCTCCCCACCGGGAGATCATGACCTGAGCCCAAACCAAAAGTTGATGCTTAACAGACTGAGCCACACAGGTACTTTTATCCTTTCTAAAGGCTAAGTAATATTTTACTGTGTGTATACGCCACATTTTTATTCCTCTGTCAGGTGACATTTAGGTTGTTTCTTTATCTTAGCTATTCTATCATAGGCAAGTGAAAAGATGTTCAACATCAGTAATCAGCAGGAAAATCCAAGTTAAAACTACAATGAAAGACCATTTCACACCCGTTAGGATGGCTTCTTTAAAAGAAAAAGGTAAGTGTTGTTAAGGATGTGGAAAAATTGGAACACTTACACAGAGTTGGTGAAATGTAAAATGGTGCAATGGCTATAAAATCCAGCATGGAGGTTACTAGAAAAATGAAAAATATAACATATTATCCAGGTGTCCCACTTCTCGGTATGTATCCAAAAGAACTGAGACTACTGCCAGTATTGTAAGTGAAAATTAGTATGTCAGAGACATTGTAATTTATATTTCTCTTATTATAAGTACATTTAGATAAACTTTTTATGTTTAAAAGACATCTCGTTCTTTATTTTGTATAAATTCTGTTCACATCCTTACCCATTTTTTAAAAAATTAAGTTTATCTATATCTACATATCTATATATATCTATATTTTGAATTGCAATGCACAAATTATTTGTTTATGTGGCCACATTTACTAATTTTTTTCATATTTACTTTCTTGATTTTTTACTTTTAAAAAGTTGTTCTTTAGTAATTATTTTTAAATTTTCTATTTTTTCCAGAGCATCTAGGTGGCTGAGTTGGTTAAGCTTCTGACTTTGGCCTGGGTCATGATCTCAGGGTCCTAGGAGGGAGCCCCCTGTCTTGACTCCATGCACAGTGGGGAGTCTGCTTTTTTCTTCCTTCCCTCTCCTCAATCAAGAGTGTACACTCTCTCTCACTCAAATCAGTAAGTAAAATCCTAAAAAAAATTTCCATATTTTCCATAAGACCTTTCTGGTTTAATTTTCACCTTTAAAATTTTGATCCATCTAATATTTTTATTGGTATGGGAGTGATAAATGCATCCAATTTTGTGTTTTTTCAAATGTTAATTGTTCCCAATCTATTTACTGAAATATAACATTTATTTTATGACCCTTTCAGTTTTATTTTTAATTATGTAAACATATTAGTTTGAAGAGTACTAAATTTTTATTTAAAATACTAAATAAATTAAGACAAATAAACTTATTCTCAAAATTCTCTAATTGCATGCAGTTTCAAATTTAGCATTTGAAATAGCAAGAAATTGCTCTAATTTTTATACCCAGCAATTTATCCCTAAGTGTACAACAGATCATTACTCTTAACATAAGTGGTCCCAAATTGCACTAATCTGTCACTAATTTGGTTAATATAATGGTAATTATTATCATGTAAAATATTTTAAGATTTACTTTAGAGAGAGAGAAGGACCATGAGACAGAGAGAGAGAGAGCATGGGGGGAAGGGAAGGGTACTGGCAGAGGAAAGAAAGAGAAAATCCCAAGCAGATGTCATTCTGGACACAAAGCTCAATGTGGGGCTCGATCCCGGCCCTGAGATCACAACCTGAGCCAAAACCAAGAGTTGGACACCTACCCAACCACACCACCCAGGTACTCCCATGTAAAGTTTTTTATTTTTTTTTTTTAGTCATCATTTTGTCTTTAGATTGTACTTGTACTTGTTGGTGGCAGAACTAAGGAGATGACCTTTATAAGACTAAACTAGCCTTGTTAATTCTGTAGAACAGGTGGGAAATGCCAGGGTGGCTGCTTAAATAGTGAAATGGTTAATTCCTAATTAACAAAATCAGTGAGAACTCCCTATAAACTCAGAATTAACTATATGGTGTATTTTGGTAATTTGTACACTAAACAATGGGTAAAGTAACTGCATTGTCTATTTATGGGCTTTTTGTGGATGTTAAGTGTGATAATGTTTTTATATTGACAAAAAAGGCATTCTTGAAAATACTAAAATTCTGAGACTTAGTTTAATATATCTAAGAACTAATTCAATTTTTGTTGAAATTATACTGCAGGCCAATGGACAAGTCAATCTATATACAAATATTTTCTTAAACAGAATCTTTTGGAAATGGGTCAAGCATTTACCCTCTATAATCATATACTGAGTAAGTTAAGGCTGAGTCAATGTAACTTCAGTTCAGTGCATGCAAGTAACATTAAGAAGATTTGTCATGATGTATCACATAGACCCTCCTCCCCCAGGATATTATTCCCATGTTCCTTTTCAATCTGCTGGGTTGGTAATACGATGTGTTTTTCAAATGACCAGATTGCAATGTTATCAAAGCCAGGCACAAATGCCTTAATTTTCAAACTACCAATCAAACACTAGAAAGTTGGCATGAATGTAAATTATAATTAATGTTTTCTTAATATTTCAATGAAATGGAGTAATTAGAAAGTTATTTCTAAGCTTCTAAAAAAAAGGAGTGTATCATGGGAACAAATCAACATAATTTGAGAGTCAATGTACTAATATAAAGCTATTACAAGCACATAAATAGTGAATAAAAGGACAATACAAACAGCATTTAAAAAAAGATTCTCATATTTGCACAGAACCAAAGGGTAGAAGCCCAAGGGCAACATTTCAACATCATTACAACAAATACTTTGATGACCTCCACACACTCACAACAATAAATTAGGAAAAGAATAGAGCATTGACATTTATTGAGTACCTGCTATTGTATCAGGAATCCCACTGGCCACTTTACATAAGTGATTTAATTGAATAACTGTCAAAATAGAATTTTTCCTTCTCATAGGTGAGAAAATAAACTTCCTAGAGGTAATACTGAACATAAGTGGGGGAACCTGAGCTTTAAACTCAAATATATCTGACCCTAAAACTCAATTCTACTTCTAGTATGCTCTACTTCCACTTCCAAAGAAATATTTGGAGCATAAAATGTATTTAAATATGTATCATGTTAATCCACCAATGGGGTTTTAGGTAAATCTTAGCAGATTATTGGATCTGATAGGATCACCCTTGACATTTTTTTGATATATGAAGATATTAAACTCTTTAGAAAATATTATATTGGGAAACTAAGAAGTGTTTGTAAGACAGAACGGTGTTCCATCAGAAATGGAATGAAAAATCAACAGCATAAACTGAAGGTAAGTAAGAATAGCAAAGTCCCAGAAAGCTCCTGAGGATTAGAATTGTTCAGAGGCTGAATGAGGCAGTGGTATTGTTAGCAAATGGTGTGGTAAATAAAAGAGCAACGACCTGTTAGGATTTGTTTAAAAAGGGATACAAAGCACATTGTTGGAGATAATTCTCCATGAATCTTTGGCATTTCTGCTTGTTTTATGAGGGAGGCACTAACTGCTCTATGTTCCAAACCATCTTTTCACTTACCAGCCAAGCCACAAGGGAACCTAGAGAATTCAAAGTTAATTCTGCCCCAGCTGCCTAGATGTTCTTGTTGGCTTGATGTGGTCCTAGATCAAAAAGATAATGGCTACCTGACCAAATACGGCTCACACAGTAGTACCATTTTGGTGGCACACCAGGCTAACATAGGATACAGAATGGGTTTCTATAAGTTTTATTAAAAATGTGTCTGTTCTTGTTGATATATTGTATTGGAGTAATACTTCACATCAAGGGGAAAGAGCAGTTCAGAAACTTAAGGAACAAATCATCTGGTTTTCTAAGGTAGATCTGGATAATTTAGGGGATTTGTTCAGCTGGTTGGGTCTGGGATCCAGGGGAACATGGTTGAAATCAGTACTCTAGGTTGGCCTCATCTACCTGCTGGGAATCCTTTTAACAGTAGTCCTCATTAACTGTTAGATGGGACAAGTTGAACAGTTTTGGTCATAGCCTGCTTAAGGTTAGTAAGAGTAGCTAATGCAGTGGTATACTCAGAGAAAAATTTGCCAGGAGCCAAGACAGTGTCAAAAAGACGGGTGGATACTGGTGGGAGACAATGGGTTTTTCCATGGCTCTTTCATGTGTGTCTTGTGAGGGAGGTACTAATTGCTCTTTTCTACTTCTGTTATTATCTTTTTAAGAATGCTTATATCAAAAACCAAAGGGAAGATGTGCTCACTGTTCAGAATTTTAAAGATAATGTCTCCTTCTAGGACAAAGGGCTGTTTAAAAGTTCATTGAAAAAGATTTGGGCTCCCAAAACTTGGAGTTCCTCAGTTGTGACACCAATCCATTGCATGTGCAGCACCTATCTGGGTTACTCCTGAGGCTTGGTGGCGAGGGCAACCAGTGCAAACACGAAGCTCACACTGCCTGCTGCCGTGAGAGATAATTGCCACACCTCTGACTCATGATCTCATGTCTTCTTCCAGGATCTGTTAAATTGTGGCAGGCTAATTGTTACCTTGCAAGTGGGGTAAAATTTCATACCTTTCACAATTCTGGACACTGCTAAGTCCAACCCTTTCTCTATATTGTGGATATATCTAACTTAACTATTTTTTTTTTTTTTTACATTTAATCTCTATTCTTTCAAAATAATGTGACAAAAGAGAGGATTTATTAAAATGTTACTAGAGGGATAGATATTACATCATATATAGCTAAATGAATTAGAATTCCTGAGGAAATTGAAAGGTGAAATAATAGATTTTCACAATTTGAATGACCTTTAAAACCTTGTTTTGACCACTAAATATTAGTCAGCGACATGACCAAAATAAAATAAATAAATAAAAATAGTTGCATACTTCAGGATAGACTTGAGTTTCTTGACCTTATATCTAGGGTTTATTTGTCAAAAGAAACTTTAATAATGAATTAAACCAGAGGAGGCTTCTATTCATGTCTGCGGTATATTAAACAGAAGGTAGGATTCTTCAAATAAGGAGATAATTCCAGTTGTCCACAAATGACATGTCTCTCAAACTGACAAAATATCAATGAGGGACAGTAAGTGACATCAGGATTGCCATTGTTGAAAATAATCAATATAGGATAAGGTAACTACCTACCCTAAATTAATCACTTTTAGTTGGAGGGAGGGCGTCTGCCTTTCATTATAATGTTCGAGTCAGGGATTAAATATTCCCCCATAGATATTCTACCCGTAGGATTTGGTGATATTTTATTTTGATAATATGTTTGTCGGTGAAAAACATCTGTCTTCTGCCTATGAAGAAATTTGTATTGAGTACCTACCCTGAACCAAGTACTACAAGTCACAGGGAATGCATATGATAGAAAGGGTTGCTATGCTCATAGAGACTACACTAGAAGTAAAAAAAGAAAATACTTTGATTCAGTTTATAGTTAATAATTTCCTTCAGATGAAAAAGTTCTACCCATAAAGACACCGTGATTATACAAAAGTTGTTTTTGAACATTTCTCAGCAATTACTTCATAAAGGTCTCATTCCTATTGATACTCATTCCTATTGATGTTTTGCCTTTGAAGATTAGCATAATAACAATGAGAACACTAGCTAAACGTTAAATAGTACTTACTAGGAGCCAATCATTTTTCAGAAAGTTTTACAAATACTAATTCATTTAATCGTTACTTCAACGCTATGTAGTAGGAAATATTGTTATTCCATTTTATAGATGCTGAAAGTAGGGCACAGGGAAAAAGTCAAGTAACATGCTTAGGTTCAAACCCTGGATGAAGGGACGGGGTAACTCCTAAGCTATAATGCATGAATTTTGGGTTTGTTAAAACCAGTGGAATACTTAAGTGGAATAAATATAATTCTAATTCTAAAATACCACTTTATAGATCAATACAAGGTTCCTACCCCAAATTTTTTCATATACATAGAGTAAAAATCAATTTAACTGATTTCTATGTATATCTGACTTAAATACACACTTGTCTCCCTATAATTTTTCAAACGGCTTTTCCATTTATAATTTTCTAATGGCATTTAAGATACATTTTAATGTATATTTTCTAGATCACTGAATATCTCATCATGAAAAAACAGCTCCTTCATAAAATTCCCTACTAACTGCTAGTGTATAGCACTTTTAGGAAAAAAAGTTTTATTCTTGAACTTTAAAATACATAACGTAGAATTGTGATGAAAACAATTTGAAATGTCTTTTGAAACAGAAGCAAACTATAAACAGAAGGGCAGAAGGAGCTATTCTCAAATCATTTATCTAATGAAAGATACATAAATCACCTTCTGTCAAATGAGCTGATGGTATGTTTTTCCAAAACATAAATCTTCTTTGAGGCTGAACATAAATCTTTCTAGAGCCTTAAGCATCCACTCCCCTATATTTCGGCACAGAGTCAATAAAAATAGTTTTGTAGATAGAAATACCTTCTATTTTAATCAACTAAATCATTTATGTAAGTCTTTTGCCCATACATTAAAAAAATAATTGATTTTTAAGAATATTTGAAATCAAATCCCTTCTTTCTTCTGACCCACTAGTATCCTAAAAATCTCAATATTGAGCTGGATCAGCAGTTTTAGAAAGTTAATAGTGAATTAACTATGAATTATGCAACTTTTTAAGACAAACTTAATTCAAATTCAGGCAATTCATAGAAAGACCATATAAATAATTCAGATTTTGCTATGTAAGGGATTTTAAATAATCTTAATGGAATTGCCTATTAATTGCTATGCTACAGCACATATATTTATGTGTAGATCTCAATATGTATGGTATACATATGCTGTAGATGATATATTTATTCAAGTCAAAACTAAAAGAAATTATGTTCTGTGGTATTTAACAAGAACTTTTCTATTTCATTCACCTAACAGGAGATAGTTATAGTTTCTTAGGAATTTTAGTAAGAAAACACTATTTTGTAGTTGTCTGTGATTTAAATGTATTTAAACTAAGTAACTGTTTAAATTATAACATAAGGATTCGAGTAAAAAATGATTTCCTCTTAAATAACTGTATTCATGTAATACTGACATAACTACAGTTATACAAATACAAGTAGACTATATGCTAACTGCAAATGATCAGTGTGAAAATGATCAATCTTAAACAACTGTTTGCTTTTTCATAAATCAAATAGGTTCTAGGGAAGGCAACAACACAAGGTTTGTTTCTGTGTTCCCAGCACCTAGCACAGTATTCCACACATAAGCATTCAGATCAAAGGGGAGAGAAACGGAGGGAATGGGCCACAGCATCCACTGAACTGATCATTATTGTATTTTCAACACATTAATTTTGAAAGAAAGAAAAACCCTATCTCAAGGTTTCCTTTATGTGAATACTATATGATTTGTTTGTGGAGGCCACCTGTTAATTTGTGTGTCATCTGATTTACAAATGACCAGCTGAGATTTTTCTCTCAGTTGCATATGGTATTTAAGGTAGTTTCAATAGGGTCAGATCTGTGTTCCTTCTCTGTGCCTAATTTTCCCTTATGCTAGATTTATCCAGGTCCCAAGGGACTGGCTTTTTAGTAAGCATGTCTAAGACACTTCTGCTGTTGACTGACTTAACCTTTGGCTTCTATGTCAACATTTGGTGCCATCTGGATGAGTATTTAATAACTCCCCAAAGGGACAGAGCCAGAGTAACATAGTCATTTTCCTGAGAACTAAAATTAATGGATATATTCCATGAAATAACACTGTTCTACCTTCCTTCATCTGTCTCTTCTAATAGGACATGCAGAGGCCAAAGAGAAAAGAGGGAAGAAGTCAGAGGTGTTAGCCAACTGCCTTATTTCAATCACATTCCCTGCCTCACTTCTGAAGCTTCAGTTAGGGATTTTGGCAAAACTTGACTGTAAAAACAGCAGTATGTTTTTTATATGAGGAATGTCTGTTAATAGTGTATAATAGTAAGAACATAGAAGATATGCAACAATGATAAGAAGTTATATGTAAAGACACACAATTATACATAAAGAAGTTATATTTAAAGTTATTGACTTCAAATGACAAAGAAGCAAATAATTTGCAGTAATTTCACTTGCACATTAAATGTAAGGATTTATATCTAGTATTTAAATGTAAAGTAGTGCTGGCAGGATGAGGAGAAAGGGCCCTCTTGCACTGTTGATGGGAATGCAAATTGTTGTTGTCGTTCTGGAGAACCATATGGAGGGTCCTCAAAAAGTTAAAGATAGAACTACAATCCAGCACTGGCACTGCTAGGTATTTACCCAAAGAAAACAAAAGCACTTATTCAAAGTGTTACATGCACCCTGGTGTTTATAGCAGCATTGTCAACAGTAGTCAAATTATGGAAAGAGCCCAAATGTCCATCAATTAATGAATGCATAAAGAAGATGTGGTATATATAAATATAATGGGATATTATTCAGCCATCAAAAAGAATGAAATCTTGCCATTTGCAAGCACAAGGATGGAGCTAAAGCATAATATACTAAGTGAAATAAGTCAGTCCAAGAAAGATAAATACCATGATTTCACTCATATGTGGAATTTAAGAAATGAACATGGGAGGAAATAGAGAGACAAGCCAGAAAACAGACTCTTAACTATGGAGAACAAGCTAATAGTTACTAGAGGGGAGGTGGATGGGGGATGGGTTAAACAGGTGATGGGTACTAAGGAGGGCATTTGTGATGAGCACTGGGTCTTGTACATAAATGATGAATCACTGAATTCTACTCCAGAAACTAATACTGCTTTGGATGTTAACTAACTGGAATGTAAATAAAAACTTTTTAAAAAAAAGTAAAAACTGGTGTAAAATGTCACACTTAAAATAACATAAATAAACCACAAAACCTCTGTAATAGAGGATTTTTTATATTAAAATCTTAATGTTTCAGAATAATTTAGTAGAAGCTACTTTTACATAAATTTGCATTATGATCTTAGATAAATTGCATTTTGATCAAAGAAATTTGAATGTTATTATGATTTTTTTTATTCAGTGTTGGTTTTAGTTCATGCAAATAAACATCTGCTTTGTAAATGATAAATATCAAACAAAAGAGATATGTTAAATTTATCAGTAAATCACACCCCCCATTTTATTGGAATATAATTGACATATAACATTGTCTTAGTTTAAGATATAGAACCTGATGATTTGATACATGTGTATATAATCAAACACTTACCACAATAAGATTAGTTAACACTCTGTCAACTCACATAAGTACATTTTGTGTATGTGTGCTGATAATTTAAGATCTAATTTCTTAGCAACTTTCAAGTATTGTTAACTATTGTCATCATGCTGTGCGTTAGATCCCCAGAACTTAGCCATCTTATAATTGGAAGTTCGACCAACATCTCTCCATTTCCCCCATCCCCTATCCCTAGCAACCACCAGTCCACTCACTGTTCCTATGAATTCTGTTTCATTAGATTCTACATATAAGTGAGAACATGAGTATCCATCTTTCTCTGACTTATTTCACTCTGCATAATGCCTTCAAGGTCCATCCATGCTGTTGCTAATGACAGGATTTCCTTCTTTTTATGGCTGAATAATTATACACATATACTGCACACATTACATGTTCTTTATCTACTCATCTGTTGAAGGATGAGTAGGGTTGTTTCCACGTTCTGGCTATTGTGAATCTACGAGCTTCATGAATTCAAGTGTCCAACTTTCTCTCCAGCTTTGGGAATTTTTCAACCATTATTTCTTTAAATAAGCTTTCTACCCATTTCTCCTCTCTTCTCTTTTTGGTACTCCAATAATGCATAGATAATTTCTATTAATGATATACCATATTTCATGTAGGCTTTCTTTTCTCGTTTTCATTCTTTTTTCTGTTCTGTTCTGACTGGACTTGGCTTCTACTTGACAGATTCTTTCTTCTGCTTGTCTGTTGTATGCTCTCAACTACATTTTCTTTTCATTTCATTTACTAGAGTCTTCAGCTCCAGGATTTATCTGGTTCTTTTTTATGATTTCTCTCTCATTTTGTTCATGTATTATTTTCCTGATTTCATTGAACTGTCTTTCTTGTAAGCTCATTGAACTATCTTAAAACTACTTTGAATTCTTAATTAGGAAAATTGTATATCTCTATTTCTTTGGGATCTGTTATTGCAAAATTATTGCATTCTTTGGTAATGTTATGTTTCCTTGATTTTTAGTGTTCCTTGAAGTCTTTTGTTGTCTTCATATTTTTTTTAAATTTTAAGATTTTATTTCTTTGTCAGAGAGAGCAAGAAAGAGAGCACAAGCACGGGGGAGACAGAGAAGCCCGAAGTGGGGCTCAATCCCAGGACCACTCACTAGTTCTCTGCAAAGGCTCATTCCTGCTGCCCTTGGGAGCATACACATGAAGCTGGCCATGAGGTTGGTATCTGTGGAGGTGAGGTGCATGGAGCTTTGGAGGTGCCTGTGGGCCATTAGGGGGAGAATCAAAGATGAGGAATGCCCAGAGGCTTGTGAGTGAGTTTCCTAATGGAGTCTAGGGTATGTACACTCAGTGGGATTCACATTGCTTTGGTGCCCTCTGAGAGCTCTACCTGCTCTTTTTTCCCCAGGGTTACCCACCCTATCACACAGCACATCTCAGTATTTTGGATGAGGCAAGAAGGAAGTGAGTTTCTTTGGCAGCGTCCTGCATCGCTGGGACAGGTGAGTTCTCATTCTCAAGCTCTCACTTTCCCCAACAGGAGAAATCAAGGGCTGAAAAGGTGTCTCTTGGCATTGAGCTGTGCAGCCATGGGGAGGGCTGATGCATGTAGATTGAAACTGTTCTTTCACTCTTCTCAGATTTCTTTGCTTCAGTGGTATGCGGGAACTTTTCCCCTAGACCCCACTAGACTTCTTTATGGACTTCCACAAAGCTATCTTATCCACGGTGATTGTCTAAATTGATGTTCTTTAGGAGGAATATGGTAGAAAATACTTATTCCACTATGACAACAATTTCCAGTAATTCACTTGTTAAGTGTCATTGTGGCACTCATTCTAGGTATGGTGGCAACCAAATAAGCTTCAGAAAAAGGTGATTTGATGATATTTTTAAAATGAGAATTTTAAAATGTACATGTACATGCAAAATTTATTTATAAGGGAATAATTCTTTTGTTGTTAATAAGCAGTTGCTTAGAGAATTTCTGCTGGAATCATGGTACAATCTGATTTTATTTGGTTTCTATTTGTGCTATTGAAAGCAAAAGTCCCAAATTATAGCAACTGATTTAATATTTTCATGGATTAGCTGCCAAATTTGACATTTTAGTTAAACAAAGTGCTGAGAGATGAGTAATAAATCAGGCAAGATAAGGTAAAACCTAAAACTGTAGATCAAAGACTTTTGTTTCAATTCATACTTTTGTGTCAGAATCAAGTCATAGGAATCACAGATTTATTCTATTTGGCTCAGATTTATTCTATTTGCTCTTTTTTTAATGTTATAAAAAATTGACTTCAGAGAACTTCAATAAACAAATGACCATAAAACAATAAAAATGGAATAAGCAGCACAAAAATTTTGTGACAAAGAAAACATCAGTCCAAATTACTTCACCAAAATCATTATATAAGAGCTGATTCTTATTTTTATACAAACTAAGATAAAGAGAGATAATAAATGGAATCAATGAGGTTAAAAAGCAAAGATTAAAATACCTACAAAGACAAGATTCATTAAACATCACTTTTTTTTTTTTTTCCTTCAGGACACACTATGTGCTAAACCCTGTTCTGTGTGCTTGGAATTCAACAATGAACAAAAGTCACAGAGAACCTTTGCCTCTCATGGGATTAATAGTCAAATGTAGAGTAATATTGACAACAAATATAATAAATATATAATATAAATATAATAGGCATTTTAAGTGATACATTAGAAAGTAATAAATGCTATAGAGAAAGTGAAAAAAATGCAGCACTAATGGGTGTTAGAAATTCTGTGTTTCTGTGTGTGTATGCGTGTAGGGCAGTTCAATGTGGTCATTGTTAAAACTTAAAGGAAGTAGCTATGCTCCTTGCTAGAGCAGGAAGGAGAAACAGCAAAGCAAACCTCAAGTGGGGGTGTGCCAGGCTTGAATTAAGTGCAAGAATGCCATTGTTGCGGAATAAAGTTACCGAAAAGAGCAGAATGAGAGATGAAGTCAGAAATGCAGCAAGAGTTGAATCTGGGAGACCTTGTAGGCTAGGCCATTGTATAGATTTGGGCTTTTACTATGAGTCAAATTGAGAAACACTGGAGATTTTGAACAGAAACTTGATGAGGGAAGCTTCCTGGCTTCCGTGTTTCCGTAAAACTCAAGGAGATCAAAGGAAGAAGTAGGGAGTCCGTTAACTGGGTACCGAAATGTGAGAGTAAGTCAGATTCAGATATATATCGAAGGTAAGGCAAATAGAATAAATAATCTGTAAAGCCGATTCACTTGTGTTCACAGATGTAAAGTTTCTAAGTACATGAAAAATAATCCAGCACTGTATAAAAAAAATTATCATGGACAAAAATTTCCCAAGTTAGGTGAAATACATACATTTACAGATCAAAGAAGCTCAGGAAAAGCAGGAAAAATCTTAAGATAAGCACACCTACATCAGATGATCTGTGTACGTCTAATGGACAATACGGGAAAGGAACCACTAATCTATGGAATGAAGCAACAAGTCTGCAGTGCAACTGGCAGCCGAATGCTAAGCCCTGTGACTCAAAGTGTGGTCTGAGGATCAGCAGCACCTGCACCCCCAGTTAGAAATGTAGAATATCACACGTACAAGGACTTAATCAAATAAAATAGATATACAAACAAGACCCCTGAATGTTCTTGGGCACAATAAATTCTGAGAAGCATTAAGACACCTGAGTTCACTGCAGTTCTTGAATGGCTGGGATAAGTCTGTAATTAAAGGTGTCTTCCTAGTCCTAAATCCTCCACTTAACCAAGCAGACTTCAATCCTAATTTAGTTTTACTAGTGTGCCTCCCTAATGGAAAGAGACATTTCTTTATTACGATGCATTAGGTTGGATTTCAGACGAAAGTCAGACTTCTTTAAAAGTCTAAAAGAATTTTTTGAATAGGAAGAAAGCTTGTTCCATTCCATTGCCCATATACAACAACTTTCAATTACAGCTGCATATTTAGAACTACCCCAGGAGATTTAAAACATACTGGTCCACACCAGATCTACTGAATTTTAATTTCTGGGGGTGGAGCCACAGATTGGTAAGTTTTAAAGCTCTCTGGTGAATTTACTGTGCAATTAGCTTTGAGAACCACTATGAATGAGTTCTCAGTTTATTGACTCATAAAAAATGCCTCCTTTATTCTGAATATAGCGGAGTCAATATAGCTTTCAAGTTTATCTTCCTTGAAAACTGTTATCAATCACTTCATTAAAATGTATTAATCTACATCATAAAATCAATTAAACAGTTAGTACATGGTAAGGTGGTATGCATTTTGCTTCATCCCTATTTCATATTTAACAGTCAATTGTTTTTTTTAAGAATTTTTAAAGTATTTATTTAATTTCCAAGTTTTCATTCATTCATTCTTTCACTCATTCAGTTTTTTAGGAGTGAGTGGGAGCATGAGCTCGGGGGCAGGAGGAGGGGATGGAGAGGAGTAGAAAGAGAGAGAATCTTAAGTAGGCTCCACACCCAGAGTGGAGCCTGACACAGGGCTTGATCTCATGACCCTGAGATCATGACCTGAGCTGAAATCAAAAGTCGGATGCTTAACTAAGCCACCCAGATGCCCCCAATTTTTTATTTAAATTCCAGTTAGTTAAGATTCAGTATAATATTAGTTTCAGGTGTAGGATTTAGTAATTCATCACTTACATACGATACCCAGTGCTCATCACAAGTTCACTCCCTAATGCCCATCACCTATTTCACCTATCTCCTCACCCACTTCCCCTCCAATAACCCTCAGTTTGTTCTCTATAGTTAAGAGTCTATCTCCTGGTTTGCCTCTTTTTTTTTTTTTTTTAACTCTTATGTTCACATGTTTTGTTTCTTAAATTCCACATATGAATGAAACCATATGGTATTTGTCCTTCTTGGACTAAGTTATTTCACTTAGTATAATGCTCTTTAGCTCCATTCATGTCATTGCAAATGGCAAGAGTCCATTTTTTATGGCTGAATAATATTCCATTACACACACACACCCCACATTCTCTTTATCCATTCATCAGCTGATGGACATTTGGGCTCTTTACATAATTTGGCTATTGTTGATAATGCTGTTGCAAACAACAAGATGTGTGTGTCCCTTCGAGTTAATATTTTTGTAACCTTTGGGTGAGTGCCGAGTAATACAATTGCTGGATCACAGGGAGTTGTAGTTTTAACTTTCTGGGGAACCTCCACTCTCCAGAGTGGCTGCACCAGTTTGCATTCCCACCAACAGTGTAAGAGGGTTCCCTTCTCTCCACAACCTCACCAACAACTGTTGTTTCCTATGTTGTTAATTTTAGCCATTCTGACCGGTCTGAGGTGGTATCTCATCGTGGTTTTGATGTGTACTTCCCTGATGATGAGTGATGTTGAGCATCTTTTCATGTGTCTGTTGGGCATCTGTATGTCTTCTTTGGAAAAATGTCTATTCAGGTCTCTGCCCATTTTTAAACAGTTGATAATGTTAATAAAGTTATGACATAAGCATAAAACTAGTAATATCCAAATAATGCTAATATTTAACTATGAAATAAAACAGTTCATTTCACAGTGGCTTTGCCTTGTTATATTTTTATGTACAAATTCACTTGTACTCCCTCAGTGTCTGCCAGCTAAAGAGTACAGGGACATCTTTAAGGTGTTATTTGGTAGGAAGACAATAACTGTTATTAAAAATCCATAAAATAGGGACGCCTGGGTGGCTCAGTTGGTTAAGTGTCCGACTCTTGATTTTGGCTCAGGTCCTGATCTCAAAGTCATGAGGCCAAGCCTAGTTTTGGGCTCTACTCTGGATGTGGAGCCTACTTACGATTCCTTCTCTCCTTCTCCCTTTGCACAGGCACTCTCCCTCTCCACCTCTTAAAAAAAGAAAATCCATAAAATATATCTATCCCAATACAGTTTTCTGGGTAAGAGGCCAAAACTGCATTATCAGATGAAATGATAAACAAAGACTCCATTTTGCCCTTCAAACACAAGTTAGAAAGGACTAGGAAATCAGATAACTAAGTGGAGTGGGTGAACATGGAACTTACAAAAGAAAGCATGTGACTTAAATAAAATAAGCAGGCTTAAGTCTAAATCACTGCCAAA
This sequence comes from Mustela nivalis, assembly GCF_964662115.1. Lineage (NCBI taxonomy): Eukaryota > Metazoa > Chordata > Mammalia > Carnivora > Mustelidae > Mustela > Mustela nivalis. The sequence continues at coordinate 110,576,121 of NC_139024.1, read as the reverse complement.
TATTTTTAAAAATAAACTCCACAAAGTATAAAAAGGCTGACTAATATGCAGTTAAAACCACCTCTCAAATAGTTTTCATTTCCACTTTGAAAATAAAAGCTTCAAGCACAGAATTCCATTGTAAATGGAATTTGGTTATTTCTAACTAAGTCATGTGTTTGAGTCCTTAGATTTTTTTCATTTATAAAGAAATATTTGTCCCTTAAGAAAGCACTGCAAAAATTATTTGCATAAGACATTATTAAGGTATTGTTCAGAATGACATTTCCAAGTACAAAGATAAATATGAACGTTATCAAAGCCACACAGTTGTTGAGATTACTGTGCTGCCTTGTTGGGAAGAGCTCAACACAGATGCTAGAAGATTTCTTTTTAAACCTGACCTTCTGTGATCAGAATTGGTCTGAAAACCAATGATTTCAAGTCTTAATTTATGTCATTAGATAATATCAACATAAAACTCAAGAGACCTCAGGCTACAAGTGATCTTATTTAAGAAAGTTTCCTTTTTCCTACTAAGCTTAGTCATTGTTAGACCAAGCCTTTAAGTTAAATGAGAGCCTTTAATGTCTTATGAAGAAAATCTATAGCAGTAAATTATATCCAAATATAAAGTCATTATATATTTATGATTAAGTGCTTAATAAATGATGAACCATTTAATTGAGAACAATCCCATTATGTGCACATTAGAAACTTTTCTCATAAATCTGTTACAGAAATATCAGCCTTTTATCACTTGTAAATCTTAGAAGCTAATCACAAGGGAAAAAGCAATTGTCTTGGACAGGTTTTGGGGAATGGAACAATCAGTTTAAACAGGTAGCTGTTTTTAATCCATTGGGCAATTATAGTTTATTTTGTTCTTTTACAGTTTTTAGAATAAGTAGAACAGTCTCTGCTTCCATTAACTTTAAATGTCTTGTTAAGAATGTATAATCAAACATTCTAGGGGCACAATTATGAACCATATGGAGGGTAGAGAAAATTGTTCAGGACTGGCACCGCCTCCAGACTTTCCTCGTAACTACTGGTATGACCTCGGGTTACGTATTTCACTGATGTGGGCACAGCTGCCCCATCTTTAAAATCTGGAGGTTTGGCTAGATCTACTCTAAGGTCACTTTCATTTCTCAAAATATCCTAAAGCTTAAATTTTGGTTTAGTCATGATGTAGTGTGAATAATGAAGAGGATAACATATTTCAATTTTGAATTCTGATCTCAGGAATACTTACAGTTAAGGCTGGTGGTCCTGGAGGTCCTGTATCTCCCTAAAATAGATTTTTAAAAGTTGCCGTTACTAATAATCTTTTCTTGCACATTTTATTTATAAGTGTTCTGAATGAACAGAAGCAATATATAGATAAATTCTGAAGGAGAAAATAGAATTTCATCTTGATAGGAGTCTCTGCACAATGAAAAACGTATCATGTGCTTTAAACTCTCATGATATAAATACCACCTTGTGCACCCCCATGCTTTCTGCAGAACTTGTTTTGAAAAGCTAAAATAATCTAATTTTCTATTCTTTTGTCTACTAACCCAAAATTAGAAAGAATATCTCTTCAAATATGGTTACTTGCCAATGGAGCAGCTGGGAAGTGTCACAACGACAGATAATTTTTCTGACAAAGTTAGTATGAGGATCAGCAGAAATAATAAGTGCATCTCCCCACTTCATGCCTCCCAGCTGCAAGCAGCAGTCCCATTGCCTCTTACAAAGCTCTGCTAAACTGACGTTGCATTTGCCGTCAATTTTAAGAGGTTTTTGTCTATAATAACGTATTTTTAAATACCAAAATTGTTTCACTGACCTAAGTGAATACAAATTACCAGGTGGATATATTAAGAAGCTTTTAAAAATCTTTATAAAATGGCTCATCTAAAAATTTACTATTTTCTGTCTTATATATTGCCTCTATGCTTTTTTGTATATCAGGACTCCTATTTATTTAATAAGAACTCTTAATCATTAAGATCAAAAATCATTGCTATAAGACTTTTTAGGTGGACATTATGGAGACCTTATACCTTGTAGTATGAAGCTCGGAGATACGTTCTCATGTTGAGAGTATCTCTGTAACTTTTTCTTTACTCCTCTAACATAGTCATCTCAAAATTTAAGGCTTAGTATTGAGTAATCATTACTTTTTGGAACAATTGAATAAAAATAGCCAATACTCGTTAAGGAACATCAACATAGCTTAACTCGGTCACTGAGGACCAAATTGTAAGATAGATTTTAACAGAGAGGTAAATATTGAAGCCAGACAAGGATTCCCAAATGTGCTGACAATAGAGAACAAAATACAGTAGAAAACACCCGCACATATAATTCTCATCAAATTGGGATCATCCAATGACCTTATTCTGAATGGCTCTTGCTTTTAGTACTTCTAAATCTCTTTTCAAGGTCACAGCCAATAGATCATTATAAAATGGCATGACAGAAAAATGGCAGGAAATGAAGCATTCAGACCAAGACTGAGTTAAAAAGTTAACCTCCTTCCCCCCCAAAGGCCACCTGCTTCACCATTATGGTAGCAGTACAGTGCTACTGGCAAAGTTCCCTGATACAAGGCACAGTTGCTAATTTGGCAATGGAATAGCTAATGCTGTTAAGTGAGGGAGAGAAAGTGAAATCTTATAAACACAAATTAATGTCAACTAGCAGTTGTGCATTTAGTCTCTTCAAACTAATTAAATGAATCAAAAGGCTTTTCTTCAGATGCTTTTAACATAACAGCCTTTGGTTAATTTTAACAAAATTAACTTTTGGCAGTTAGAACGTATCAGAGAAAAGTCACCGCATACATTCTCAGAGTTTTTTTTAAGAAAAACTGGCATGTCTCAGGGTGAATACGATACCTTTTGTCCTTTGGGGCCAGGTGGACCACGAGGACCCAAGTCACCTTTTAAACCCTGTATGAAGAATACAACCAATGTAATTTCTATATACAATTCACAGAAAGATTGAATTTCTAACAAATCATTAGTCACAAAATAAATCATAATTTACTGAACTCCCAACTCCCATTCTTCAGTTTGTAGTATAGAGAGAAAGAGAGACAACTGGCACTAAAATGATAAGCAACATCTGCGTTGTGGTAAGTACAGATACATTAAATCAGCATGAGTCCTGAATACTGCATATTTGTGCAACTTTGCTTCCTGCTAAAATTACATTAATTCACCATCTGGGAGAACATCATTTAGATCTATATGAGCTTTTAAGTATCCACTTTGGATTAAATTTGTGGATGTTGTAAATACCTTTGATTTAGCATTGATTTGGCCTTTATAAAGCTTGCCAAAAAAATTCAAGAATTAAATAAAAAAACATTTTTATGTATCTATCAAGTAATCTAATTGTGAAGGAAAAATAAATGAAGGATATCTTCTTTCCCTATCACTCACAGCCTGAAGCTACAACATAGTCTCTTTCCTGTTTTAAAGTATTTTAGTTCTCTAGTTCCTATTTTTTTAAACCTGGATTTATAAAGATATTTAATCAAACTATATAAGACATAGAGTATCAGATAAATATGTTCATGAATCTTCTGGACTCTTGGGTGTTTCAGTGGATATTTTGTTGACCAGACTCAGAAATGACAGCTCTCAGGAACACTGTGATAGATTTCAGGGGCGTTCTACAGTTGAAGGTTTTCACAGTGTAAACAGAAAGTTAGATAGACACATCCTGACTGTGTGCCAAGTAGAAAAAAAAATATCTTCCTTCATCCTTGATTTAACACATTGGGTGAGGGAAGAACAATCATGGAAAAAAGAAATATTCTGAAGCCACACAATGCACAGTCTATGTCCAGACATCTTACTTTTCCTGGCTGAGGGATCCATCTCTTGTGGCACTGACATTTTGTAGTCAATAAACAATGTCAAATGCCAGCAGCTTTAACTACTTAATATAGAAGCCCATGATAAATTTCAAGAAATGAAGGAAAACTGGATACTTAAAATAATCTTGTAGAGGTTATGTGAAAACCGTCGTCTTACACCTTAAGGGAAAAGATTTAACGGATGAAAACAGCATGTGAATGGCAAAAAACACTTCACAACTATAGAAATACTTTTCAGGATGAAACTCATAGCTATGGGTCTTTCACTGTTACCTCAGAGTATTTATAGAAAAAGGATGAGTGAAAAAGTAAATCACATTTGATATGTGATATTTTCTTATTATTTGAAATAGCCTTTCCTGGGGCACCTGGGTGGCTCAGTGGGTTAAACCTCTGCCTTCGGCTCAGGTCATGATCCCAGGGTCCTGGGATAGAGCTGCACATCAGGCTCTCTGCTCAGCAGGAAGCCTGCTTCCTCCCTCTCTCTCTGCCTGCTTCTCTGCCTACTTGTGATCTCTGTCTGTCAAAAAATAAATAAATAAAATCTTAAAAAAAAAAAAAAAAAGAAATAGCCTTTCCTTCCCAACTAAGCAAAATGAGACTCGTCTGAATTGAGATGTGTTGTGAATGTAAAACATATTAGATTTTCCATATCTAGTACAAAAAATGTAAAATAGCTCATTAATAATTTTTATATTGATTATATATTAAAATGACAATATTTGGATATATTTAATATATTATTAAAATTAGTTTCACATGTCTATTTTTACTTTTTTTAATATGGCTACTGGAAAGTATATCTAGATTTGTCTTGAAATTATATCATATTTAGAATTATACTATATAAGTATTACATTAAATAGATTCTATTTCTATTGGACAGTGCTACTTAGAAGTACAAAAACAAGAAGTTGACAAAAACTCTCTCTTTATCCAAACTTTAGTCACACTCTTCTGAGGAAATCTTTTCTCCATTAGGCCTCAAGCTTGGCCTCTGTCCTGTTCTGTCTTTGGCCTGCTTAGCCCAGTTTTAGCAGACTCTTGCTTTGAAAGACCCCTCCCCTAGAAGATAGATAGGATAACTAACCGCTTGTTTGCTTTTCTGTGAACCGCTGGCTTTTAGGCGTAAATTAGGTTATTAATTGCTTATTAATTGCTCTTTTGCCCTTCTGTAACTGCTTGGCTTATAGAAATAATAGAAGACGCCATGATGGCATTCCTACCTTCCCCCTTCTTGTTCTCTCTCCTCCCGCGCGCGGGCCCTCAGAACCAATCAGCTTGTTCCCCCTTCCCGCCTCTCTCTTCACGCGCGGGTCCCCAAAGCCAATCAGCAAACTCCACGTATGCCTTTTTCAAAAGTTCTGTCAACCAATCAGTTGCGTCCCACCCAAAACTTGTTTGTACCAGTCCATAAAAGCCCGGCACCACCCCAGCCGGGTGTGCTCAGCTAGCAGGAGCTGCTGACCACCCGCAGGCGCCTGCGTAACAATAAAGAACCTCTTGCTGATTGCATCCAGTGGCAGTGTTGGGTAAGGGGATCCACGGGTCTTTCAGCTTAATCAGTTTAGAAAGAATCTCACACCCTTGATATCAGATCAGGCGCCTCATCTCTGACCTATTAAGTCAGTTTCTCAAGAAACATCCTACCCTTGAGGTCTCCTCTTAGCAACTATTTTCCATTCACTGAGCCCATCACTCTATTGGCTGTATCCCTCCCTCTCCTTGTTGTATCTGGAGTTGAGTTCAATTTCTCTCCTTTTCTCTCCCTTTCTGCATACCCCTTTTCGAATCAGTGTGAACAAAATTTTAATATAATGTTCATTATTGTAAAATTTTAAATAAGTGTGAGAGTAGTTTTTCCCTAACAGGGTCAAGATTCCTGCCCTCAGGGAACTCCTATTATGAGAGGAGGGTTGTCCTGCTGATAAACAGGACAACAGGCTGAATGTGATAAGAAGAGGGACAGAGCTGCTATTTCAATTGGGGTGATAAGAAACCGCTTCTGTGTGGAGGGGACATTTGTTGTTTCAAAGGATCCAGGCATGCAATGATCCAGGGCAAAAATATTGAGGTTAGAAAGCACAGCAAGCACCAAAGCTCCTAGGGTGAGCAGAATGTCATGAACATGCAGACAAGGAACAGGAGATCAAATCAAGTTCAGGCAGAGGTCAATGCACATAGAGAACTAGAGGCCATGGTAAGGAGGCTGGTTTTTCTGTTGTTAAGTGGAATGGGGAAACTACTTAAATGTTCCAAGCAGAGAAAGGCCATGATGTGACCTTGTTTCAAAAAACATCACTTTGGCCACAATGTGAAAATAGACTGTAGGCAGCAAGAGTGGAAGCAGAAAAGGGACTGTCACAGTGTTCCAGACAAGAGCACAGGATGGCTGGGGTGTGGGGGTGACACTGGAGATAGAGAGCAGGGTCAGAGATTGCACATACTGGGAAGCAGGACATGGAGATATGTTGGAAAAGGGGGCAAAGAAAAGGCGGTGCCAAGACTTAAGTAAGTGATGGGATGTTGAACCATTTACTGGACTGAGAAGTTTATTAAAAAGGATGTTTTCTTTGTGCTTCCTGATATAATAGAGAAAGACAAATGAAGAAGAAATGTCTGAGAAAGATACCAAGTATCCATTTAGTCAACAAATATTGTTGAATATCTACAAATATATAAGACTAAACTTTATGTTCTGGGCACCTGGGTGGCTCAGTGGTTAAGCGACTGCCTTCAGCTCAGGTCATGATCCTGGGGTCCTGGGATCAAGCCCTCTGTGGGCTCCCTGCTCTGCAGGAAGCCTGCTTCTCCCTCTCCTTCTTCTGCCTGCCACTCCCCCTGCTTGTGCTTGCTCTCTCTTTCTCTGTCAAACAAATAAATAAAATCTTTAAAAAAAGACTATTAAATGTTAATAAAAATAATTTTTAAAAAGGACTAAACACTATATTCTATGAACATATGCATATGAAAAGGTTATTGTTTTAAAAGGCAACATTAAACACAACATTCAGGAAAATGTTAACTTTGGGGTGGGGCATGAGATTACACTGAGTTCTGGGTACAGTGGTGTCCCAGTTATTACTATGATTCATAATCATCACACATTACGTGTTATAAAAATAATATCTCTAGGCATAAAATAATACACTAATTTTTTTCAATATTCCTGCCTGACAGACTAACCCTAACTGCAATTTTTGGGAAGAACTTACTGACAAATGAATCAGCTAACCATCCCTGATTCAATCAACCATGGTCAGGAAGCAGATGGGGACTAATGCAACCAAAGACAAGCTGATGTGAATACTGAATACTATTATGGAAATATATAGCAAGTGCGAAGGGAACAGTTCCCAGAGAGGCCTACATCTATTGGAGGTACCCAAGATTCAGAGATGCAGAGTTCAGGAGAGTCAGGAAAAGAGCAGCATTTTACGCAAAATCTTAAGTTGTTCAAGCTTCCCTATAAAATAGGTATAAATAATAGTTACCTTGAAGGCTTATTCTGAGAATCACAGGTTATAAAAGCACTCAGTACCTGTAGGTACTTAATAAATGTTGCTTTTACTTTTCAAGTCCAAGTTTAAGGGATAATTAATAGTTCATTCTGTTCAGGTTTGTACTCAGTTTGATGGATTTGGAACCACTGTGCTTTAAGTCACATAGGATAAAATGCAATTGAGAAGTACTACATTTATCAAGCTTCTACTTTTATGGCCACTGAAGTGGGCCCATGTAACTCATGTCCTCTGACAAAGTACAATGTTTTTAAGGCCATGGCATCATAATAAGCTCTAAGAAACAGATCAGTAATGCTTTTCTCAAGTGCAATTTTTCTCCTCCTGTCACACTGGTGCTGCTATCGATGGTTATTGAGTACTGGGGAGGAAAAGCTGCAGCACGCACCCTAAAGCATAACGAATCAAATGGAACAGACTATGAACTCAATATTGAATAAGATGGGAATCTATTATCAAGGTTCTCAATAAAATTCATGTATATAAAGACTCTCAAAAGCACAGCAGTTGACTCTGCACATTATGTGGAGATAGGAACTCTTATCTAAAGGCAAGATGAAAGCTGAAGGACAGTAGAATATCTAGAATTATAAAAGCAGGCAGACTGTGAAATTAATTTTCCTGGAATATCTACTACTCATGGTAGGTAGCATCTTTAAAAATCAGAAGATATAATATTTGTTAAACAAAACAATATTTGCTAAAAAAATTTTTAACCATCAATTAATTCTTCGCCTCCTCTTCCCATTGACTGGAGCCTGTTCCCTAGTGATGGCACCAGCTGTCGCTAGCTGATAGCTCAGCTTTGTGATTTCAATATTTTTGCATTTAATAATAAAGATTACACTGGTATAAAGAGATTAACAAGATTATTTTAAAAACATCAGATGCTGTACTGATAAGGGATATATGAAAGACAATAATAAAAATGCACAGGAAGAGTCTAAACTCATTGATTGAAATCAACTTTCCTAAGATTATATAACCTCACCAAAAAAACAAACGAAATGATATTTTTATTAGAGATAATTGTGTTTTATTTAACCCAGTTTTGAAAGACGCCCCCCCCCATCGTTAACTAATTAACTGCTCTTTTGTTGTGTAAGAGTACCCCTCCTCCCCTTGCAATGAAAAGACCCTTCCCCCAGGGTTGAATTCAATGTAACTGCTCTTTTGCCTTTCTGTAACTGCTTGGCTTTTAGGGCATGACACTTGTCTCCTGTTTGAACAAGATACCTTCTCCTAATAGCCGAGGCACGGTCACGCAGGCAAGGGGGCTGCATGGTCACGTAGGTCACGTAGATAGGGGGCTGCATAGTCACGTAGACAGGATGTCTTTCGGCTGAGTAATAAGGTCAAACTTACCCTCTTTGTTTCCCCTTCCCGCCTTTTTCTTCGCACGCGGGGGTCTTCCAAAGCCAATCCGCTAACACCAAGTATGCCTTTTTTCAAATGTTCAAATTATCAGCCAATCGGCCCCGTCCCATCTGGGACTTGTTTGTACCTGACTATAAGAATCCTGCACCACCCCAGCCTGGTGTGCTCAGCTAGCAAGAGCTGCTGACCACCACAGGCGCCCACGCTACAATAAAGAACCTCTTGCTGTTTGCATCCTGTGGCAGTGTTGAATTCTTGGGTAAGGGGATCCGCGGGTCTTTCAGTTTCAAATAACAGTAAATATTTACACAGCTCTTACTGTATGCAAGACACTGTTCTCAATGCTTTACGCATAACCCTGTTTATCCTCAAACACAGACCAAAAAAAAGCCCTGAAGTGTTATTAACATTATCATCCCATTGTGCAAATGAAAATGGTGAGGCACCAAGGGAGTAAGTCATGTTCTGAGTAGTATGCCAGTTAGGCAGTGGCAGAGCTGGGATCTGAGCCCAGGACGTCTGACTTTTAAAGCTTACATTAACAACTTTATAAGATTCCCTCTCGAGTCTGTTAAAAGATGCATTTGTTGAGTATATCTCACAGTAGGTCACAATCAAAATCATTTAATTATAAACTCAAATGTGTGTAAAATTGAGGTCTTGGTATATTGAAGGCTAAATTCTAGAAATTCAAATTTTATACGATTTTAATATGTTTGGTATGCATTACCTACACTATAAGGGAAATAGGAACATGTATTTAGTTCAATAACTTTAGTCCAATACTCTAATACCTTGAAGATCAATCCAAAGTTTACATACATATACACTACCAAGGATGTTTTTAGAAAGACATAAGAGCAATTTTTTTTTTTTTTTTTTTGGTCCTAATGATTAAAAACTGCTACATTAGTTGGTGAGCCTTTGGGGTGTTAAACATTCTGTTTTTGCAAGACAGTCCCATATAACAAAGAACTGTCTTACCCAAAATGCAAATAGTGTCCCACTGAGAAAGACTGAACTGCTGAATATTTCCCTGTAAATCAGGTTTACATTTTTCCAAAGTGAGTTTGCCTATTTTTTGAAAAAGCTGGCACAGAAAAAATTAGTAAAAGATACACTTACATCAAGATATTTGTAATATACAAGAATAAAGACCATTTAAAAGGGCTTTTGGATTCATTTAGTAGGAATATTAAATTCTTCCAATTTTCTTTGCCTTGGAAAGTTAGCTAGAGAGAGCTGGCCCACTGAGTTCATTCACTCTGCATTCTAACAGAATATTTCTGAAGTTAGACTCTCCATCATGGCTTGACTTTAATTCAAATTGAAATCACTATTATAATGCCCTTCATTCCCTAAGAATGTGTACCTGTGCTTATTGAAAGGCAGAGTGAACTGTCATAAATGCTGAATGATTTTAATTTGCATAGGCAGTTTATTTTAGTACTGAAAAATAGGCAACGACAACTGTGTCATGATTTAGTGGGAAAATAAGAGACTTTATAGTCAAACATGGAGGGTTAAAAGCTGATTTTACCATTTTCTTAAAAAAAAAAAGTCATCTAATGTCCCAAGTCTTTATTTCTTGCCTCTGAAAACAAAGATTTTACCACCCCTGCTCTAGCTAGCCCATAAAGCTAGAGTAAGGATCACATTTCAAATTCCTTGTGGAAATCGTTTATGAATGATAACACATTTTTGACAGTTCCATCACTAATGATGTAATAGAGCATTTGACTCTTTATTCCTAGTGATAGTAGAGGGAAGAAAAGGAGAATTTTCATTACTTTTTCTTATTTCTCCTTAGTCATGACTTCTGAATATCTTCGGCAAAATTGAGGAAAGGAAAATAATATCATCTACATATTAATTAAGTAACAAAGTGAGAAAAGTTAATGTGGTTTGTCCTGCTTTATGATATACCTAATGAACTATATTAAACAATGATGGTACTAATGAAATGACAGCCCTGTGTTTGGGGGCATGCAAAGAACTCTTCCAAGTTCCTTTCCAAGAGGAAAGGTCACACTGCCCACTACACTATGTGTTCTCTCAACAGGTTGGTCTTATTCAGGTTTGGAACCCTTACAATGGCTGCTGGAACATCTGGACAAGTAGTAGGCACTCAAATATATGTACTTATCAATTGATTACTTCTAAAAAGTCAAACCACCTTACTTGCAGAGCCATAAGAATAATTTCCAAATCTCCAAGTTAATGTAGATAGACTTCAGAGTCCAACCCCTCAAATTTCCAGTTTTATTCAAGTGTTTGGATAAATTCCTCTCTATTTCAACTACAATGTTATCTTTTTAAAAAAGATTTTTTTAAAAGATTATTTTTTATTTATTTATTTGTGAGAGAGAGAGAGAGACAGAGACAGAGATAGAAAGCAAGAGAGCACGAGCAGGGAAGACAAGCAAAGAGAAGGAAGAAGCAGATGCCCTTGCTGAGCAGGTAGCTGATGGGGAAGCAGAGCTTGTTCCCAGGACCTGGGGATCATGACCTCAGCTGAAGGCAGATGTTTAACCCACTGAGCCACCCACGTGCCCCTCCAGTGTTATCTTAATGAACTTCTAAATATCTTTGTTTTGTTCTTCTATCTCAGGGAGCCCACATAAATGCAGTTTGGTTATCTTTTGTAACACTATCATTAATTTCCTTCAATACCACTATATTTTTCACAATTAACATCCTTCCCATAATGAATGGTCAAATTCTTGAGCTATTTTTGAGTTTTTAATGCTATGTAGTGCCAAATTGCATATATTTTACCACTGTAATATCACTATCTATGTACTCCCTTCCATCCCTGTTATCCTACTTTAGGCTCTGATTACTTAGAGTTTAAACTATTATTATACTTCTTCAGTTTTTAAAATTAAAGCTTGGCAAATAATTATTGGGAACTTTGAAAATATTGACTAAGTACTAGGGATTCCAAGAAATGTTCTTTGCTCTTGTGAAGGGTATGATAGGAAAAAAACAAAACAAAACAAAACAAAGGCAAAGGCCCAAATTTTATCCATTTTGTGTAACAGACAGTCAAACTAATCTTCATTTAAACACAGCTTGGAGGATGTCTCCCCTCTGTTAGAGGAAGGAAAGCAAACATCCTTGTACACAGCACCTTCCATACTCTGGCTCCAGATGTATTCTGTTTGTTATTTCTTCAACTCCTTACATGCAGCAGGAATTCCAAGAACCTGAATGGATGCTTTTCAAGTTTGTAATCTTAATAATCTCTTTGTATAAAATTATAGAACATCATAATGATGGGGACCTTAGACTCTACTCTAAGCCCATCCTTCACAGACATAGAAGTGATGTTCTCAGCTAGTGACACAGTGGGCTCTGGTTTTCCACTCCAGAACTCTTACTATGATAACGGGTACCTCCACTGGTGGGGAAGGGAGGTGAATCAGATGCCCAGTTCAAGTGTACGGACCAACAGTTGTGACATCCGATGTGTTGAGGCATTGTAAAGAGCTAGAGAAGATGCAGAGATTTCCTCCAGCTACAAACCTAGGTACCAGGCCCCATCCTCTCATACAGAAAAATCACTTCAAAAGGAAAAGGGATAAGAATGAGAATCTTATTAAATATATAAATGAAGCTTCTCAGGACGGTAACAAGAGAGTAAAGTTGTGGGGGGTCAGAACCTCAATGCAGTGTTGACTATAGGGTTAATTACCAGGGTATTTCTCTTGGAGAACCCCCCTCCCCACACTCAGGTATTCCTCTTTGTCCACAAGCCACAGGGACCATAGTGATCAGCTTCCCTTCTCACCATGGTGATCTACTGCATACAAGATGGATTTTGCAACATCTTTAATGCATAAGGGGACCAGATCTAGTTTCCTTTTTTTTTTTAGACCCATAAAACAAGTGGTGTAGTGTAGCACTTTAGAACTTTTCTAAAACATTTTTATGCAAGTGAAAAAGGAAACTGTGGGAAAAAGTAATTCTCATGGTGGTCATTTTCCCTAGCAAAGTTAATGTAGCTATAGTAAATGGTGATTTTGATGAACAGATTAGTCTATATTTCAGAGAAAAACCCAGATTTAGGATAATTTTCAAGTTTTATCATAAGAATCAAAGTGAAGCTCAGGGAATGGGAGTGTGGGGGGTGGGTGGGGACTGTCATCCTAAGGGAAAGAAGAGATGCTAGGACATCAGGATGTTACAGGCAATAGTATCCCTGAGGCTGATGACCTGGTGCAGTGGAAGGGGAGGGAGACAGAACTACAGGTCTCCCCTCCCCGTCTCCCCTTCTTTTCATCATTGCAATCCCACCCATGCAGACCCATGTAGAGGGAACTTTGGTATAAGATGAAGAGCAACCCTGGGTGAGAACACGGACCACATGAGAATGTATGTAAGAAGAATAAAGATAGAAGAAAACCAGAAAAAATGCAATCCAGAAACAACAAAAAAGAAAGCACTGTTAAGGATGACAGGATATAAAATATGTAAACCCAAGGAATGAACCATAATGACACTAAAAACACAGAGTCACGCAAAAAAAAACTGCCTTGATTCTTGACTTTGCGTTGATTGTGGCTAGTTCTTCCATGCATAGTAAAATGCTACTACCCTTAGACAGTCAATATATTTCCGTGGCAAAATATAAACAGAATATTAGAAAAAAAAAAAAAAGTTAGGCTTACATTTTGTCCATTAATGCCAGCCAGACCTGGATCTCCTTTTTCTCCTTGTTCACCCTAGAAAGAAACAATTTATACAATGAAAAAATGTTATAGCCTGAGAACCTTTACTAAGAAAAAATAAGAATGTTACATTGTTGGGCATTTATAACAATGTGATTATTTTGCTAATCCCTTGAAAGAAACATTTATTAAAAAACAATTCTGAGTCCTAAAACCAAAGGGAAGTTTAAAGGTTCAAAGAAAAGCTGTATAAAAATGATTAAAGGGTAGAAACAGAACAGGGATTATTTATTTTCTTCTATACGCAACAAGGAACTTTCTGGAGGGCAATTTGGCAATATATATCAAAAGTCTTAAATCTGTTCATTTAATTTTGCCCAGTAATACTGCTTCTAAGAATGTAACCTAGGGAAATAGAGATGAAAGGTTTTAGGCACTAAATTATAGGGTGCAATGCTATTTACAGCAGTAGAAAAGAGAAACATGCTAAATGTACAATAATAGGGAACTGATTAAATAAATTATGGTATTTAGATAAAATGGAATATAATACAGCCATTAAAATCATGTTTATAAATTTTACTTTATACTACAGGAAAATCCTTATGATGTAAAAAGTAAGATACAATTAAGGGATTGACAAATTCAACAAATAAATGTTAACAAATACCTGTTTTTTAACTTTAAAGTTACAAATGTTCAAAATGATCACTTATACCAATTTTTTATGATACGTATCCACAGTGACATATATTTTTGTTTGATTATCATCTGAAATATGTATACTTTTAGAGGCAAATGCTGCACATGTGTAGCACAATTCAGAAACAATTAAATACCATCTATTTCCCTACTTGCCTACCAACTTATATATCCACTTACTAGGGGTCTTAGAAAAAAATGCTGGAAGAAGAAAAACCAGAACAATAGAAGTGGTTAATCTATGGATTCTGTGATCATGGCTGATTTTTTTTTTCCTTCACTATGTTCTTCCTTTTCAATTTTTTAAAGCAATAAATATACATTATCTGTATAATCAGTAAAATGTCTAAAAATAAAAGAATATATTAGGCATATAAAGAACTCATCCAAGTTGCCAGGTCCATCATGTAACAGTGTGTGTGTGTGTGTATGTGTGTATGTGGTAATATTTGTAGTAATCTCTGCTTTGTGTCACTAGGATGATTTTTTTATCCTCTTCTTTATTCTTTTGTCCCTCTTCTATCAGTTTTTTCTTATAATGAACACTATTATTTTTATGAGCAAGAAAAAATAAACCTAAAGTAAAGCAAGCATCTGACTTTATGAGAAAATACATTATGTAGTCAAAGACTATTTATTATTACATCTAGGACTATGTATTCATCTAAGACTATGTATTATTACAATACTGAAATCATCTAAGATGAGGTATTATTATTATATCACCTAAGACTATGTATTATTACTCTCTTGAGGACACAGGATATGAAGTAAAAATGACTTGATTACTGGAATATGATATATATAATATGTAGGATAGACAAGAGTGTATACAAACACATTCAGTAAAATAGGTTCAAGTTAGAATAAAGCTGAAAAATTTAAACTGAAAATGGAAGGGCAAGGAAATACTCTAGAACTGTGCTAGTCAATGTGGTAGCCACCAGCCACAGGTAGCTATTTATATTTAAATTAATTAGGATTAAATAAAATCTAAACTCAGTTCTTCAGTTGCCCTAGCCACATTTCAAGTGCTCACTGGTGCCTACACTATTGGACTGTACAGATCAGAACAATTCTATCATTAAAGAAAATTCCACTGAAGAGTGCTGTTCCAGAGGATATCATATAGGACAGAAAGCAAATAAGAATTAAGAAGCTCAGAAATGCACAGAAGAAAATATCTGTCTAGTAAGGGGATAAGACACAACATGGTGTCTATGTGGTGACACATAAGTGTTCAGCACATGTTAATAGAACAAATTTTTGGCACAAGGTGACAAATCTAATTCCATGGATATGTCATCATTAACTTTCACAATGTAACTAAAAATGAATATAATCTTTATTCAAAATCAATGGTATTCCCAGGAGGGGAAAAAAAAAAAAGGAACTCTAAAGAGGTATGTGCGAGTGGAGGTAAGATGAAGGAGTAGCAGACTGAGATGACATCAGATCCCAGGAGTTCAGCGAGAGAGTTATCAAACCATTCTGAGCACCTACAAACTCAACAGGAGATAGAAGAGAAGAGCAGCAATTCTAGGAACAGAAAGTCAACCACTTTCTGAAAGGTAGGATGTGTGGAGAAGTGAATCCAAAGCCTTGGGAAGATAGACTGTGGAGGGAGGGGCCGGCTCCCAGCAAGCTGCGGAGCTCCGGAGCACAAAATCAGAACTTTTAGAAGCCTGATCCACTGAGGGACCAGAGGCTAAGCAGAGGTGGAGCCCTCATGGGGACAGTTTGGTCTCAGGTCCCGTGGGGTCACAGAAAGATCATGGATGTCTTAGTGTGGCAGAGCTCCGAGGTATTGGAGCGGGGAAGCAGTGGGCGCTCAGCTTGGGGTTACTTTAAACCATGATCTCAGGCACAGTTGGGCCACTGCTCAAGTGGCAGATCTGAGGAGATTCACACTCCTCCTCTGGAGGAGCAGCGTGGCAGGAATCTGGTGGGTTTGGAGACTCCAAACGGAACTGCGCGCCAGAGATAGAAACACTCAGTCACAGGCAGGGTGAGCTCTGAGTGTGGCCAGAGACCAGGGAGACAGGAGTGATTGACCCCTTTCCTCTGAGGGTGCGCTGAGGAGTGGGGCCCCAAGCTCTTGGCTCCTCCAGGCCTAAGATTGGAAGGCCCTTATTCCATTCTGGCCCTTCAGAACTCTACGGAAAGCGTTCAGGGAAAAAAAAAAACTCCCAAGAGTGAACCCGAGCAGATTTCTTAGCCTGGCCCTTGGCAAGGGCAGTGCAATTCCACCTCAGGCAAAGACATTTGAGAATCATTGCAACAGGCCCCTCCCACAAAAGATCAGCAAGAACATTCAGCCAAGACCAAGCTCACTGATCAAGGAGAACAGTGAAATTCCAGAGCTAGGGGAAAACAATGCATGGAATTCATGGCTTTCTCCCCATGATCCTTTAGTTTGCAAAGTTAGATTAAATTTTTTTAATTTTATTTTTTTCTTATTCTATTTTTTTAACTTTTCCTCTTTTTTCTTTTAATGTTTTGCAATTAGTTTATCTTAACAATACATTTCTAAAAAAATAACTTTTTAAACCTTCATTATTATAGTCTTATTTTATCCTTCATTGTATTTAGGCTTTTTTCTACACATATGGGTTTTTTTTTTTTCCTTGTAAAAAAATTTTGGATACAATTTCTGCTAATAGATCAAAATATACCCTAAATCTAACATATGGCTTTGATCTAGTCTCCAGCCTAAGCACATTCTCTCCTCATTTTTTTCTCTTTCTTTTTCCAACCAATTTATCTTATCAATTACTTTTTTAGAATTTTTTTAAAAATTTTCATCTTTACAGTTCTATTCCATCCCTTCATCATGTTTACCCTTATTTTTGTATATATATATAAGTTTTTCTTTCTTTAAAATTTTGGGAGGTAGTTTCTTCTAAGAGTCCAAAATATACCTCAAATCAAGTATGTAGCTCTATTCTATTCACCAGTCTAAAATATATATGTATATGTACACTATGTACACACACACACACACACACACACACACACACATATATATATATATATATATATATATATATATTTTTTTTTTTTTTTAATTTCTTTTTATCCTCCTTCTTCTCCCCCTGATTCGGGGTCTCTTCTGATTTGGTTAGCATACACTTTTTCTGGGGTCTTTGCTACCCTTCCAGTATTTTATTCTCTTGTTCATATATTCTTATCTGGATAAAATGACAAGGTGGAAAAACTCACCACAAAAAAGAAAGCACAAGAGGTAGTACCAACGGCTAGGGACCTAATCAATACAGACACTGGTAATATGTCAGATCTAGAGTTCAGAATGATGATTCTCAAGGTGCTAGCTAGGCCCAAAAACGGCATGGAAAATATTCAAGAAACCCTTTCTGAAGAAATAAATCCCTTTCTGGAGAAATAAAAGAACTAAAATCTAACCAAGCTGAAATCAAAAAAGCTATTAATGATATGCAGTTGAAAATGGAGACTTGCTGTTAGGATAAATGAGGCAGAAGAGGGAATTAGTGATACAGAAGGCTAAATGACAGAGAATAAAGAAAGTGAGCAAAAGATAGACAAGCAACTCCTGGACCATGAAGGGAGAATTCAAGAGATAAGTGATATCATAAAAAGAAACAATATTAGAATAACTGGGATTCCAGAAGAAGAAGAAAGAGAGAGAGGGACAGAAGGTATATTGGAGTAAATTATACTAGAGAATTTCCCTAATATGGCAAAGGGAACAAGCATCCAAAACCAGGAGACACAGAGAAACGCCTCAAAAATCAATGAAAATAGGTTCACACCCCATCATCTAATAGTAAAACTTATGAGTCTTAGTGACAAAGAGAATAAACCTGAAAGCAGCTCAGGACAAAAAGTCTGTACCATACAATGGTAGAAGTATTAAATTGGCAACAGAGTTATCCACAGAGACCTGAGAAGCCAGAAAGAACCATGATATATTCAGAGCACTAAATGAGAAAAATATCCAGCCAAGAATACTATATCCAGCTAGGCTATCATTGAAAATAGAAGGACAGATAAAAGGCTTGAAGGACAAACAAAAACTAAAAGAATTTGCAAACACTAAATCAGCCCTATAGGAAATATTGAAAGGGGTCCTCTAAGCAAAGAGAGAAGCTGAAAGTAGTAGAAATGAAAGGAACAGAGACAATATACCGTAACAGTCACCTTATGGCACTAAATTCATATATTTCAAGAGTTACCCTGAATGTAAATGGGCTAAATGCCCCAATCAAAAGACACAGGGTATCAGAATGGATTAATAAAACCAAAATCCATCAATATGCTCTCTACAAGAAACTCATGTTAGACCCAAAGACACCTCCAGATTTAAAGTGAAGGGGCAGAAAACAATTTACCATGCTAATGGATATCAAAAGAAAGCTGGGGTAGTAATCCTTATATCAGATAAATTAGATTTTAAGCCAAAGACTATAATAAAAGATGAGGAAGGACACCATATGATACTCAAAGGGTCTGTCCAACAAGAATATTGAACAATTTTAAATATCTATGCCCCTAACATGGGAGCAGACAACTATATAAACCAATTAATAACAAAATCAAAGAAACACATTGACAATAATACAATAATAGTAGGGGACTTTAACACCCCACCCCCCTCACTGAAATGGACAGATCATGCAAGCAAAAGATCAACAAGGAAATAAAGGCCTTAAATGACACACTGGACCAGATAGACATCACAGATATTTTCAGAACATTCTATCTCAAATCAACAGAATACACATTTTTCTCTAGCGCACATGGAACATTCTCCAGAATAGATCACATCCTGGGTCATGAATCAGGTCTCAATCGGTACCAAAAGATTGGGATCATTCCCTGCATATTTTCAGACCACAATGCTCTGAAGCTAGAACTCAATCACAAGAGGAAAGTTGGAATGAATCAAATACATGGAATGAATCAAATACATACAAATACATGGAGGCTAAAGAGCATCCTTCTAAAGAATGAGTGGGTCAACCAGAAAATTAAAGAAGAATTGAAAAAATTCATGGAAACAAATGATAATGAAAACACAATTGTTCAAAATATGTGGGACATAGGGGCACCTGGGTGGCTCAGTGGGTTAAAGCCTCTGCCTTTGGCTCAGGTCATGGTCCCAGGGTCCTGGGATTGAGCCCCGCATTGGGATCTCTGCTCAGCAGGGAGCCTACTTTCCCCCCTCTCTCTCTGACTTCCACTCTGCCTACTTGTGATCTCTGTCTGTCAAATAAATAAATAAAATATTAAAAAATATATGTGGGACATAGCAAAGGCAGTCCTGAGAGGAAAGTATATAGCGATACAAGCCTTTCTCAAAAAACAAGAAAGTTCTCACATATACAACCTAACCCTTCACCCAAAGGAGCTGGAGAAAGAACAGCAAGCCAAGCCTAAACCCAGCAGGAGAAGAGAAATAACAAAAACCAGAGCAGAAATCAATGAAATAAAAACTAAAAGAACAATAGAACAAATCAAGAAAGCTAGGAGCTTGTTCTTTGAAAGAATTAATAAGACTGATAAACACCTGGCCAGACTTATCAAAAAGAAAGAGAAAGGACCCATATAAATAAAATCATGAATGAAAGAGGAGAGATCACAACCAACACAAATAATATGATTATAAGAAATTATAAGAAACACAAGCAATTATAAAAACATATTATGAGCAACTATACGTCAGCAAATTTGACAATCTGGAAGAAACGAATGCATTCCTAGAGATGTTTAAACTACCAAACTGAAACAAGAAAAAACAGAAGACCTGAACAGACCATAACCAGTAAGGAGACTGAAGCAGTAATCAAAAATCTCCCAACAGGGGTGCCTGGGTGGCTCAGTCGGTTAAAGCCTCTAACTGCAGCCCGGGTCATGAACTCAGGGTTCCGGGATTGAACCCCACATCGGGCTCTCAGCTCAGCAGGGAGCCTGCTTCCTCCTCTCTCTCTCTGCCTGCCTCTCTGCCTACTTGTGATCTGTCTGTCAAATAAATAAATAAAATCTTAAAAAAAAAAAAAAAACTCCCAACAAACAAGAGCCCATGACCAGATGGCTTCCCAGGGGAATTCTACCAAACATTTAAGGAATTAATACCTATTCGCCTGAAATTGTTCCAAAAAATAGAAATAGAAGGAAAACTTCCAAACTCATTTTATAAGGCCAGCATTACTTTGATCCCAAAACCAGACAAAGACTCCGTCAAAAAAGAGAGTTACAGACCAATATCCTTAATGAACATAGATGTGAAAAATTCTCACCAAAATACTAGCCAATAAGATCCAACAGTACATTAAAAGGATTATTCACCACGACCAACTGGGATTTATTCCAGGGCTGCAAGGTTGGTTCAACATCTGCAAATCAATCAATGTGATACAATACATTAATAAAAGAAAGAACAAGAACCACATGATTCTCTCAATAAATGCTGAAAAAACTTTTGACAAAGTACAGCATCCTTTCTTGATCAAAACTCTTCAATGTGTAGGAATGGAGGGTACACACCTCAATATCATCAAAGCCATCTATGAAAAACCCATAGAGAATATCACTCTCAATGGGGAAAAACTGAGAGCTTTTCCCCTAAGGTTAGGAACTGGCACAGATGTCCACCATCACCACCGCTATTCAACATAGTACTAGAAATCCTAGCCTCAGCAATCAGACAACAATAAGAAATTAAAGGCATCTGAATTGGCAAAGAAGTCAAACTCTCACTCTTTGCAGATGATGAGATACTTTATGTGGAAAACCCAAAAGACTCCACTCCAAACCTGCTACAACTCATACAGTAAAGTGTCAGGATATAAAATCAATGCACAGAAATCAGTTGTATTTCTCTACACCAACAACAAGACAGAAGAAAGAGAGATTAAGTAGTCGATCCCATTTACAATTGTACCCAAAACCATAAGATACCTAGGAATAAACCTAACCAAAGAGGCAAAGAATCTGTACTCAGAAAATTATAAAGTACTCATAAAAGACATTGAGGAAGACACAAAGCAATGGAAAAATGTTCCATGCTCATGGATTGGAAGAACAAATATTATGAAAATGTCCATGCTACCTAAAGCAATCTACACATTTAGTGCAATCCCTATCAAAATACCATCAATTTTTTTCAAAGAAATGGAACAAATAATCCTAAAATTTATGTGAAACCAGAAAAGACCCCAAATAGCCAGAGGAGTATTGAAAAAGAAAGCCAAAGTTGGTGGCATCACAATTCTAGACTTCAAGCTCTATTAAAAGCTGTCATCATCAAGACAGTATGGTACTGGCACAAAAACAGACACATAGATAAATGGAACAGAATAGAGTGCCCAGAAATAGACCCTCAACTCTATGGTCAACTAATCTTTGACAAAGCAGGAAAGAATGTCCAATGGAAAAAAGACAGTCTCTTCAACAAATGGTGTTAGGAAACCTGGACAGCCACATGCAGAAAAATGAAACTGGACCATTTCCTTATACCACACACAAAAATAGACTCAAAATGGATGAAGGGCCTCAGTGTGAGAAAGGAATCCATCAAAATTATTGAGGAGAACACAGGCAGCAGCAACCTCTTCGACCTCAGCCGCAGGAACTTCTTCCTAGAAACATCACCAAAGACAAGGGAAGCAAGGGCAAAAATGAACTATTGGGACTTCATCAAGATCAAAACTTTTGCACAGCAAAGGAAACAGTCAACAAAACCAAAAGACAACTGACATAATGGGAGAAGATATTTGCAAACAACATATTAGTTAAAGGGCTAGTATCCAAAATCTATAAAGAACTTAGCAAACTCAACACCCAAAGAACAAATAATCCAGTCGAGAAACTGGCAGAGGACATGAACAGACATTTCTGCAAAGAAGACATCCAGATGGCCAACAGACGCATGAACAGTGCTCGACATCACTAGGCATCAGGGAAATACAAATCAAAACCACAATGAGATATCACCTCACACCAGTCAGAATGGCTAAAATTAACAAGTCAGGAAATGACAAATGTTGGAGAGGATGTGGAGAAAGGGTAACCCTCCTACAGTGTTGGTGGGAATGCAAGCAGGTACAGCCACTCTGGAAAACAGTATGGAGGATCCTCAAAAAAATTAAAATAGAGCTACCCTATGACCCAGCAATCACACTACTGGGTATTTTCCCTAAAGATACAAATGTAGTGATCCAAAGGGGCACATGCACCTGAATGTTTATAGCAGCAGTGTCCGCAATAGCCAAACTAGAAAGAGCCCACACATCCATCAACAGATGAATGGATAAAGAACATGTGGTAATATATACAATGGAATACTATGCAGCCATCGAAAGAAATGAAATCTTGTCATTTGCAACTACATAGATAGAACTAGAGGGTATTATGCTGAGCTTAATAAGTCAATCAGAGAAAGACAATAATCACAGATCTCCCTGATATGAAGAATTTGAAAAAGACAAAATGTAAGAGACTCTTAATCTCACAAAACAAACTAAGGGTTGCTTGGGGGAGGGGGTATGTAAAGGATGGTTGGGATATAGACACTGGAGAGGGTATGTGATTTGGTGAGTGCTGTGAATTGTGTAAGCCTGAGGATTCACAGACCTGTACCCCTGGGGCAAATAGTACATTATATGTTAATAAATACTTTAAAAAGAGATGTGCTTATAAGGAAATCTGCAAGCCTGACTATGGTAATAAAAGTTAAATAATTTAAATAATACCTATAGAGAGAACAGTGTTGATAATCTGATGGGGTTTATGCTGCATGGCGAGAGGAAAAGAGATGTGGCAGAAGGCTAAAGAAGAAACATGGTGCTTCAATTCGATCACTGGCAAAAATCTGCAATGGACTGTAAAAAGTTTAATTACATTAAGAAGCAAGTACAGGTCACTGTGGTCAAACAAGTTTCACAAAAACCAAGTCACTTACTTTACTATCATTGTTACCAAATCCTATAATGTTTACTACATGTCAAGCATTGTTTTAAGCATCTTGTAATTCTGTGAGAATCCAGGATAGGACTATTACTCTCATTTTACAGATGAGGAAACTGAAGACAGAGAGGTTATATAAGTTGCTCAAGGTCACACAACTAAGCGGCAGAACCTGTTTCAGCTTAGGCAGCATGGCTCCGTTGTCTATGCTCTGAAACTACTCATTTCATTGACTTTTGAAACAGTTCAGGATGATAAAAAATGAAATGTATATCTGGATTTCTGCAAAACAGTTGGCAAAGTCTCTTCTGGTGTCCCTCAGAGTAGTAAACAGAAATACAGCCTAGGAAATACTACTATTGGTGAGAACATAGCAGGGAGAAGCATGGTACCAAAGGATTTATCCCTCTCCTTCACTTGTAAGGTCTCTTCACTTGACATTATTGACAATTCTTTGTTATGAGAGGTAACCTGTCCATTGTAGGATATTTAACCTCATCCCTGGCTTCTGTTTACTAGAAGCCAGTGTTCAGTCTCTTTCTTACCCTGTCTACCCTCTGTCCTGACAAATAAAAATAATTCTAGATAGTGCCAAATTTTTAATAGGAGGTAAAATATATCAGAACCACTGATATATTACACACTATCATTATATATGCAACAGATTCATGATATGAAATGTTACAACAGACTGGAACTATATGCCATAATAAACAACATGAACTTCATTAGGTTTAAATACACAATCCAGCACTAAAACTAATTCTGGATAGGTTACCCTTAAAAATAAAAATATTAAGGTAAGAGAAAAAAATATAAGTGAACATAGGTCAGAGCTCGTGATGAGTAAGATGAACCTAAAGAAGGGACAAAAAGAAGAAATTGAGAATAGGAAAAATATATTTGACAAAATATTAATTATAAACTTATAAGGCAAAAATATTATAAACTAAACTAAAAGACAAATGACAAGATAGGGAAAAGTATCAGATGGTGGTTTAGTAGTTAACATCATTACTATGCAAAGAGTTTTTATCATTTATAAGAAAAAGAATAATATCCAACTGGTAACTGAGCATAAAAAAATCAGGCAATTCACACAAGGAATGCATAAGAAATGCTAGAGGATGATTAATATTTTAACTGGAATCAATTCATCAGGTTATATGTTAGAACTAGGTGAGTTCTAAGACCTCTCTCCATTGCAAATTCTACCATTCTCCAAAAAAACCAGTGGAAATTGTGTATGCAGACAGGAAAAAGAAAAATACTCAAAAGTTGCATACATAATAAATCCCAAACAAAAGAAATTTGACAATAGTAACCAGCTGTTCTCTTTTTCCTCATTCAGAAGAGTATGAGTAACTACAAAACTACAGTATTAAAGATTTAAGCTATAATTAAAACTGATTTGACATCAGAGGTTGTTAGAAAGTAAATGCATTCAGATTGTTTCCCAGTGTTTGGATAAGTTCGAAAGCAAAAAGGATTAAAAAACAAAGCCAACAGGACTTCTCTAGAAATTTCTTTGAAAATACAATAAATCATTCTGGTCCAATGCAAAAGTAAATGCAATCTCAACCAAAGGAAAAAAGATAAATGGACATTAGATTACATTTAAGATTTTTCTAGTACTCATTCTTTGGTGAGACTAATTTCATATCTAAACCAAAAGTTAATGTTCTTCCAAACAGTATTGTAGTGCTTTGGTATTCAAAATACTACATCAGGTAAGTAATGAAACCCTTTTACAGAATCAGTCCATTTTATTCACAATGCAGGTAGATATTAATATTACTAATATTTCAATAGCTACCATCAATAATACACTAGCTTTTGTTCTCTACCCCTTATTATATGCCAGACTTGTGCCAAGTGCTATAGCAAGGGCTCATTTTATTCTAGCAATAACCTTATGAGGTGGGTATTCTCATCCCCATTTAGTGATGATAAATCACCAGCTCAGAGGACATAGGTGACTTTCACAGGGTCAAAAAACACTACCTATTATGTCAAGTTATTTGCTCAATTACTTTGATCTCATAGGGACTTGATAAATTATAATATACCAACATTTTTTAATGAACTCTTCTTTTATTGTCATATCTGAGTTTACAAATAAATTTAGTTATAGACAAATGTAAATGGATAAGTGTAAATGTTATGGATAATGTGGGAGATATGGATTAAAATTATTTTTTACAGGAATATCTAATTGTTCCAGGAGTTTTGTTGAAAAAATAAAAACCCATACATAATTCTGCTGAATTATTTGTGTACCTCTCTTGAAAATAAGTTGTCATGTATTTGTGGAGTTACTTCTGGACTTTATTCTTTTCCGTTTATTTGTCTATCCTCATGTGAATATTAAATTTTCTTGATAGTTTATGATAAATGTTGAAATCAGGTAGTATTAGCCTTCAGGTTTTGTTTGGTTGTTTTTCAGAGTTGCTTTGGCTGTACCAGCTCATTTGTATTTACACATGACTTTAAGATCACACTGAATGTAATTCTTGGTATGATGGATATCCATGTAAAAATGAACTTTGGTCCATATCACACCCTACATGAAAATTAACTTGGGTGGATTTTAGAATGCAAAACTAAAAAATTGTAGAGCAAAAAAGAAATCCTTTTGACAGTAGGTTAGACAGAAGTTTATACTTTGGAATCTAATTTCTGTATGTCTCATATCTTTTTCCATTCCTTTGTTCTTTCTTTACTGCCTTTGTTTTATTCAAAAGATATATTTTTTTTTTACTGTACTATTTTAGTTTTCTCTTATGAGTATTTAACCTTTTTTAAGGTTTTTAAAATGTAATTGCTCTAGTATTTATAATATGCATCTTTAACCTATCACAATCTATTCCAGTTAACATCAGCTTAATTTCAGTAAACTATGGCAACTTTGTTCCAACTTAGTTCCACTTCTTTCCCCTTTCTGTGTCCTACTGCTGCCATATACATTGCATATGATATATGTCATAGGCATATATTAGACACGTAGTAGTACAGTGTTAAAGTTTTGCTTTAAAAATAGGCTTTTAAAGAAATTAAGAGAATATAATCTATATATTATGCATCTATATGTGAATATCTACCAAAATTTACATTGACCAATATATTTACAATTTCCAGTGCTTTTCATTCCTTCCTATGGATTTTCAGTCTGAAAGTCTCTTTTACAAACTCACGAGGGTCATGTGTGCTAGCAAAGAACTCAATCCATTTTTTGTTATCTGGAAATGTCTTTATTTTTCCTTCATATGTGAAAGATAGTTTCAGTAGATATAGAGTTCAAAATTGGCAATTTCTTTTTGAGTATGTCATTCTATTGCCTCTGGTCTTCACTATTTCTAAAGAGACTTTAGTTGGGGTGCCTGGGTGTCTCAGTCATTAAGGATCTGACTTCGGCTCTGGTCATGATCCCAAGGTCCTGGGATCAAGCTCACATCAGGGTCCTGGGATCAAGCTCACATCAGGGTCCCTGTTCAGCCGGAAGTCACTTGTCCCTCTCCCACTCCCCATGCTTGTGTTACCTCTCCCACTGTGTCTCTGTCAAATAAATAAATCAGATCTTTAAAAGATATATAAAGAAACATTAGCCATTGTTCTCATTGTGGTTCCATGCACATGATGAATTGTTTTTCTTCTAATGCTTTCAAAATTTATTGTTTGTCTTTGGTTTTCAACAGTTTGACTAGAGTGTAACTAGATGTGGTTCTCTTTATGCTTATCCTATCTGGGATCTATTGAACTCTCTGGATCTTCTATCAATATTTTTCATCAAACTTAGTAAGTTTTTGGCTCTTGTTTCTGTCTTGTTTATCACTCTCCCCTCTAATGGGATTCACATGAACTGGATATAAACTGGCTTCCTTAGGATCACTCTTGTGTCTGAATAGCTTAGTCATCATCCAGCAATTTAGATAGAAATTGTATTCTAGCACCTCAAACGCATAGGGCTTCTATCCTTTTCTGATCAATCTATAGGTAAGTTGGAGAATGCATTTATTGTTACAGCCTTTCTCATCTTCTTCATTTTTTATTTTTCTTTTTGGTGGGATTATTTAGATTTTTCCTATATATGCACATAGTTTACCAGTTATCCTTCTATCCTATATATGTATTTTATGTTATATATATGTGTGTGTGTGTGTGTGACATATATAACTATATATACACACCATTATATATATTACATATTTTATATGTATATATATATATATCAGTGCAAACTTAAAATAAATTTAGAGTAGAGACTATTTGATTTGTGTTATTCTCTGGTCTATCAGTATGAAAATAAATCTACTTGATATAGATCAGAAAATTTAAAAAGATTTCTTTTGTAAATTATAAAGGTTTAAAGTTTTCACATACATTTATTACATAGTTAGCTTTTCAGTACTTTAAACTATTCAAATATCTTGCTTTCTATTTGCTATTAAGAATCAGTAAGTTAGGGGAGGCTCCTGGGTGGCTCGGTGGGTTAAAGCCTCTGCCTTTGGCTCGGGTTGTGGTTTCAGGGTCCTGGGGTCGAGCCCCGCATTGGGCTCTCTGCTTGGCAGGGAGCCTGCTTCCTCCTCTCTCTGCCTGCTTCTCCACCTACTTATGATCTGTCTGTCAAATAAATAAATTAAAAAGAAAAAAGAATCAATAAGTTAAAGAACATCTTTAAACAAATCCCCTTTGCCTAAATGATGTAAATTTGAGAATCAAAAAAAAAGTAGTATTTTTTTTACTAATCACATATCCAGATTAACTAATGAAAAGAAGTTATAAGACAAAAATAAATAAAACATCCTTTTCTAACTAAAAGGGTATCTGTGATTAAGATTTATCATCTTAATATATCTCACAATACATATTAATTTTATGTTTTGTTGTTATTGATGATGATGATGACACAGAAGTGCCTAACTGATTGTTTCTGGAAGCTAAATATAGACTGAGAAACATGATAGATTCTCAAAAACTGCCCAGCCAGAGCTTAAGGTCCTAACTGTGATCTAGTGAACAGAGTCTGGTGCTTGGAAACAGGAGGCTTGAGCCTAATCACACATCTGTCTCTCCAGCTGTGTGAATCTTTGCCATATTGACCTCTTGAGTTTTTAACTGATAAAACCAAGTAACTTCTAAACCTACCTAATTAGTATTGTTGCACTGCTGCAGATAAAAGAATTTATATGTAAGGTGCATTTACCCAGATTATTTTAAAATCAGACTTCATAAGTCCATGAGGATGAACAGAGATAAAGGCTGAGACAACTTTGTTTTAAGACCAATGCTCTTGCTTTTAAAGTCTCAAGGAGACTGTCTTGATAAACGTATTTATGTCACAAATTGTTCAAAATTCTTTTATCTAAATGGATTAGAGTCAAGATTATTCACCTAATTGCATTTGTGACATAAGCCTAATTATGTTATCACTCCAAGGGGGAGAAAAAACTTAATCTTACAAAATAACTTCTACAGAATCAGCTTATATCAATTTCTTTTAGCAACTAAAAATGCAGATAGATTAATAATTATAGATTGTAGGTTTAATTTGGTTCAAATTTCATATATGAAGAGAAGATCCTCTTTTAAAAAACACTCTCATTGATGTATCATAAACCATTTCCAAGATCATGTTACTGTCCATTACTTAGAATAATTTTAGAAACAAAAATGTTAGTATAATTAAAGAATTTAGAAGATCCTTGGAACTCAAAATACCAACAAGAGATCTTATCTTTGATTTGCTAACTAACCAATGGCATAATTCTGGTTAAACTAACAGATGGTTTACATAAGTTCAAGTCATCCACTATTAAGTTTCCCTAGTCTTCTTTACTCCGTTAACTTGGCTAATCGCTGGCAAGAAAGCCACCCAATTGACATTCATAAAGCATCTAGAATTTAAAACTCCTGTAGAAAGGGAGACCTTTGGGAAATCAACTATGAGGCAGTGGTCTTTCATATTTGCTAATGTAGTGTCAGAACACCCAAGCCTCACAGAAATTGATTTTGTGGTACTGGGACAAAGGAGACATTCAAAAGAACGGTTGTCAGGAGGACTATCGATACAATCACATAACAGTAAAATAACGAATCTACTGAAATGTCCCAAGGTAACATGTTGGCAAGATGGTATGCCTTCCCACTTTGCTTAAAATTGTGGTCACTATATTAGGAATGCCAATAAGAAGATGTAAGTTGTTTTCAGGTTAGCTGAGGAGAGAAAGACGTAGAAGGAGAATATCTGACTTGCTTTTTCAATATTCTCATTTTTAAAAAATTTGTTATTTTTTTGTTTTTATTTGAATTCCAGTATCATTAATATATAGTGTAATATTAGTGTCAAGTATATAATATAGTTACATCAGCCTGACTCTCATTGCGACAAGTGCCCCCCGTAATTCCCATCACCTATTTCAACCCATTACTGTCCCAGACCCCCTGCTTCCCCACTCTGGTAATCATCAATTTGTCTATAATTAGTCTGCTCCTTGCTTTCTTCCTCTCTCTCTCTCTGTCTCTCTCTCATTTTTACCCTTTGTTCCTTTAGTTTCTTAAATTCCACATATAAGTGAAATCATGTGGTACTGGATGGATCTGGAGAGTATAATGCTAAGTGGAATAAGTCAGTCAGAGCACATTTGATTTTAAAAAGGAAGGAGGCAACATAGCAGAAATAAATCCAGGGTAATGTGATATACCAAGAGGATATGTCTCTGGGGAAGCCAAGCCCAAGGTGATATCTGAGGAGGTGGAAAAAGCACGGGCAGGGCATGAGACTAAGCAGGATGTGAGATATGCTCATACAGGCCCATCCTTAAAATCATCTGACTGGTCTGCCCATTCTCAGATGCACACAGGCAGAGGCAAATGGTAGGTCTCCCACCAATGTCTTGTGAATGAAATATCATCAGGAGGAATTTTGAGTAAAATAATTGCATTTTAAATGGCAGTTTCTCAGGCCGATTTGGAACCGGGGCCACACCCAGAATGAAATCTCAAAACTGCCAAATCATCTGTGTTCTAATGTAAAATTTTCCGAATTACAGCAATGTTTGCAATGGTATTTCAGGACCTTTTCAAAATCCACCGTTTAATTTCATTTTGTTGATGAGGAAAGGAGATGGAACTTTATTCTCACCCGGGAGAGACAATTCAGTCTGTTGCAGCTGCTGCCCAGGATCCAGTGAGAATTACAGATCTAGGAGGAAACTGTCCAGAATCATCACAAGCAAATCTCAACTTGTTTGAGATTGACTTGTTCTTTCTCTGACTAGGATGCAAGGATCAGACAGGTTTCTTCTCTGCTTGTTTTGGCATTAAATCTTTGGTAAACTTTTCTAGGAGGTCTCACTCAATTAGAGTTAGCAAGATAGAGCAAAGAATTTAACATCAGTAAAATCACAACCTTTCTGAGCTTGGCCTAATAATATCGCCTACCTTTTGGCATTATTTTGAGCTTCTCCCTGTGAAAGGTGTTTATAAACTCCCATAAATGTTACTTATTTTTATTACGATAAAAATATGTAACAAATTAGTGTAAGCTTATGAAACTTTTAATTGTACTATGGTTATATAAGAATATTCCTGTTCTTAGGAAATACATAGTAAAATATTTAGGGTTAAAGGGCTAAATATTTACGTTAATATGAAGGTTAAAGGTTAAAGGGCTAAATATTTAGGGTTAAAGGATTTAAGTAACTTATTCCTAAATCATATAGAAAATATATAGGCATGTGATTACAGAAATAATCTATAAAGATGCATACCATGTATAAGTATATAATGTAAAAATATATAAATTATAGATATTTATATATATGTACGTGTGTAGAGAGAGAGAGATGGAGGGAGAGAACACAAATAATTCACCATATGAGGTAAAGGATATAAAAGTGTTTACTGTACTATTTTTGCTTTTACAATTTTGCTGATATTATTTATAAAGTTTGTGGTTTAGTTTTTCTCATTGAACTTTGACTAAGGAAAATTATGTAATTATAAATCTACTTAATTAAAGCAATACTAAGTAATCAAGCAAATCAATTGCATGACAACTCTGTGTGAAGCCTTATACCAAGGACTGGGAATGTGAAGACTCAGCATTGTTATTTGGTGAAGACCAAGCTCTGATAATTGACCAAGGAGTCCACAATATTGAGACCCAGAGGAGTTTGGGGGTGAGTAAAGTATGGTGTACAGGTGTGGTTAGAAAGCCTTCAGAATGGAGGTGAAAATTAAGTTAGACCTTGAAGGATGGTTAGGACATAAACAATGTGTAGGAACCTAGAAGGTGTTATCCTAAGAGATAGAGGGAGCAGTCAAAGATTCCTGGTTTATATCAAGGGGCTCAGAGGCTAACTGGAAGAGGCTGACAAAGAAAGGGACAATTTGAGGACCAATAAGGATAACTACAATGGATTAAAACAGGTTAATAACACTAAAAAAGAAACAAAATAAAACATGATTGGTAATCACTGTGACATACTAAAGAATCAACTCATTATTTTGAAAGATGGAAAGAATCAAGCATTTATCAGGATTTTCTTTGTCAACCATACCACTGGGTAATCAGAGCATAGATGAGGGGAAGTTTCTCCTTTTTTTAAAAAAAAAAAGATTTTATTTATTTATTTGACAGACAGAGATCACAAGTAGGCAGAGAGGGAGGCAGAGAGAGAGGAGGAAGCAGGCTCCCCACTGAGCAGAGAGCCCGATGCAGGGCTTGATCCCAGGACCCTGGGATCATAACCTGAGCTGAAGGAAGAGGCTTAACCCACTGAGCCACCCAGGCGCCCTGGGAAATTTCTCCTTATTAAAATATTACAAAAAATATTACAGCTAATGAATGCAGAGGAAATGATAAAATTAAAAATTTTTTACAACCCTAAATGAATTAAGGGATGTAAATATTAATGACCAATAGCTGCAATCATCACAGAAATTTCCAGACATTTTACTGCTTCTGACAGAAGAAGTTATAAGGTAGTCTTGCCTAGAATATTATACCTAAATCTGATCTAACTGCCATTGAAAGCAAACACAGAAGAGATAGAAACATATTAAATTACCCCATGGGAATATAATCAGCAAATCCAGACTGGAAAATTCTTCAAGACAAAGAAATAATATAATGAAAACAAACAACAAAATGACAGAGAGATATAAAGGAATATTATAATAGACACTCAAAAGCACAGCAACCAACTGGAATGCGTGGGCTTTATTTGGACCCCGACTAAAGCAAATTGTTAAAGAAATTTTACAGTTTTTATGATCTTATTGAAAATCTGAACACTGAATGAATAACGACATTGAGAAATAACTGCTAAATTTTTTAAAGTGTGATAATGGTATAATGCTTATGTAAGAAAAGCTCTTGTCATTTAGATGCACACTGAACTGATAAAGCATAGGCTGCCTGGGATTGCCTCAAAATAACACAAGATGGGGTCGAGCCATAACAAGATGGCCAGGAGTTGAAGCCAGCTGGTATGGACATGGAGATTCATTATCTTATTCTGTACATTTTTGTCTGTTGAAATTGTCCTTAATAGCTTCTTAATTTTGTCTGAGTATGGGTTCTTTATTTTATATATAGATAAGTGAACTATATTTTTTCATCTCCATAAATATTTCATTTCCACAC
The DNA here is from genome assembly GCF_964662115.1 of Mustela nivalis. Lineage (NCBI taxonomy): Eukaryota > Metazoa > Chordata > Mammalia > Carnivora > Mustelidae > Mustela > Mustela nivalis. Next base: position 110,543,394 of record NC_139024.1, on the reverse strand, counting down.
ATTCTTAGTTAAACATTTTGATACCTATGTAAGAATTTCTTAATAGGTAAAGCCCTGAAAATGAAGACAAAAGTTACTTACTCACAACCAATGTCTAGCACTTACACTATAAGTGCTAGACATTGGTTGTGAGTAAGTAACTTTTGGTTACTTAGCACTTATAGTGCTAGACATTATATGTCTATGAGATACTATTTCTCAGAGCTTTAACTCATTCACCTCACCACGACACTAGGGATTAGATACTACTATATTCCCCACATTCTAGATGAGGAAATTGATGTAGAGCTAGGTAAAGTATCTCCACACAGCTAAAAAGTGGCATAGCCAGGGTTTGAACTCAGGCAGTTCTGTTCTAGAGCTCAGGTTTTTAAACTTTAGTGTATATTTAATTCTGTACTTAATTATTGGCAAGATAATTATTGGCATGCTTTAGGCAAGATCCAGAGCAAAAGAACTGGAAGAGGCTATTGCAGAACAAGATAAAGGTAAAAGCAAAGGCACAATTAAAAGGACCAGTAAGTTAATAGGTTTAGATAAAACACAGGATTCTGAACAAGAAAGATGCAATTGGAAAGCCAGACAAGATTAATTGGTAAAAGACCATGAAGGGCAAGTTAGGGGGTGTTGGGACATCGTCCTAGAGCCACTGGGAGCCACTGATTTTTTTGAGCAGAAGACTGACACTGTACATTTGGAGATTAATGGAACTGGACATGTAGGACAGGTTATTGGGAGAGGAGAGATTAGAGGCAGGAATTTAGTTAGGAGCTACTCCATCCATCTAGGCAAAAGCAAGGAGAGCTGGAACTTGGGTTAACAGGGTGGAAATATAAAAGAAGGGCAGCTATGAGAAATGAAATGGGACAGAAGCAAGAGACAAGAGAGAAGTGAGTTAACAAAAATGACAAGTCTGGGGTCTGGACAAAGCTTGGGAGAATGGCGATGTCCTCACCACAAATAGAAAACATCAAATGCAGGAAGAGAAGCAGGCGTGAGAGAAAGTAAGGGTTCTGCTTTAGAAATACTCAACTAAAGACATTAAGAAGACATGTGGGTGAATAGGTCCAGGAGGTAGGTGGGTAAAGTGGACCAGGAAAGAACTCAGGTGCAGGACGGAGATTCAGGTATCATCCTTCTGAGAGGTGATAGTTGCCCTAAGACAAATTGAGACCGCCAAGGGAAATGGGAAGTGATTTGGTTTGAATCTCCACCAGTATTAGGACCTCTTGATACATGAATGTTGTTTCTTTCTTTTTTTTTTTTTTAATTCTTCCAGGGCATTTAGCGCAGACTCCCTACGATCTCAAGTCTGATTCATGAAGAGATTTAAGAAATGCTGGAAATCTCTTTATAAGCAGTGTCTTGATCTCCCAAATTGATCCCACGACAGCGCTTCTTTGTCCGAGCAATGAGGGTGGTTTGTTTTCTGACTGTGTCTTATCTGGGAACCAACTAACAGGGAAAGGCCAGATCTCAAAAGCAAACTTGGAGTGGAGGATGGAAGATCATTCTCAGATAAGTCAGATGTACAGTCTTACTTTAGACTGTGATACCTTTATCTTCTGGCCTAAATTACTCACACACTGATAGGGTCATGATTCACTATTGAATTGTGAGTCAGGTCTAGCCGGTATGAGAAATAGAGGAAATAACATGCCAGTTTTTACCTGCCTCAAATGTTACAAACTACCGATAAGTAAGGCTTCAGTTAATCAGAAATGAAACTGCAGGAATGGGGAAGGAAAACTGTAGGAATGCCGCTGTTTCGCACGTTTAAATTATTTCTAGTTAAAGTTTAAAAACTCTGAAAAACTAAAATAAAGATCTGTCTCCTACTGCAAGGCCAACAACAAACCATTTCTGAGTCTTTCTCAGAAACTAGATGAATCACATCATTCAGTTTAAAGCTTTAGGAGTCCAAATAATTATCTTTTTTACTGACTCAGTTTATTCCTCCCACGTCAGAACTCGATGTTTGTACTTCATTTCAGACTTTTCACATTTACTGCAACCTTGGGCTGAGAAAGTCCACGACTTGACTAGATTTTATAGGGCACTTTTGTGGGATTAACAACTCTATTCCAGTAGGGGTTCTCTACAGGAGAAGGAGGAATATTAGCCAGAGGACTCCTCAGTAAGCACAGCTGGGGATCCTTATCAACAATGAAGAACCAGCCCCACAAGGCAGTTAAGCACAGCTGGGAGGCATTTTGTTAGATCCAAGTCTTAGAAGCCAGTCAATGGAGGGGCTGTGATGTAAATGGTGATGCTTCTAACCTTTTAGAAAACCTCACAAGCACATAAAAGCACCTCTAGATGACTCTGTTACAGCCATTTTCTGTTCATGAAACCAGTAACCAGGCAATCTTTTCAAGGACTTAAGCCATCAGCATGATTTTTTTTTCTAAGATTTTACTTATATATTTGACAGAGAGAGAGAGTGAAAGAGAGCTCAAGTAGGCAGAGGAGCAGGCAGAGGGAGAGAGAGAAGCAGGTTCCCTGCTTAGCAGGTTGCCTGATGTGGGACTTGATCCCAGGATGCTGGGATCATGACCTAAGCTGAAGGCAGATGCTAACCCACTGAGCCGCCCAATCCCTAGAATGGTTTGTTTTAAATTTATTCCAGCCTCAGAGTTGATGCTTCTCAGTAGCAAATGAATTTTCTGTCGGGGTTGCACCCCTAAGATGGCGCCGGTCACGCCCTAAGATGGCACCAGCTACATAGCCTGAGCAGCATGGACAGCCTGAAAAACATCCACCCTGGCCACACATGACCTCCTGCTCGTCACATGAACACCACATGCCACCACTGCCTACGAGCCCCAGATACCTCCTGTTCACATGAACACCTCTGTGATTGGCTGTTATGCCCTATATAAGGCAAGGGAACTTCCCCGCAGGGGGAGAAAGATGGACCAGGGAATAAACAAGAGCTTGTGCATCGACCTGTGTGTGTGTTAGTGTTGCGTCATCTCTGCAGGCAAGGAGAGCGCGGCATTTGGTGCCGAAACCGGGAACCGTGAGTACATTTAAAAATAGCAAAGATACAGTGAAGGTAGAAATTCTGATACTGGTTGAGATATGTTCTGATTTACTGATAATATTGAGGTAAATTTAACTTTTAATTTAATGTGCATTGATCTCACATTGAACAGTTTTGTCAGAGTGAAATACAATGTTTCCATTTTGTTTACTTGATTTTTAGAAGTGGTAGTTCTAACAGGAAGATTTCATGGAATAGAAGTTGCGCAGCTTTTTAAACTTAGCGTTTTAGAGAGAAGGCAATACATGAGTACTTTTTCCCCCTCGTCATATTGCACGTTCATCACTAGGACGGCCACAAAGGAAAGGTTAGAAGTTTGCTGAAGAACAACCACAAAGGGATTGCACGTTCGTCGGTAGGATGACCACAAAGAAAAGGTTAGAAGTTTGATGAAGAGCAACCACAAAGGGACAACAGCTGTATGTTCGCGGATCGCGACTGTAAAGGTAAAGATAATGGGGTCGGAAAGTTTTAGACTCCAAATGGAGAGCCCCTTGCGGGCACTTTTGAAAGCTAACGGAACCCCTCTTGAGAGTTATTTAAGAAGTTGTTTTTCAGGAGGTGGGAATTTGAATAGTAAACCTGCGTCATCTCTGTGAAACCTTAAGATGATGAAATAGAACCTTTCTTTGTTCCTATTTCTTTAGTTATCACTGTCTTATCTAACACTTTGAACCAGTTAACTCAGTTGGAGCATGGTGCTAATGTGGCTAAGGATGGGAGTTCAATCCTTTTATAGGTCCCTTAACTTTATACACTTATACAGAACTCTTCATAGCTACAGATTGCCACTTCTTGTAGGTATATATCTCACAATTCAGCTCTTAGTCACAGGGAAGGTGAGGAGTATAGCTTAGCATAAGCCTTTCATCTCAAATGGAAAAACAGCTTAAATAATTGGTATATGTGATACTATAGACTTTTAACCTAATATTTAAATTAAACATAATAATGTAATATCTAAAATATGTATCTCTATAATTTTCTCTGGGTAAGACCATTTCTAAATAGTATCTTTTAAAATTTAAATTTCAATAAATTAAGTTTCAGTAAAAATTAGGTACAAATACAAATAAAACATAGTAAGAAAAGGTGAAATCCTGTTAACACTGAGTTCTTGTGCCTAAGTTTGGGTTTATTAAAGGAAAGTATACTTGGTGCTATACAAGGTAGCAGAGTCTTCAGGTCACATATACTATTCAGTATCACACAACTCCTAATTTCTGTCCTTTGCAGTTTGTTAGTACCAGTTCATGTTAGTACTTTTCTCAGTTATGAGTTATGATTAGTATAATTTTTAGTACAATTTTTTGGTAAAAGATGTTAGATAAGTAAATATTGTTAAACACTTCAGTTGCTTTTAAGCTCCTCACATGCTGTTTAATCAGAAGAGTGTTGATTTGATCTCCAGAAAGAACCAAAGAAAGAGTTTACAAAGTATTTTGGCTGTTGTACTGACCTAGATTAGGATAGTTGCTGTTTGTCATTGCTCATTTGGTATTGTGCTGCTAAGCAGTATCCAGAACTGAGGGACTACCCAACATCTCCATGCCTTTTTACCTCTTCTACCGTCTTAGGTATTCTGTACTTGACTTTGCTAACTTTGCAGGTCTAGGGATGAGAAGTTTATTGAGGTAATGGAGGGTTATAATCAAGTAATTTGCTTCTGCTAGAGATAAAGTGAATGGATTTTGTAATGAGTGGTCATGATCAGAATAAAGGTTAAAAGGAAGCAAGCATTTTCAGATGGTTTTTAAAACTAATCTTTTGGCAGTAATTTCAAAAGTAATTGACACAGATTATTTACTTGAATCCTGAGATGTGAGGATTTGGATCTAAATCCTGTATCCACTTTGGGGAATCATTAATATCAGGACTAAACTCTAAGGACTATTGAGGAATTAAATCTAAATGACCTTGAACATTCTTGATACATGTTATGTCCTAATCTTAAAAATGGTCATTTAGATTCAGAGCTACATTTGTGGCCTTTGAAATAGGCCAACTTAGAACATTTCTGTATTTGGCAAGTTGTGCCCCTCTTATCCCAGCACCCTCCTTTCGAGTAAACGATGGACCCCCTATGCCTACTGTGGATACTCATCCTACCCTTCAGTGTTTTGACTCAACCATGGCAGAATAGAGAAGTACAGTTATGGGCCATGGTGCAAGCCTGGCCCGCTCCTCTGCCCCTCTCTAACGACTCGACAGTTTTTCCTTTGTTTTTCTCTACCAATGCAAGTACCGGCTTTCCATCTCTACCATACGAGAACACCGAAGCAGCTTACAACATCACTTCCTTACTCCTTCCCAGGAGCCTTTGCTTCTTTGTTCGTTTTAACTATTCTTCTTCCTTTCAACCCCTTTGTATATCACTCGTAATGATCCTCAATCAAAGGGTAGATCTCCTCCAGGAACAAATGAACCTAATGTCGCAAATTCCCTCCACCACTTGTATCCAGCCCTTATCAGGCATATGCATCACATCTAACTTGTATTCTAATCTCTCCCGAGCAGCGAACCTCTCCCGAGAATTACCTCAAATGCTCAAAGGCACCTGGTTAGCCAAATTCCACAATCTGACAGCCTCACTCCAGATGGAGATTCTGCAGATCAATGCCACGAGAGTCAACCCTCTTACAGCCTCCCAATTCCTACAAACTATGCAGGCAGTGGTGACTTTTGGGAAATCCTGGTTTGGGACTATTGCACTTGGCTGTATTGTGCTCTTCGTCCTCCTCCTGGTGCTGCGTTAGATAAGGGCCCTCCAACGCACATTAGCCAGAGACCGGCAGGCTGTACATCAAGCCTTGGTAGCCATAGAGCATGGTAGCTCACCCCAAGTATGGCTTAGCATGCTGGACCAGTAGTCAATGATGGGTTGAGGATGATAATGGCGTACCAACCTAAGACAGAAGCTGCAGCATGCTCTGCAGTATTTGATGATGGGTAAGGGTGCAAGTTGATTGTCCCAACCTAAGACAGCACGGTCCCTTATCCATACAAATAAAGAAGGGGGAGCTGTCGGGGTTGCACCCCTAAGATGGCGCGGGTCACGCCCCTAAGATGGCACCAGCTACATAGCCCGAGCAGCATGGACAGCCTGAAAAACATCCGCCCTGGCCACACATGACCTCGTGCTCGTCACATGAACACCTCATGCCACCACTGCCTACGAGCCCCAGATACCTCCTGTTCACGTGAACACCTCTGTGATTGGCTGTATACCTCCTGTTCACGTGAACACCTCTGTGATTGGCTATTATGCCCTATATAAGGCAAGGGAACTTCCCCGCAGAGGAGGAAAAAGATCAACCAGGGAATAAACAAGAGCTTGTGCATCGACCTGTGTGTGTGTTGGTGTTGCATCATCTCTTCAGGCAGGGAGGGCGCCACAATTTTCCTTTAATACAAGCCTTGTGTGTGGGCCACAGGTTAAGTTCGTTTCTTCCCTGGGCCAAAGGCTATGGTTGGTACTTCTAAAATGAGGGAAAATGGGGAAAAGTAATTTAAGAGATAGAGTTACTAGTAAATAATATATTCCATTTTTTTATACTTTGATTTTTGAGGAAGAATGTAGAATGAAAGAACAGGATAGAGGGTTTTTGTTTTGTGCTTTGGGTTGGTGTAGCCAGTGGTGTGCTGTAGATAAAAGTTGGTTGTAATTACTGAACACCCACAGGCCTTAAGTGGACACCCCTGGGTGGTGCCTTTTGACCTCAAGCCGTTAAGATGATTTTTAAAAATGCCCAAAGTCTTAGCAGTGGAGAGGATTTCTAATGGACAGTTGCATTCAAATCTCTCCTCTCTATTAATTTTCCAACTGCTACTACAAAAGGAGGGTTTAGTGACTCAGAGTGAGAGCCATAAATCTTGGTGGCTTCTTATATAATCTGAAGTAGATAGTATAGGTAAGAATTGGTTTAAAGATACGTATTCCTTAGGTTCCTCAAAAAGTTGAAAATAGAGCTACCCTAAGACCCAGCAATTACACTACTGGATATTTACCTTAAAGATACAGATACAGTGATCCGAAGGGGCACGTGCACTCAAATGTTTATAGCAGCAATGTCCACAATAGCCGAACTATGGAAAGAACCTAGATGTCCATCAACCAATGAATGGATAAAGAAGAAGTGGAGTGTGTGTGTGTGTATAGGAATACTATGCAGTCATTAAAAGAAATGAAATCTTGCCATTTGCAATGATGTGAATAGAACTAGAGGGTATTATTCTGAGTGAAATAAGTCAGCCAGAGAAAGACAATTATCATATGATCTCTCTGTTTTGAGGAATTTGAGAGGTAGGGTTTGGGGGTAGGGAAGGGAAAAAGGAAACAAGATGGGATCAGGAGGGAGAAAAACCATAAAAGATTCTTAATCTCACAAACAAACTGAGGGTTGCTGGGGGGAGGGGGTATAGAGAGGGTGGTGGGGTTATGGACATTGGGGAGGGTATGTGCTATGGTGAGTGCTGTGAAGTGTGTAAGCCTGATGATTCACAGACCTGTACCCCTGGGGCTAATAATACATTATATTTTATAAAAATAATTAATAAACAAACTTATTAAAAATACATATTCCTTGAAGAATGTTTAGGGAGTTCTAACATACACTCTACAGTCAGATTGTATACTCAGAATTCAGTCTAGGTAGGACTCCAGGTGTTGTTTATCTTATATAGATATGTTTATAGATTAAAATCACCATTAATCTCAAATTTTACTTATTGTGCAAGAATCTCTGAGGGGGTTGATTAACATGCAAACTCCCAAGGTACATGTCTGGACTTCCAATCCAGTAAATCTATGGTGGCATTCAGGAGCAGGCATTTTAAACACCTAGGATATTCTGATGTGGACAGTCTGTAGATGATAATATGAAAAACACTGGATATATTTTATACAGGATGTTTTTCATTAAAGTCTAATAATCTCATCTTAAACTGAAATACATATACCTTCACCCACCCTTTCTGACGCATAAAAGGAGGGAGATATATATAAATTTATGCCATTCAAAACTTTTACTGGCACCTCCTACTTTTAATTGACACCTTTCTATGTATGTCATTTGAAACCAAAACCTATGTAATTAATTGTAAAATTTGATTTCTTCTTATGTTGCTGAAAAAAATTTACTTTTCTGTTTTTATTTTCTTAACTAAGCAAGACATTCAGTTTCTAGGCTACTAGAGCAAACTCTCTAAGTAGTATATGACATGAAGAGAATACATGTTTTAACAAGGCCCTGAACTGTGTTTTCTAAAGACCCTAATGGGCCCACTGGAGTTGTTATAATCTATTAAATTCAATTTATGAAGGTAGAAAGTCCTTAAATATGCATTTTATGATAATATGCTTTTTAAGATGTCCCTTGATATATATTATACACACTGCTAGATCATAATGGCTATTAACTCAAGAAAATTAATAGTATGCATTTTTAAATGGCCTAAACTTTCAAAGACTCCCAGAAGAGATTTTTTTAAGAGAAGTTTTTAAAATAAAGAAAATTTTTACTATTTTGCAGAAAAAGAAATAAACGTTTAAAGAACCTTTGGAGATGATCAGTAATGATGAAGGAAACTGAGATTTCATGTCTCTACTTTCCACTTTCTAGGTCCTTGTTTTTCTGATTAAGCTATCTCTCCAATACACCTAAATATAAAATCTGAGTCTTCTCTTTCCCTTTGTCTCTTTTTCTAATGGTGCTGAACTCACATTGGACCATGGAACCATGAATGTCAGGAAGACTGCTCCTATTCAGAGGAAGGAATAAAGAAATGAGTAAAATACCTCCGTGTTGGCATTTGTCAATCTCCATTGATTTTCTTAGAGTCTCTCCCACTGATAGACTCATTCACTGATGGACTCACCAGGCTGAAGATGCCAAACCATCTCACACAACAACAACAAGGTTAAATACAACTTATAACCTTGTACTATCATAATTTTTAAAGTGAGGAATTCATTTTCAAGTATTACAATGCCCTAGGAAATAAGTATTTCTCTAAAAAACACGTTTTGAGGTGTATTTCTGTTTTGATACCAATTCCTTAGGTAGGGAGACTTTTTATACTTACCCAAATTGAACTTCAACAAAAATTTCCCTCAAATGCTACCAGCTCTTATATGAAGCTGGTATTACATATTCGGTTATTATATTTACATTAATTTCTTTTTTAAAGTGAAGAAAATTATCAGTCTCCTATGGACTAGGTTTTAGATTGGTCTCAGATAACTCCACAGCAACATTCAATATTCAATGATAATAGACTAATGGCTAAAATGTCCCTGAGAGAACAAGGATGTCCCAAGAATCATAGCCGACCTAAACTGTCATTAAAGTATCAAGTAAGAGAAAATTTGGGGAGATCTCCACATACTATGCATATACATTTTTCACAAACTTTTTGAGAAGAAACTACCAGAAGACAAACATCAGCCAACCAAGAGAATACAGAAACTGTAGGCATGTGACTGACCATGAACACAAATTCCATTTAGCTGTATAACAACAACAACAAAAAAGTTAGGGATTATGGTTAAGAACAAAACATGAATATGTATACTGAAAAATTTTGAAATTGTATATCAAAAAAATTAGAAGGGAAAGAAAAAAAGAGTGGCAAGTTGGGTATAATAATTCCTTTACCTTTCATGATGAGGTGTTAAAACATTGTCTTTTAAACCAATGGATTAAGTAACAGAGTTATTGTATTAGTAATACCCAGGTGAACTAACAAAAATAATATCATTCATTGAAGTCAGATAGTGTCAGGGATAAAAATGTCTGCTATTCCAGAAAAGAAAATCAATAGATATGGAGTGGAAAAACAGAGAATATAGCTTATTTTATGAATATAAGCACTGGAATATAAGTTTTCCAGATTTTGAGAAGAAACAACAACAAAAAAAACAAATCTATTATACAAGACAAAATAATTAAACCCATAATTTAATTTTTTTCAAACAGAAACCTCCAGATCCTGTTTGCTTTTCTGTGAATTATTAGAAATACTTTGGAAGAATTCAAATATTATACATATGCCTTCAGAGAAAGGAAACAAAAAAGTCACAGTTTTCAATTCATTTTATGAGGCCTGCATAACCCTACTGCCAAAACCTGACAAGGAAATTATAAGAAAGAAATATCTCAAGTTTTTCATAAACATGGATACAAAAACCATGAAAAAAGAAAGTTATTAGCTAATCGGATCCAGTGATATACAAAAAGAAATAGTACATCATGAACAGATGAGTTTTATTCTAGGAATCTAAGTCTTGTTTAACATCTTAAAGTTAATCAATGTAATTTCCCACATTAGTAGAAAAAAAAGGAAAGTCATATTATCGCCTGACCACTTCTAATAAAAGCATTTTTTAAATTAAATACCTGACTGGATATTTAAGGGAAAACTCAGAAAGCTATATTCTTAATATCCTAATTCTGAGAAAGATTCTCTACAAAAGCCTAAAGCATACTTAATGATAAAATATTGAATCATCTCTCCTTGAATTCAGGAAAAAGATAGAGCTGTCCATTATACCATTTCTATTATATTGTTCTGAATGTCCTAGTCAGTGCATTTTGACAAGAAAAAGAAAACCTAGGAAAAAGAATCATAACGGAAGAGGCAGAACTATTTATTCACATACAATATGGCAACCTACAAACCATTAAAATTAATTAGTTAAATAGGCAAAGTTGCTGGATACAAGATTATCAGTAAAACAAGGTATTTCAATATTCTATGGCAAACAATTGAAAGTTAAAGTCTATAATTATTCAAAAGATCATTAAAACATCAAATACATATTATTCAATCTAATAAAAACTATGTAAGAATTCTACACTGAAAATTGTATTTGTAAGAGGCAATAAAAAAGACCTAAATAAATATACTATGGACTGGATGACTATAATATCACAAGGTAAATTCCTCCCAAACAATCTATAGATTGGAACAAAACTCATTCAAAATCTCAGCAGGTTTTATGTGTTTGAGTGCGGAAACTGACGTGATTTAAAAATTATTATGGAGGTGCCAACGGCCTAGGGTACCCAAGATAGTCTTAATGAGCAAAACGGAAGGACTTTCCCTACAAGTACTCTCAGAACAATACTTATTACAAAATATAATTTAGGCAGTGCTGTATAGATACAAGCATAGACAAATAAATCACTGGGTCAGAATACAGAATCTTTCTTTCCTTTCTTTCTTTGTATATTTTTATTTTTATTCTTGTTAAATTTTTAAATCGTTAAATTGTTGAATTGTTCCTGTGCTTCATGATCCTGCTGTTATCCTTGTCACAATCCTAGTTCAATATTTTATGTTTATTATTGTAGAAGTTATCTAGCTGCTTTTCCTACCTTTAATCCATCTCTCTTGACCTTGTTTTTTAAAATTAAAATATTACCTAAAACATAGTTTTACATAAATTCCTAAAATGATCTCATAAAATATAAACTTTAGTACAGATGTTAAAATTTTTTCTTATGAAATATTTGATACACATTTCAGAATATATGATTCTGTGAATATATATAAAATATATGAATATATTTATATACTTTATGAATATAAAATTTATAAATAAACATGCAATTTATAAATGTAGAGTATTTCAGATATAATTTTTTAAACAAAAATATACATAATATAAGCTACTAAATATAACAATAAAACATATTATTCTTCTTTTTTTTGTTTTTAACTCCTTCTCCAGATGCCAGATGTCTATTATGAACTTACAGCTATCCTTCCAAATTTTTTCTCCAAACTCATATAATCATAACTGGAGACACACAGACAGACAGACAGACACGCACACACACGCAGAGTATGGATTTTTTTTTTTGCTTTAAAATAGGTTTTTTATATATGCACACATATATTTATATATTATATATATATATAATTTCTATGTATACTCATATTTCTATAAAACACAGTTTTATTTTCTTCCTCAACATTACCTTCTATAAATCAATTTAGACTACCCACTATTCTATATGTGCCATAATTTATTCAAGTATTCTCCTGTTAGTGACTACTGACTCTTTCCAGCTTTCTGTCAGTCACTACAGATAATGCTGCAATAAACACCATTATACACACGTTACATACTTTATATAGCTCAGAGTCTCAAGAAAGGGATTGCTACATAAAGGGGTGGTGCATTTAAAAAATTTTTTGAATAGATGTCGCCAAATTGCTTTCCAAAAGAGGCTGTTGTTTTACACATACCACCAGCAATGTATGGGAATGCCTTTGTCCTTGAATCACATCCAGCAACAGGTGCCAGGGTGATGGGTGTAAAATCATAGCTCATAATTGTTTTAAATTTCATATCACTGACCAGTAGTGAATCTAAGCCTTTTATATCTGTGTTAATATTTTGGGCTTGCTCTTTAGTAAAACTACCTAGTCATAGTTTTGTTCACTTTAAAAAATTCACTTACCCTTTCTCAATTGTTAAAACTCTCTGAGAAGTATTGATGTTATTGGTTGTCTGTTAATTACATTATAATATCAGAACCATCATTTTCTATTTGATTTTGATTATGGTCTTTTTACAGTTGAAATGTTTTATTTTTATACATCTGTCCTTTGCTTTATAGTCCCTAGATTTACACATTTGGTTAGATATACCCTTGACCTAGACTGCAAATGCAAATTATGTATTGCTTTCTTTTGATTTTTACATAAATCCTTCAGGTTTTATATATATATATATATATATATATATATATATTATTATATATATAGGGTGTTAGATATATTTAATATGAATAGAATCAGTTGAGTCAGCACATCTATGAAGCAATGCATCCTTTCCTGCTGAGCTGAAATACAAAATTTATTAAATTAAATTCTCATAAATTCAGAGACTAATTTCCAGATCTTTCGTTTGGCCCCACCTTTCATTATACTACATGATATACAACATTTATGGTATGGTGACTTTATAGAATGTTCTATCTGATAAAGTATATCCACCTTTACTATTGTTCTTTGTCAAAAAAATTTTTTTTAATAAAAATATATGTTTATAAAAAATAAAAATTATATTAAAAAAAATTTTTTTTACTATTTCCAGTTATTTATATGTATAAACCTTAACCAATTTTACCCAACTTGAAAGTAAATATTAAAATATGTCGGCACTCTCATTTGTATCGCATTAAATTTACATGCTAATTTTGAATTACTAAACTTTTTAATATTGTTAACTTTTAAGAAAATGGTATCTATATTCACTTAGATCTTGTTTCTGCTTTGATTTTCTTTGTATATATTATGTCCCTTTCTTATCCAAATTTTCCCAGAATTCTAATTGCTTTTACCACTTACATTAATACACTTCTTATTTATATTTCTAGGTATTTCAGGCTAAAATAAAGGAAGTCTATTGTGTCTTCAATATATATCTGATATCTAACCAAATTCTTCGATTAGATACCAAATTCTTTTATAGATACCCAAATTCTTTTCTCAGTTAAATGTCTTTTTCCTACCAAAGTCTCTCAGGTTTTCTATCTATACAATCCAGGCTTTAGGAAAAAGGGATAGATTTATCACTTATCTTCCAATGCATACAACCTGGTATTCTTGTGAAGCAAAGGTGACAGCAATTTTACCTTATTACATCCTAATACTCCTTAATTTCTAATCTAGTTTTGACCTTTAAAAAGTAATATTCACTGTTGTGTTTGAGTAAAAACATTTCATTAATTCCTATTTTGCTTAAATATTTTTTTAATTAAAAGTGATTATTGCAATTATCAAAAGCTTTGGCATCCATTTATATAACCATAAACTTTCATTATTCAATTGATTGGTGTGATGTATTCGGTTCATATAACTCCTTAACTTCAATGACTTCAATGACTTCTGACGTCCTAGTATTATACTACTTGATCCCTCTTTTGACGAATTATTGAATTCTATTAGCTAATATTATATATTTTTAATCTATATCTATATTCATTAGTAATACTTGATTATATTTTTTTTATTAGATTTGGCATTAAGATTATTCTGACTTCATGAAAATTATCCATCTTCAACTACTGGCTAGATGAAATCCTGCTGAAAAACCCGGTTAGTCCTGATCCTTCATTCAATGGCAGATCCTGAATCACTTCTCCACAGTTATTGCTTAGACAGTAATTAATGTAGTCATATTTTCAAGTTATTCTTTGTCAACCTTTTACATTCTTTTGGAAGATATTATCCATATTTCTGAGTTATCAAATTTGCTTCTTCTTTAGAATTACACATAATAGTCTTCCAGAATTCTCCTAATCCTTATACTATCTGTGATCAAACTTATGTTTATAAATATTTTTAATTCTATTTTGTCTCATTTCTATTTTCTAGTCTCTGTTTCTCTAACTGAATTTTATTTACTTATTTTATTGGTCATTTTATGAAACTAGCTTTTGGGTGTTTTTATCCTTTGTTTAAAAATTCTGTTTCACCAATTTTAGTGATTATATTACTTTCGTGTATTTATTGTTCTTTTTATTATTATAAAAGATAAAACATTTCTTTTACTTTTATATTTCCTCATTTATCTTTTACTTATTTTTTTACTATATATTTTCACCCTCAGAACAGTTTTTTTATGTTTCGCATGCTTTAGTATAAAGGGTTTTCTTATTCATTCATTTCTACGAATTTTTCCTTTCATTTATTCTTTTGTTCAAGGGTTATATTTAGGAGTGTTTTTCTTAATTTCCTGGTTTCTTTACTATTGCTTATATCCAGGAATATATTTTGTCATATGTCTGTTTTTGAAGTTTACTTATTTATTTTTTTGGCAGAGGAATCATAATATTTTTTATATATTCCATGAATGTGTAAAGTAATTACCTATTGGATAAATGATTCTTTCTCTGATTCTCTGTTTCTCTTTCTCTGTTCTTCTGTCTCTGTCTCTGTCTCTCTTTCTCTTTGTTGATACTCAGCAATCAACCTAAATGAAGGGGATATAGAAAAGGCTGCAGGTGCCAGCTCAAATTATACCTGAAACGTCGTATTCCTATTCTCAAGAACCAAAAGAGGGAATGAAAGCAGCAAGGTTTACTTTTAACTCGTGCTGATCAGAGATAACATATATAGAGTCCCCAAGGATTCTTGTGACAATTTGAGGAGGGCAATCACAAGATAAGACTGGACACCAGGCTAAGTAAATTATTGGAATTTAGATAAGTAAAATTTTGGTTTCTTTGTAAATATGGCCATGACTATTTATTAGCAGGTAAAGTCGGGAATTCACCCCTTAGACTTTAAGGTAAATACTAAATCGTTTTTGATGCAAAAGAAGTGGTTATATCTCATGCTCTTTCTTTTCTTTCTTTAACTGATTAAAAAAAAAAAAATCAATACTTGATTAAATTGTCATAGGACTTTACCTAAAAGAAAAAACCTAAACTAAAGGTCAAATCCATTTTCCTCTTAGACTAAAATTTTCAGTTTCTATAAATTGTGAGAACAAAGAAAATAGGGAGCTTCAGAATTTCCTAGGAAATGCTAAGCAGAAAGCTTAACCATTGTTTTATTTAAGCCAGCCTGAGTCTTTCAAAGGGATTTTAGCTTTTCTAATCTTTTGTCTGGAGACTTCAGATATGTCTTCTGGTAGGAAGATTTTTCCAGAAATATCAGTGTTCCCTACCATACTGATCTCTTGGTTGGGTGTCAGACGGTGCCCCTACTGGGGAGAGTGAGCTAAACATGTTGTCAACTGAATGGTCAAAGGGAACTTCCTCCTGTTATTTTTTGGCAATTCTGGTTGAGTGCTTGGCCCCAACCTGTGCCTCAGTCAGTATATAAAAAGTTATTTCCTTTTTTTATCCTTCTGGTGGTCACTGTTTTTCCTTTTGTTATATAATACATTCCATCTGGTTCCCCGGACATCTTGGACTTTATCCTCTCTGTGCCTTTAAAGCAACTATTCCATTTGCCTTTTCCTTGCTCTGGAGAACTCCTACCTATGCTTCAAGCATCACTAATAAATTATTACCTAACTCACTTCCCTCTGCCTTGTAGAGTTATGGTTTTCCTTTCCTTTCCTTCCCATAGTGTCCTTTATGATCCATCAAACACTTCATAAATGCCCTTTGGAAGAATGTTTTTTCACCTTCATCTCTGTTATCCTAGTCCTGAACACAGTATCTGGTACAGAGTAGGTAGTAAAAGATCAGATACATGAATGACTGAACAAACAAATGCGTTCTAAAATCCAGCATGTGTTTTGAAGGAAATTTCAATATCACATTAGGTTATATAGTTGGCATCAAACTACTTTGAAAACAAATTGAAGGTCTTTTCACTCACTGATTCTAGCTAACGACCCCTGAGATCGAGACAAACATTAAGATAGGAGAGGCCAGATAAAGGATAGATAACTAAGTTCATGGGAGTTAGTCACTGACATGGATTTGTGAGAATCTTGGAGAGGGAAAGGCCAAGATCCAATAATGTTTCCTATTTTATTTATTTATTTATTTATTTATTAAAGATTTTTATTTATTTATTTGACAGGGAGAGAGTACAAGTAGGCCAAGAGGCAGGCAAAGAGAGAGGAAGGGAAGCAGGCTCCCTGCCGAGCAGAGAGCAGTGAGCCCCATGCGGGGCTCGATCCTAGGACTGTGGGATCATGACCTGAGCCAAGAGATCATGACGTGAGCTGAAGGCAGAGGCTTAACCCACTGAGCCACCCAGGCGCCCCATGTTTCTCAT
Organism: Mustela nivalis; assembly: GCF_964662115.1. Taxonomy (NCBI): domain Eukaryota; kingdom Metazoa; phylum Chordata; class Mammalia; order Carnivora; family Mustelidae; genus Mustela; species Mustela nivalis. Next base: position 110,526,593 of record NC_139024.1, on the reverse strand, counting down.
TTTAAAAATATACATGAGGGGTGCCTGGATGGCTCAGTGGGTTAAGCCTTTGCCTTCAGCTCGGGTCATGGTCTCAGGGTCCTGGGATGGAGCCCCGAATTGGGTTCTCTGCTTGGCGGGGAGCCTGCCTCCCTCTCTCCCTCTGTCTGCCTCTCTGGCTACTTGTGGTCTCTCTCTTTGTCAAATAAATAAATTAAATATATTAAAAATTATACATGAATAATGAGTAAGCCAGATATTGATTCCTGGCAAAATTCTAGAATTAATTATTAAACAAATTGGTTTTACATTATTATTACAGAGTAAGATGAATAGCAAGAATGTACATCATCTCAAAAAACAAAAATCATGCAAATGTTATGAGATCAGCTTAATTCAGTAAGAATCTTAACAAAATTTCTCAAGATGTGTTGGATAAAGGTGGATTAAATTGTAATAGAGGAGGTAAGTGGTTAGATATACTAACTTTACCTTCATTTTGTTTAGCTGGTACCTAGAAAGAGCACTCCAGTGGCATGCAACAGAGATGTGCTCCAGGCCTTGTCTTTCTTATTTGGTATTTATATGAGTTACTCAAAGACTCCTGATCTATGTATACAAAATTCATGGCTGTTACAAAGTTTTTAAAAAAAGTGACTACTGTAGTAGATGTCAGAATCAAGAACTAAAAGTTGACTAGTAGGAACACCAGGCTAAAACCCCCAAAATAAAAGGTAGTGCACATAAATGTAAGTGCTTCCATTTTGATTCAAGAAAAAAACTTCCTAAGAGAAATACAGACCTTTTACATTTTGATATTTGATATCCATTCTACTTGTAAACATTTGTGATTCCAGAGGTAATCTAGCTTATTGTTCTCCTTCTGAGACAGCCGTGCAGTCATCCAAAGGTGGAGCCAGGACTGGGGCTCCGCTCTATGGAATCCAAGCTCCTTCACTCTCCTACACGGCCTGCTGTATTCACTGCTCAAGACATGACAGAAGAACTTGTCTGCTTGTGAGCAGCACACTAACAGGTGACTGGCAGGCCACCGAATCACGAGATGAAGTTTGTGAGGAGCATGAGGGACCCAGAAACCAGGATCTGCAGAACACAGTGGAATACCCTGAAATGCCAACGTGGTTCAAGAGAATACATTAGTTATCTTTGGCTCTTCAAGGAGCTATCAGTAACTTGGAAGAAAAGAATCATCCGAGGGGCACCTGGGTGGCTCCATGAGTTAAGCCTCTGCCTTCGGCTCAGGTCATGATCTCAGGGTCCTGGGATCGAGCCCCGCATTGGGCTCTCTGCTCGGCAGGGAGCCTGCTTCCTCCCCTCTCTGCCTGAGGCTCTGCCTACTTGTAATCTCTCTTTCTCCCTCTCTCTCTCTCTGTTAAAATAAATAAATTAAAAAAAAAAAAAAAAGAATCATCCGAGAATGCATTTTTCCAGGAGGTTAAAACTACCAGGAGGTAAATCAGTAAAAGTGACAGGGACTAGATCTGGGCTTAAAATACAGAATTTGGAATTATCTTATTAGCATTAATGAGCAGAGCCTGGACAACCACCTGTGACCACTGCAGGTGACCTCTGAAGTTCCAAAAGTTCCAAAAGCTTGATTGGACCTCCATCTCCTGATTGTTATTGTGTGACTCAGCCTTGCGATTTTTTACCAAGACTTCAGCTCTATAAACCAGCTGTATACACAAGTAAACCTTAAGTGACAGGCAGGATTATGATCAGTGAGCCCCTGGAATACAGCCAGAGGGTGAGGCAATCGCATCGCTACACTCCTTCCCAGGGCCAGACAAGTGCAGGTACTTAAAATAACATTCTCCAAAATGCTTGCCCAAAGCATTCATGTGTTAGCATTTTGTATTTATTTTTGATCTTATGGTATGCTTATCAGCAGTACATGAAGAACAAGGAAAAATGTAGAAAAAAACAAAGCAAATGTTAATTGCTTTCTGTATCTTGTCTCATTTATCCTCAATTGCTATTAGAACGGATCATTGATAGGGAGTTACTTACAGGGCTTAAAGGGGATTGTGAAGATTAGTAAGGAAAAATAAGAACCGAGAATGATTTCTGTAAGATATTAAACTAAGAAGCAATAGATGTTCATAAGCCCAGACAATAACATATCACACAGTTAATGTACAACATCCACTTAGAACAGCAGCTGCACCAACACCTCTGTTTTCTGTGCAGTGGAATTCTTTCTGTTATTTAAGTCTGATGGGACACACTTGTTCAGCAATTACTATACAGCGAATTGCTTTTACATTGAATGTGAAAGTTCACATGCCAGTGGCTTGCTTCTAAATAAAAATAATGCACCTGCCATCCAATGTTGGATGACATTAAATTAATTATCCTCCCACCATCTGGAATCATCTCCATCAAGGAGATTTGATTAATAAAGTACATTTATTAACTGAGATTTAGTGGGAACAGAGATGATGAATTTTGATGGGTATGTTAAGCAGAAGCAATAGCTAGATTGATGTTTAAATCCATTTCATGAAAAATATTTTTTAAAAACCACATGTTTTTTATAGGCTAAACACTGTCTCCAAATGTAGGGCTGAATTTACTCATATTTAAAGTGCAGTCTCATTAGGAAATGCTCAGGTGTGAGGGGGAAATGGGTAATAGATGTCTTCATTGGTTTTGAGTACAAAAAATACTCTAGAGTCACCTGCTCACGAATTCAAATATTTGTATTAAAAATTCTCTTCCTTTCCCAGGGCTTCCTAAAATAAAAATGGAAAGAGATTAACCTAACGAGAGAATCAGACTTGGTCGGGATGAAAGGAAACAGGTGGGAAAGACAGGATGGCAAGATCCACAAGAAGCTGAGCAAAGGGGAGCCCAGGGGGAGTAAAGTTGAGTCTGTGGGAAAGGGGGTTAAAAGAGAAGAGTAGAAATCGGAGGCAACACCAGAACCTGGAGTGAAGAAATAGGATAATTGGAATAAAGGTCAAACAAAAAGCAAAATTGAGACAGACTGTAAACTACCCTTTTTAGTACTCGAGCACTGATTAATGAGAAACTAAAGTCAAGTTGTCTTAATCATTATATAAATGAGGATCATGCCCTTTCTACTGATCTCTCATTATGTGCCCCTGGATTTCCATATTTCTTTGTTCTTAAATTACATAAAATAGTTATTGAATAAATTTCCTTAACAAAACCAACCTAAGGTCACTATGGTCAATAGTTCCAAAATTCCACTGTAATTGCAACGAAAAATTATGACACAAGAATCAATAGACAACCTTTAACACTACTCCTGAATTAAAAAGACAGTGCAATATTTGGTATTAAAAGAACAGTATGATGTTATTTTATAGAATAAGGAACTAAATAGTACTTGCCAAAGGCAGTGTGTTTCATAAAGGTTGAAAAATAGAAATATGTGACCCAATTTCTTCCCTGCACATTTTAGTATACTATTAAATACATTTATGTTTTATATATTGTCTTTTTGAAACATGATTCCAAGAGTCATACATGTAAAATGAATTTTGGTCTTTATCTCACAAATTTAATAGCCAGAGTTTGAAAAAAATGAGGGTTGATATTGAATTAAATGAATCAAAATATTAATTATCAAACACTTCTGGAAGCTGAAAAGAAACACAAATTAAACATGTCTACAACGATCTCCTCTAGTATTAAATTAACTAATTGAATTCTTCAATGTGCTGGGCAATATGGTGGGTGTTGGAGATAAAGACATAGGTACAGTTCCTGCTTTCATGAAGTTTTACTCTACTGGGAGAAATGGACAAAAACCCTCATGTCAGTAAATTTATAATTCTAAATTGTGAAAAGTGCTATATAGGTGAAATGTAGTGTTGAAGGTATAATGAAAATTATAACAAAAGGAGCTGATTTTGACTGGAGCATCAAGAAGCCTCCTTAGAGAAAATAACTTGCAAGGTGTGATAAAAAGAGACTAGCCAAATGAAGGGAAAAGCAGTCCAAGCAGTGAGCACACCAGTGAACAGTTCTGAGGCAGAGAAGAGCTCATGAGTTCAAGGGACTGAACAAAGGCTGCTGTGGCTGGAGCCAGAGAAAGGGGGTAGGAGTGAGTTGGGGGGATGGGGTGGTGGGCGGTGGGGAGAGATGAGTTTCAAGAGGCAAATAAAGGTCACAGTGCAGGACTTTGTAGGACGTATTAGGGATTCTGGATAGTAACTTAATGAAAAACAACTAAAAGTTTTAAACATAAGACATGGTTTGTTTTGTAAAACTCCATCTCTACAACTTAGAGAATGGGAGAAGAGCAAGGGTCAAGACAGGGAGATTAGTCAAGAGGTGACCGTAAATGATTATGGCTTGGTGGTATTGTGGGATATGGAGAGAAATGGATAGATTTAAACTATAATTTGGGAGGAAAATTGGCATTGACCAGAAATTTTAGAATGTTATTAAACAATAATGGTGGTATCTTTATCTTGTTCTTAATTTTAATGAGAATTCCTTAAATATGATATCATTATTGGCATAAATTAGATATTCCTTAGGAAGTATAAGACATTTGCAACTCTGTGTAAGTGAGCTGGGTCTGTACTTTTCTTTCAGGTCTTCCCTTGATCAACAATATTTTCCTATCAAGAACGCATGCTTGGGGCACCTGGGTAGCTCAGTTGGTTAAGCAACTGCCTTCGGCTCAGATAATGATCGCAGCTTCCTGAGACTGAGCCCCATGTTGGACTCTCTGCTCAGCACGGGGCCTGCTTCTCCCTCTCCCTCTGCCTCTTCCCTCTGCTCGTGATTTCCCTCTCTCTCAAATAAATAAATAAATAAAATCTTTAAGGAAAGAAAAAAAGAACTTGTGCTTGCTTTGAATATTGGTGCATTAAGATTTTCTTCTTCAATAATCCATACTCCCTCCAGCTACTGCCCTTGCTGCTGTCCCCTTCACAGACAGACTGTGAGAGGGTTTTCTGAATGCTCTTTATTTTGTCACCTGTAATTTGCTCTTCAACAAACTTTAACATGGCGTCTACCCTTATTATTCCGCCAAAAATTACCTTTGCCAAAGTCACCAGTGACCTATGTGGACGATTTTACAGGTTCATCTAGGGAGGCAGAGAATTAGAGTTTGGGTACTTCTTTTTAAATTTTCACCTTCTCTATCTGTTTCTTCATCTATAGTTTGGCGATAATAATAGCAGAGGGGTGTTGGGATAATTAAGTGAGGTAATTCATATAAGCTCATGGAATAAAAATAGCTCATTTGCCTATAGTAAATGTTCGGTAAACATTAGCTGCTGGCATTATACCTTATTTGACTTCTAAACATGTTTTGAAGATTTAAACACTCACTTTCTTATACACTTTCCTCTATTTTGCAACAGTCTACTGATTTTCCTCGTACTTCTCCGGTTGCATCATTTCAATATTCTTTTTCCTCTACTTAACTTCCTAGTGTTTGTGTTTCTCAGCTTATGGTCACCTTCTTCTACTTCTGACCTCCCTCCTATGCAATCTCATCCACTCCCATTGGTTTGTGCTGACTGCCCCTCCCTCCGCACCATCTGTCATGTAATACAGACCTTTTTTTCTGAACTCGAGGCTCAGATCTAATTAGATGCTATACAGGCATCTCAAACTTGTGGTATAAATCCCCATCCAAATTTGTTCCTCTAATGATATACGATGTCCAGAAATTGTACCTTCTCTTCAGTTGATCCTACCTCCAGGTTATATCTCAGTTCTATTCACCCCCTCTGTTTCCATCAAAATAGCAAACAAGAATCATCTCATGCTTGCCTACTGCAGAGGTTTCCTAAGTAGCCATCCTACATTTACCCTTTCCATCCTGCATTCTTCTCCAATGTGAAATAAACAGCAAGATGTGAAACATGAAGAGAATTAAAACAGAATAAAGAAGGAAAATCGCTGTGTTCATTTCCTAGGCCATTATCATATATAACAATTGCTTTCAGTGGAAAAACTAATAGAATTAATTAGCAATTAGAATCATTAAGAGGATTGGGAAAAGTGACCAGATACTAAATAAAAAAACATAAATCAAGAGCTTTTCCATATATCAGCAATACTCACAGTACTATTCTTTTCTTCTTACCTCTGCCCCTTCTTAAAAATCCCATACATTTGGGGCACATGGATGGCTCAGTCGGTTAAGTCTCTGACTCTTGATTTCGGCTCAGGTCATGATATCAAGAGTCATGAGAGTGAGCTCCGCATTGGGCTCTGTACTCAGTGTGGAGTCTGTTTCAGATTCTCTCTCGCTCCTTTCTTCTCTCCCCCCATGCCATGCTTGGTGCTCTCTCACTCTCACTCTCAAATAAATGAGTAAATTTTTAAAAATCTTTAAAAAAATCTTAAAAAAAAAAAATCCTCCCATGTACTCTCTGTAAGCACAGATGAATTGACTGCAGGACTTTCCAGCCGGGTGATACGACCAGAGGTGAGTCAACTAGATTCTCTATACTCAAAGTGTGAGTATGAGACTCAGTGATTGTAGTCTGTTATTAGCACTGGGCTTATGAAGGTATGCATACTGTATCCATGCAGTGGATGCCACTGTATCCATTTAATACTAAGTTTACCAATGAGCAAGAAGAGTGAGGCTATAAGATAAGCAAGAGAACAGAGCAGTTTCACAGAAAAGAGACATTATGCAGCCAGAGAAGAAAACAGAATGCAGAAGTATCTTGGTTCTTGATGGCTTTTTAGTTCCGGGTTCTAACCCTTTGCTACACATGAAAAAAATGTTCAACATCACTCAGCATCAGGGAAATACAAATCAAAACCACAATGAGACACCACCTCACACCAATCAGAATGGCTAAAATCAGTAAGTCAGGAAACAATAGATGTTGGTGAGGATGTGGAGAAAGGGGACCCCTCCCACACTGGTGGTAGAAATGAAAGCTGGTACAGCTACTCTGGAAAACAGCCACTCTGTTCCAAACTACAGTAGTTTGGAAAGTTCTTCCAAAAGTTGAAAATAGAGCTACACTATGACCCAGCAATTGCATTACTCGGTATTTATCCCAAAAATAAAAATGTAGTGATGCAAAGGGGCACCTGCTCCCCAATGTTTATAGCAGCAATGTCCACAATAACCAAACTATGGAAACAGCCCACATAGCCATCAACAAATGAATGAAGAAAGAAGATGTGGCATATAAATACAATAGAATATCACGCAGCCATCAGAAATTGAAATCTTGCCATTTATAATAATGTGGATGGAAGTAGAGGGTATTATACTAAGCAAAATCAGTCAGTCAGAGAAAGACAATTATTATATGATTTCGCTGATAATGTAGAATTGAAGAGGCAGGTCAGAGGATCAGAGGGAAAGAGACGAAAAAATGAAACAAGACAAAAAGAGGGAGACAACCATAAGGGACTCTTAATCATAGGAAACAAACCGAGGGTTGCTGGGAGGGGAGAGGGGTAAGAGGGATGGGGTAAATGGGTGGAGAGGGTATGGGCTATAGTGAGCGTGTGAGTTGTGCAAGACTGATGAATCACATACCCATACCCCTGAAGTAAATAATACATTATATGTCAAACCCTCTGCTATATCCCAAATCAGCATGTATATTTAACATAAAACCAACCAAAATACTAAAGATGTTTATATTTCAGAACTAGGAGAATTGATGCTAAATTCATAAGAAAGACAAAAACTAAAGCAAGTGCTCTGCTAATATCTTACCAGATATTGGGCACTAATTAGGTTCCTTTGCATTTAAGTGTCAATCACAATAAAATAGAAATCATTATTATTCCCAGTTCAAGGATGAAGAAATTGAAGTTAGAGTAGGTTACTATCCAAATTGAAATATCTAGTAAGAAACACCGTAGATGGGTAAGATGTACAAGAAAATATTTTAAAAGAAGAGTAATGAAACTGTATTTCTAGTACTAGATGTTAAAATATTAACTAAAATAATTAAAATAATGTGGAAGTAACACAATAATTAACAGAATGCATACCGTTAAAATAATCTTAGTATATACGAACTAGTTCATAATAAAGAAAACATCATGAACAAATGTGTAAGGAAATTATTATCAGACATGGTATTGAGGGAAAAGCTGAGTTTCATCTTCATCTTAACAACAGTTACCAATATAAATTTTAGGTTACAACGTGTAAAGGTAAAACTAGAAGAGTGTATACGTAACAGATTTCTTGAAAGTTTAGGATTTCAAAACACAGAAGTAATTAAGGAAATCAGGATAGAAAGACCAACCATCAACCATAAACCTTACAATTTCTGTATCTCAACGTACAATAAACATTAAAGGCAAACCTCAAAATGAGAATATTTATAACATACTTGACACAGGATTGTCATCTTGTGTATGTGTGTGTGAATGTACAATGTGATCATTAAAGAGATACAATGAATAAAGAGAAAGTTAAAATGAAATAATATTTGACAATTTTTAACATTTAAAAAATGTAATACTTAAAGCCAGTGAGGGTAGAATGAGGATGCAACCACTATTTGTGAATGTGTAAACTAACTTAAAAAAACAAATTGGCAGGGCATATGGGTGGGTCAGTTAGTTATGTAACTGACTCGTGATTTTGGCTCAGGTCAGGATCTCAGGGTCCTGGGGTTGAGCCTACATTGGGCTCAGCACCCAGTGGGGAGGTTGCTTGAGATTCTTCCTCTTCCCCTCCCCGCTGCACACATGCTCTCTCTTGCTTATATATGTCTCTCTCACTCTCTCTCCTTCTCTCTAAATAAATAAATCTTATCAAAAAAAAAAAATTCTGGAAAGTAAGTATGTACATGTATCAAGAATCTTAAGGGTGCTTGGGTGGTTCAGTCGGTTAAGTGTCCATCTTGAGCTCAGGTCATGATCCCAGTGTCCTGTGATTGAGACCCACGTTGGGCTCCCTGCTCATCAGGCAGTCTACTTCTCCCTCCACCTCTAACCTCCCGCCTACCCACTACATTCATGGTTTCTTACATGCATGCTGTCTCTCAAATGAATAAATTTTTTTTTAATTTTTATTTTTTATATACATATATTTTTATCCCCAGGGGTACAGGTCTGTGAATCACCAGGTTTACACACTTCACAGCACTCACCGAAGCACATACCCTCCCCAATGTCCATAATCCAACCCCCCTCTCCCAAACCCCCTCCCCCCAGCAACCCTCAGTTTGTTTTGTGAGATTAAGAGTCACTTATTTTCCATACTCATCAACCCATAATTCTAATTCCAGAATAATTCTAATTCCAGAAATCTAGTAAAGAAAGAACAAGAGAAATGTTTAAAGATGCTTGCCAAAGTATGCTAATTCTGTGTTATATGTTCTAGCTAAAACACACTTAAAAAAAGAAACAAAAATAAATTAAAAAGCTTAAATTTCCAACAACAGAATAGTCAAATAAAATATTTTATCTCCATATAATGAAATATTACGCAATCATTAAGAATAATACTTTAAAAAACTATGTGCATGAAATAGCGCACGCTTTGATGGTTATTCTCCTTTTCTTCATATCCCTCCTTTTTTTTGACATTTCACTTTTTCTATAACCACTACTAAAAAAATGAAGCAACAGAGGGTTAAACATGTTCCACACAATCTAGAGTTATTCACTAGCACTGTGAAGAACAAGAAAATGACACACAATCAGCAATGACTAACGTTAAGCCTCTAGCTTGGCTGTGGGATTACCATTACACTTCCCAATTGCCTGCTACCATGGCTAATTGTAAGTTGGCATGGTTACTTCCATACCAATTGGCATTGGCCACAGATAAATTGCTGTGATTTTTTAAATTATAGTTATTATTCTACTCCATCTGTTCTCTTCATTTTTTGAGTCAGCTGTCAAATCAAACACATAAGTCCTTCCTAAAAGTTGTAGAAGTTTTACACGTTACCAGAGTAAATGGAACAATTGCATAACACTGATCTTCAGTGGAATTCTACAAGGTGAACCAAGAGAGAATTAACAGGAAGTAAGGTGACATGTCAACAGTTGTTTCAGTGATGATAGGAAAGTGCTATATTTATAATAATAGTATTTAACATTCTTGCATTAGTTTTAAATACTAGACATAATTGCCAAGAAGGCTTTACTAGTGACATCCTAAAAATACACTTGAACTCTGACCTGCTTTTTCCAGTTGTTCTGGTCTCAATTTTATTTTAGTTAAAATTAATAAACACTTGAGACTATGTGAAAGTACTAATTTGGTTTAATAATTTGGCTTAATTTGGTTTAATAATTTGACATATTGAATTCCTCTATTCCCATTCCAATTAAGAGTTTTATTTTTCAATATTTTCCTGTTATGCATAAAACATCCCTACCATTTCAAATATGAGTTTATCTTTTGACACAGTCTCTAAGACCCACTGTGCAAACATAACTTTAAGATTATTTTGCAGGTCATGGGAGAAGAATGAAGTAAACTTGCTACACCTATTCAACCTTTTTACTCAGAAGTAGCTTAACTGTTATATTAAAATGTAATTTTTTTATCTCATTTGTGTTTAATTTATAACAAAAATGATCCAATTTTTACCCCTCCGTGTATCCATACCCCTTACAATATGGCTTTGCAGCTTATACGATCAAGAAGTGGCATCTATTTTCCCAGCCCTTGAACCTGGGCTGGGTTCAGGAAGTGCTTTGGCTAATGACAAAACATGGCAGAGGTGATGGCCTGCTGGTTCTGAGCTGGGGACTTGAAGAAGCCTTATATGCTTCTGCTTGCTCTCTCGGGACCCCTGCTTTTACCTTGAAAACACGATTGAGATTTTTGTTGGAGGATGAGAGACTATTTGGAATAGACATGTTGTCTATCAGAGCCCAACCTAAAAGGCCACTCTCTGCCAAGCTGTCAGCTGAAAAGACATACATAAGCAAACCTGACACCAAAGAGTCATTGAGCTAAGCCCAGTCTAAGCCACTAAACTACAGAGTCATGAAATAAATAAATGAATGTTGTTTTAAGCCATTAAGTTTTGGGGTGGTTTGTTACACACCAGGAGCTAACTAATATACTCTCTTGTCTTTGTTTAATTATTTAGAAGGAAAATTTGGAAGTAGTATTAGGCAAAAAGTAGATAAAATAATTCTATCAAATCTAATTTTCTCCAAATATCAATATTTTAATTTTTCATATTTTGGCTGTTGAGGACATTGTTATTGAGCACCTTCTAATTACCAATTACTCATTTCACTCTTACAACAATCTCATGAAGCAGAAATTCTCTTTATTTTATGGAAAAGGAGACCATTGTAAAGAAAGCAAGGTGCATGTCCAGATTCACCCAGCTGGCATGGCAGAGCTGGAGTGAAACATGGAACACAAGGAATGAGAATTTATTTATTCTTTTTTTTTAAATTTTATTTATTTATTTGACAGGCAGAGATCACAAGTAGGAAAAGAGGCAGCCAGAGGAGCCAGCAGGCTCCCTGCTGAGCAGAGAGCCGGATGCGGGACTCTATCCCAGGACCCAAGGATCATGACCTGAGCCAAAGGCAGGGGCTTTAACCCACTGAGCCACGCAGGCACCCTGAGAATCTATTTATTCTATGATGGGTCACTATCAGTTCCACAATGAAGTGTCAACTCTTAAGATCTCTTTGGAGTGGTACTCCAGAAACTAGGAATATGTGTTTACTGCTGAAAGAACTAGATGCTACTCCCTGAATGTTCTGCAAAACAGTTTATGCATATTATATATACTTACTCACTTGGGCTTTTTCTCATTCTCCAATAGATTTTAAATGGCTAAAATATCACAGCTATCCTTTTGAAATTTCAATTCAAATTCAATATGCAATTACCATAACAACAACTGAATGAAAAAATAACTAATGTAAATAGAAAATATTTTCCAGTATAAAAGGTCTTGGCTTATTTGAAACCATAATTGTTATTTATTTTAGCAAATGATTACTATTGCTTGCCTGATTGACTATAGGTCTCGTGATATCTAATGCTAGAAGTCAGTATTTTAGTTACTTACTGGTAGGCAAAATAATTTATTTGTTGATGTAATAAAAATTAGTCAACTTTTAACCTTGGCTGTTATGAGTCAAATATGAAGTTTAAATCAATCTATGAGAAATAAATCGATAAAATGCTGCTGAATAAATTGTCCACAATTCTCATTAGCAGTTACACATCAGGCCTATATATTATATGTCACAGGTGTTAATACTGAAAACAAACATCAACAGAATAACAGGAAATGAATTCAGTGCCTCTACTCTTTGAACCTGTCTTGACAAGAAACCAAAAAGAATAGATTCAACTATGAAATAGGTAAGTAAGGATGTATTCTAATAAGCATTTTCTATTTCTCCTATCATATCTTCAAAAGAATCCACCAAAGGCAAAAGACTGTAGATCATACATAACATCAATACTAAGTCTAAATACATATTTTATTTTTAGGGCATCTGGGTGGATCAGTTGGTTAAGTGTCTGACTTGATTTCTGCTCAGGTCATGATCTATCCCAGGGTTGTAAGTTTGAGCCCCACATTGGGCTTCACTCTGGGCATGAAGGCTGCTTAATATTCTCCCTCCCTCTCCCTCTCCCTCTGCCCCTCCCCCCCGAATATATATATATATATATATATATATATATATATATATATATATATATTCTTTTTTTTAAATTTAGGCTGTCCAATGAAAATCTAAGTTATGTCCTTTGAAAATTACCTGATGTTAATTGCTGATAGAAGAAATACAAATGATTGGATACATGGTTTAATTATAAGTAGCCCCAGGCAGTTTTGGAGTAATAAAATACACTTGTACTCTATCCTACATTATAATAGACATTTCAATGGTTTTATTAATTTGAATATAACATTTTATACAAAATTCTAAAATGATATCTTATTAAATAAACCAGTGAAGAATAGGGATCAGTCAATGATTTTCCAGTGGATTCTGTCAGGTAAAAATATTTGCAACAGCTATACAACCAAACAAATAGATATTTAAACATAATTTTCCAATTTAAATAACTATTTTATGTCATATGACATTTCAGGACTGAGATAACATTCTGGTAACAACAAGATGATAAAAATCACAAGTCACTGAAAATTTATAGCAAACAGTTTCCTAAAGTTTTAAGAGATGAATTAAAGAAGGAGCCATATGCATTTGTTAGTTTTGCAGTTGCATGTATTATTATGGGCTTAACTCAGAATGGAAGAAAAAATCAGTAATCAAGATGATCAAAGTAGGCAATGGTCATACATTTAAATAAGAGTAAGTCAGAACCTGCTTAACCATGAACACTCTTGGCTATGGAATGTCAAAAATTGGATACTATCCACATCTTCCTGAGCCAGATGGTTCATGAAGAAAAGAGTATTTGATTGTCCTTTCTTCTTTTCTCTCTACTTAAGAAATCTTCAAGGATAAGATTATTTTAATTCGTCAAATGGAAAAGTTCCACACTAGCTAAAACGTCTGAGTCCTTGTAAAGATTTGCTACCTCTGTATCCACGTTAACTTAAATGTCACTCTTGAATGAACAAAATCAACTACATTTTAGCCAGAAAATGTAGAGAAAATGTCAAGAAAAGTGTGCCATGAGCAGCATTTGTCACTGGATGTTTCTTTCTCACAATCAAATCATATTTAACAATAAAGTTGGGAAGAATCAAGTTTAACACCTAAGAAATCAGTTTTTAAAACTAAGTTAGTTAGGACTTGAATGACAATGTAAAAGAATTGGGTTAAAAGCCAACCCAACCACATGAAGCAATTACTTAAAGAAACTGAATGCTATAATGCTATAATATAAAGCAGATGTTCACATTTGCTTTCCTATTTGCTTTTTAAAAATAATGTAACCAAGTAATACTTCTCCTATTTTTACAAAGACCTAAAGTAAAAACCTGGGCTCGGGGTTTAGAAATGAATCGTACTTTAATGAACGCCTCCCTGCTAAATCTGCTTTTTCTAATATGATTGTCAGAGCTCAGTTCATGCATTCACACATTTGGTCACATAATAAGAGTGTGGCTGTATCACTGCTGTGAAGGCTGACAGTATAGGGATAACTATCACCTCAAGAGTGGACTCTCCATTTTGTTCACTAGTCGTAGCCCCTACAACACCCCCAACTATACTGAAGGACCTAAGGAAAATCCCAAAAAGAAGGGTTGTTTGAGATCACGCCTTTAGAAACAGAGAAGCCAGAACACAGACCCTAGCTGCGGTTCTATTCCTCAGTCAGAATATGGACCTCCTGCCTCTAGCTTCATGAGGGATGCTGTTAGAGTGCAAGGATCCTTGAGTGATGCTCACTGGGCAATGAGGCAATGAGATGGGATCATTCCTAGCCATCTAATTGATAAGCCAAAAAAAAAAAAGAGAGAGGTAAACCTGAAAGTAGTGAAAGTAGCTCTTCAGGGAGAGTCCTGCCAGCATAAGTAATTTAAGAAAGAACGAGTCTTTCAAATAATTTTCACTTCAGGACTGATTTGGCTAAATTGTGCTTGCTCAGGTAATACATGAGTTTTTCCTGTCGTAAGTTGCTATAAACTCAGGAATATGTTTTCAAATGAGGTTCTCTCTACTTGCTCAAGGTTCGTGAGTTCTTCTCTGGACTAAGGATACCACATTAGACATGCTGAGGAACTACTTGTTCGGTCTGGCTTAACTTAAACTGGCCGGCAGGATAGTTTTCTGGCCATCAAGAAAAACTGCACATTTCTCTACTGGGTTTATACTGGATTACAGAATACCACAGAGTGGTATCATCACTATGAAGATACCCGAAGACCATCACATAGTGTTTTCTCTTTGACAGTTGATACGTGTTTTCTTGTTCTACTGGAGGCAGTGTGCCTTTGGTAGGTACAACATCTCTGAACAATAACAACTTCCTGAATTCTTTTGTTTTACAACTACTGAATTGTCTCATTCAAAACAGACAAATTTTAAACATAGTAAAGGCCACAATAAGGCAACTAAAGAGGAAAGATAGGCCTTACTGTAATTACAAACTCAGTCTTCCACAGAGAATTGAAATTCAAATTAAATTGTCTTTTAGGGGGTGGGGGAATGGGCAAAATGGGTGATGAGGAGTGGGAGGTACAGGCTTCCAGTTATGGAATGAGTAAGTCATGGGGATGAAAGGTACAGCACGGGGTATCAGTGCTATTATGATAGTGTTGTATGGTGACAGATAGTGGTTACACTTGTGGTGATGATAATGCATAGACTTGTTGACTATGTTCTACACCTGCAACGAATGTAACATGGTGTGCCAACTAAACTGGAGAGGCTGCTTTTAGGCAACAGGCTTGAGTAACAGAAACTCAAGCAAGGCAAAAGGACCCACAGTGACTACTGAGCTGAATGCCAACAAGCTCATTAAACCCGAGGCCCTAACTGACCAATGAGCTACTTACAGCCAGGCAAAGATTACTAAAAAAGGGAGAATTCTATTCATCCTCATCCTCCCTTATTCTGCCCTCACTACCTCCTTGAGGCAGATGGTCTCCCCTCTGCTGTTCGGCCCACTGCTCTCTGCGGTGTATTCAATAAACTGTCATCTCTTTTGTTCTGCCTTGGGTGAATTCTTTCACTGCCTGCTCTGCCTTGCCCCCATCCAATTGGGATGCCACAGATATACTTTAATAAAAAAAAAATAAAAATAGATAGTCTTTGTTCAGAAAACAAATTAGGTTGTAAGCAGAGCAAGAATCTCATGCTTATGTCCCCTAGAAATGAGTGCTCCACAGATCTTCCTTATTTAATTAATCCAGACACAGTTTCTAATCTAGAAACAAAAAGATGGCATTAATTATTTATCTTATGGGAAAATACTTGGGGTCATAGATCAGCATATGTAGTGTGTAACACTGAAAAAACTCATATTTGCTATTAGGTAGGTAATCATGAAAGCAGACTATATTCTTATTATAAGGGTTACTATGTGAATCTTACATTTGGCTATAAACCATTTGAATTATAATTCTCATTCAAGGTGTGTTGTCTTTTCTATTTGATGCCTTGTTTCTTCCTGTTGTCTCCATCCTTCTCCATAAATATTTTCACCTCCTGGTGAAAGGGACTATTTGAAAGCTACTGCTAATAAGTCCGAAGAATTAGAAGGGAAATCTTTGAAGCCAAATAAAGAAATGTTTTTCTATACTTCATAGTCTTTGAGAATCTATTATGGAGCAACACCAACTATGTATGTAAAATATCAAAATAACCACTATGGTTTTAGTGAAATGGTGACTTTACAGAGAATTTACCTGTTTCCTTGCTTATTCTCACGTATTCCTATAGGTAAAGTTCCATTAATAAATCAGGAACATGTATAAATAGGGCATTAATTTAAAGGCAATGACTGTCATTCTAAAGCAAAAATATACAAAAGATCCCTAAAAAGAGAGATCCACTTTTAAAATGTAGTCATCATCTAATGGAATTCTCCTCAATTATATGATTACTATAGGACTATTTTTTTTCTTCCTCACAGTTCTGTGAGGAAAAGTAATTAGCAAGTAGCTTACAACATGTATAATTTGTCATAATTATTATAGCTGCTCATTCTGTCTAAAATACTTATTGAAGAAGCAAATAACTGATCACGGCCCAGAAAACTAAATACAGGCAAAACTGTCTAATTTGAGATTATCTCTCCCCCTTCCTTTCTTGTGGCTGTCCAATTACATGACGTTTTATGAAACAAAGGAATGATGCTGTTTTTGTTCTATTCAAAAATAAAACTAGACTTATGAAATGCAGAAGGACTCAAATGATTGTCTGAATGGAAATTTTGGATGACTAGGGCACTTCTATTCTCTGTACTTTCAGTAGAAGGCTATAAATTTTTAAAATGAAGATTGCTTGAATATTGGGTTCACTGCTTCCCTCAGCACCAATCTGGATCTGTACCCACAGTTCTTTTTGCCTCTGAGTCTGATAACCTTTTGGAGTTTAAGGCATTCACTGTAACTCAATCTAGGATATTGCACAATCCCTGTGGTTCTTCCTACACCTTGCCCACCATCCCTTTATTTTAACTCTTTCAAACTCTTCTATTCGCACATCTCTTTTCTGTTTGACCCTATTACAGTTCTTATTTATTTCCTCAGGAAAAAGTCCACTGATACACCAGGTATACATGAAAACAAAACATTTATTTAGAGACCTGGACCCTTAGTGCATCAGTGATCCTATAGCACACAAACACAATGCTCAGGCAATGTTTGAATCATTTATATACCAAAGGAATGCATTTAGGGAGAAATATCTAGATAGAACTACCATCCAAACAAGTTCAGAAAGATTTCTGACAAACCTTCTTATATTAAGTCTAACTTAAGTGAAGCAAATATTTTCAGGTTTTTTTCCTACAAAATTACTGAATTGCTTCTATGGAAGGTACAAGAGAAGTTACATATTCTGCTTCAAAATATTTTCATGAACCTAATGTATTTTTACAGGTGCATACCTCAAGAGAGATATTTACCTTTTCACCAGTTTCTCCTTTGCTGCCTTCAAAACCTTGCTCTCCCTGTAGAAGAGGAATATGATTTATATATAATAATAGGAACACTACTTTAAATACACACAATTATTACAATAATGAGAATTTTTCCAATAACGAAACATCAGTAATTATAAATAAAAATCATTTCAAATATGTAAACTTTAAATCAATCTTAAGTTGGATGACATTTACATATTCCTGAATATTAAAGGGTACAAGCTACAGCTTCATGAGAGTGCTCTCAAGGCAACATAATCTCCTTACACCTGAATTTCTCCATATATGGTTCCTTTCTCATAGATATTTTGAGAACTGAATGCATCAGCATATGCCTGGCACCAACTAAGTTAGCCATTATTACTCTTACTTTTTCTTATTTATATTTATTACTTTTTTATTATTATGACTTTTAATTATTACTGTTACTGTTGAGTTCACCAGATCCCTTAGAAGCAGCCTTCTCAAGCTGACTTCTGTGGAATACCATTCCAGGGAGAGCTTTGTGATGAATGAGTTCGGGCATGAACCCCAAGTCCTGCCTCCAGCTCTGACGCCAGAGCCACGCATGCTCTTTACCACCCAGATCTCCTGCGTCTCAGTCACAGAAAGGGGACTGGTGGCTGGGGCACTGCTGGCTTTAACCGCCATCATTATTCCAAAAGGTCTATGTCCCCTGTTCTTCAGCTAAAACCCTCTCCAGTCTGACAAGCTTGTTTTCCCACTGAATTCTGCACAGATATTTATAATACTGATGTTTGATTCATACATTCAAACAAATATGCACTGAATGCCAAATATAGGTCAGGCACTGAAGACAAGGAGCCAGCAAATGGCTGCCGGAGGTGGGTCATCCTCACCCCT
Source organism: Mustela nivalis (assembly GCF_964662115.1). Classification (NCBI taxonomy): domain Eukaryota; kingdom Metazoa; phylum Chordata; class Mammalia; order Carnivora; family Mustelidae; genus Mustela; species Mustela nivalis. The sequence goes on along the minus strand of NC_139024.1, from coordinate 110,508,226 downwards.
CCACGCACAAGATGCACTCAGCAAACATCTCCAGAGTACACGGAGACAGTGGATGAAGGGTTTCTTATTTACATTTTTTTCTGTAATGCTGCAACAAGGTGTCACTTGGTACAATTAAAATTCATGTGTTAGAAAAGGAATGCCGGCTTTTTACTATAAATACAGTCTCTCTGTATATATTATAAATGATATATATTATAAATAATATATATGTGTATGTGTATATGTATATGCACATATACACACATGGTCGAATTATTATTTCTGCTTCATCTGCCCTTAAAAACATTACTGGGAAAGACAACAGGTTAGTATTTGGGCCTCTTTGCCACTGAATGCGTGCTCTAGCTCTATTCTCCCATTTTCCCTAAAGTCTGGACTGTGGCTTGATCTGTTAATCCAAGCTGACATCAAGCTGCTAAATGCCTCCAGTACATCAGCCACAATGTCAGCATGATGCAGCCACCACAAACAGCTGCTGGAAAGTCCAAAACTATTTCCCAGCAGATAAATCTGCACATCCCTTGGCTTGCAGCTCCGCTCACAGATGCGGCACATGCTGGAGCAACGGGTTTTGTCTGGAGCTGCTGTGAAGAAACTCAGAAGCTTGCCATTTCATCACTGCCGGCGCAGACTTCTTTTCTTATCAAGCCAAGGAACGGGAGATTTTTCAAAAGCTATAACTATAAATGAATGCACATCTTTTTTAATGGTAATTTTTAGCCACAGAGAAAAAACCTAGATGTAACAGTAACTTCTGCCGTCTTGTTGCTAAAACTTGGAAAACTTCCAGAGCATAGGGATGATATGGTTGCCCTGAGTGGGCATCTACTACTGCATCAAGAATGCTCTCCCCTGTGGTGGGATTATCTGGGTGATATTATGACAGCTGGCCCCACCTGAAGTGGCTCCCCATAGCCTCCAGGAAACTGGAATAGACCAGACTCTGCTTCCAGCAAGGCTGGTCAGATGCCTGCCAAGGAGGAGAAAGCAGCCCCGGGACAATAAAAGGGTACAAGTCAAGTTCACCTTGGTAAAAAGAAAAATACTAGGCACAGAAAGAAGTAGCCTAGTCAATGCAAACATTTTCACTTATTACAAATTTGTCATTCTGACAAAGATTTTTTTGAAGAGATTAGTTGTAGCATCTTCGTAATATTTAATGTTTTATGTCACTGTAACTATTATGTTTAGTCGAGCTGGGATATACAGAAAGGAAGATAAATAAGAAAGAAACAAATATAGTCAAAGGCAGTAAACACTGTTCCACTCTCCATTTTAGACTCTTGTAACAGTGAAAATACGTTCAGAACAGCTCTGGACACTCACATGGCCCCCAGAAAGCACCACCATTCACCACTGTTGACTTCTCCGGAAAACCATGCTGTTAAAGCTCTCTCATAGAACTCTCTTCTATCGTGGCTCCTTGGAGAAGGCTCTTTGGAAAGACTAGTTAGTGGCTTTCTAAGAGCCTTCCATGGAATTCGGTTTCATCAAATTAATTTTCTGAATCTTCACTCTATTATGTGCAAATTCAATTTTTTAAGATGTTAAATTCCTAACTTATATAAAACATTCAAAAATTCTTTACCTTTTGACCAGGTAAGCCTGGAGCTCCATGTAAACCATTTTCACCCTACAAGAAGAACAGAGAATAAGTTTTATTAGCCATAGAAAACAAATGAAATGAGAAAATTTTTGCAGTCAGGTGCCTGGGTGGCTCAGTTTGTTAAGCGTCTTCATCTCAGGTCATAATCCTGGGCTCCTAGGATTGAGTCCCACGTTGGACTCCCTGCTCAGTGGGAAGTCCCTCTCCTTCTACCCCTCACCCAGCTTGTGCTCTCTCCCTCTCCTTCTCTTTCTCTTTCACACTCTCTCAAGTAAACAAATTAAAAAAAGAAATGTTTACAGTCTTTAAGAACTAGTTCTAGTGTTGTGGGGAAAGATAGCCAAATACTGAACGCCTAGCATATTCAGGGGCTTTATATCTACCCTTCCTTATCTTACAACAGTAGGATTGGTACTTCAGTTTTATAAAATAAGAAAACAGAGCCTATGGGGTGCCTGGTGGCTCAGTGGGTTAAGTGTCTGACTCTGGGTTTCACAACCTGCTCGCTCCAAGAGGGGCCTGCTTGAAGATTCTCTTCATCTACCCAACCCCCCCAAATTTATGTGTGCTCTCTTTCTCTTTCAAATAAATAAATTGAAGAAAGGAAGGAAGGGAGGGAGGGAGGGAGGAAAAGGAAGGAAAGAAAACAGAGTCTCTGAGCCATGTTCAGTGTCAGCCATCTTGTAGCAGCACGACCTAAGATTTGAATTGAGGTCTCTCTAACTCCACGGTCCATGTTTTCCCACATGCCATTTAGAATCCCTTATTTCATTTCCTCTTTCAAATCTCTGGACATGATATTAAAGTCTGGTATAGGCTTTCTATGGGCTGGCACTGTTCTCACAACAAACCTATTGAGTAGATACTGTTATGATCATCTTACAAGAGATGATTACACAGCCAGTAGGAGATAGAAATGGAATTTGAACACATACACTTCAGCTCTGTGCACACAACTACCTCCCTCCACTATCTCATGGAAAAGATTTATTTCTGGCTCCTAAGTGACCACATCTAACAACTGAATATATCTATATGTCTAATATATATATATATTATATATATTAGAGATATATATAATATATATATTACAGTGACAGACATACAGATATTATGTTAACATGCTCATATATATATCTGCTCATATCTGCTGATTGCCTTTAAACTGAAGACATACCCAATGCCATTTTACTTGAAACAACTGCTTATAAGAATTTTTAGTTCTTTCTGTTCATCTGGTTCCTGTCTTGGGTAAAAAGGTTTTCAGCAGATGCTTATCAGTTTCCATTACTGGAATTCATGGGTCATTTCTTTGACAAGCCTCCTTTGTAAACAGCACACCAGCTAGAATTAGATATTCCTGGGAGGATGTGTGTATTATCAATGGATCCTTACGAATTTTGCTGCTTATTGGAACTGACTTTGGTTCGTGAGTTTCCAGGTTTAAACAGCTCAAAATAAACTAACAATTCCATTGATCTGCTTTATTTCTAGAAAACATAAGTAATTTATAAGACAATAATTTTTAAGCATCACCTAGAATGAATTTAGATACCAATTCTTAGAATTTTTAAGTAAAATTCAAATATATGAAAAAAAATCACATCTTCAAACTTTAAAATAGCAATAATACATTGTGTCTAAATCAAAAGAGATCATTATTATTTCATTAATTAATACATTTTGGAAAGGTTTAGTCATTTTTAACAGTTATAACATCGTATATAGACACACATATTATTTTAAAGACTAAGGCTGTCCTCAGATTAAATTATCTAAGTTTTTCCGCAGTATAACTGCTATCATCATAGAATATAATAAACACTAAAGGGAAAATTTTGTTGCTAAGTGGAATTACGCATTGAAGCATCAATAAAGTATAATACACTTATCTATGTAATAAATATATTTCTATTATTTAAAAAGCTGTTACAGTTCTAGATCTCAGGCATTACACAAATACATGAGAAACTTCCTGTTTCATTTAATAAAGAGATAGTAAAAGCACATTAAGTATTTGATGCCAGGAAACATTCTGTGGAAATTGAGCTTCTGTTACTCATCACAGAAGTATGTCCACTTGTCCATAAGGAGGAGAATTATTTTCATCGGTTGGTCTAATATAATGTTTTATATCATATTACAAGTTACACAAGATAACAAGATACGGCATGTAATCCAATAAAGTACACTGATACAGTATACACTGCCAAAAATACTTTTGGGGGAAAAGAGTAGTGATAGTATCTCTTTCTCTTTTTCTTTGCTGACAGCCCATTCCTGTGTACTATGTAGTCCAAATTCTGGCACCTCAAGCCCCCCTTCTGGCATGTGTCAGGTTAGGGTTACACCCAGAAACACCACTAACTGGAGACCAAAAATCTCTAAAGCTGTGATACTAAGACCATTTTTCTCTCTTTAATAGATACTGGTTCATGATTATTGCAATTAAGATGTTATATTTTCCTATGGCCAGTGTTCATTGGTCTCCATTCTTTCCTGATGAGGAATTGGTTTTGTAAACATAATCCTAAACACCCAGATAACCCAATGGACACCACTGATTACTCTCACAGGAAAAAGTAAGCTTCCCCCACCTGCAAGCGGAAGATTTTGAGATTCTGAGAGGACACTACTGAAGATTAAAGTTGGCAACACTGGTGTTCAAAACTCTTTTTATTTTTTTCTCACTGATTTTCTTGAAGTGATCAGAGATGTCCTGCTTAGCAACTTTTAATAATCTTAAACCATTTGTCATTTTTCTAGTTCCTAAGGGATTAATCGGTGTATCTGTTTTTGTCCCTATCTCAAAAAAAAAAAAAAAAATCTGTTAAGTAGCATAAAAACTAAAGACGAAAATAGCTGTAAAGAGTGAACTTTTGTTTAAAAGATTCATGGATAGCGACATTTCCATCAGGACTTTCTCGAAAACCTAATGCAGCTTAAGGTCAAACGGAATTCTACCTAGCAAATAAATGGCCTATCTAAAATTACCGGATGGGCAAACATGAGCCGCTTTTTCTGAAGTCTTGCTGTTCCTCCTTCCTCCGAGTCCCAGCACAGAAAGAAAGAAGCTTCTCCTCTGGCTTCTGATCAGTATTTTAGCCCATTATTGAAGAAAATGACAATCAATGTTTCCCACAGCTACCCTAACATTCCAAACTTGTTTCTGAGGTATATACTTTCTGCTACAGGTTTTTCCATCAAAGGACCTGTGTCCTTTTCCTGTTACAAATCCAAGCTACAGAAGGACAAGTGAATGAGTATGTGTTATACAAGTGAAGCCAGAACGAACGTTGCTGCTGATAGTGCTGTTGCCATGTTATTACTGTAATGCCTAGCCCATCTCCGACTTCACAGAGCGATCAAAAGCAGCCTTTCCAGAATTCAAAGTAACCTCTTTGAGAAGGTTTTGGAAAAAACTGAGGTGTGATTTAGGGCCAGCTGGTGGCTTTCTGAAAACCTGATCAAAGGATTTCATTTTACCCCCTTTTTATCACTGCACATTTCCCTGAAGGAAGCATGGCTAGGCGTAAAAGATAAATTATTAGTTTTCCTGATTCCTTTGACATTGGAATCTATGTCTTTTCTTATTATGCAGGAAACGCATGTTGTCTGAAGGACAGTTGATAAGAAATCACATTCCCCAGGGCGATGTTTCCAAACCTAGTCCCAATGAGACCCAGCAAAGAAAAGCAGATTAAACAGGTAAAAGAAAATTTGCTAATAACTGCACCTAAGCCCAGAAAATAGAAAGTTTTACACTATGTTGTGGTGATTTTTTTGGTTTAAAAAATTAGGCATTTACCCTCTGATTAAAAAGGCTGAAATCCTACTATATAACACTGCTTCTGTATTTAAAAAATTAATTTGGCCTATCATTTCATTTTATAGCCTGTTTTCCAGGAACTTAATCCCCTGTATGAAGATAGTATACAATTGGAAGTATATCAGTGTTTTCCTGCAAATTAACTCATATTTACTAAGAGAAGTTTTGCTTAAATTGAATGTTGAGTAAAATAGCTGGAAAAAACATCTGAAATGCAATGCCAGAATTCTAGCATGATAACCAACAGAAGAGGCAGCTGAAAGTAAATCTGATTTTGATTTTGTGTATTGCTAACTTGACCTCTATATTTCTGACTACAGGTCTGCTTTACTCAGGACATAATCTTCCGAAATTGAATTTTTACGGTCCTTAAATTGTTGCCACTCAACTAAATATATCAGGCAATAAAATAGATACCTCCTAATTTTTTTTTTCAGACATTTCATCCAATCTAAATACTTTTGTTTCAGGGAGAAGTATTTTTCCTTCCTATTTTCTTAGACTTCATTGTGAGGAATAAATTGTCAAGTTAAAAAGTATATACTGCATAGGGTTTAAAACTTCAGACTTTTTCAAATTCTTTGTATTTGTTGGATCTTTCATGCAGCAAACACATTATCATATTAATGTTCAGGATAAGGCAAATTTATAATATTCTTTTTTTTAAAAAAAAGATCTTATTTATTTATTTGTACACAGAGAGACACAGTGAGAGAGGGAACATAAGCAGGGGGAGCAGGAGAGGGAGAAGCAGACTCCCTGCTGAGCAGGGAGCCTGATGTGGGGCTCAATCCCAGGACCCTGGGATCATGACCTGAGCTGAAGGCAGAGGCTTAATGACTGGGCCACCTAGGCGCCCCAATTTATAACAGTCTTAACCATAAGAGGAATGAGCTTGTTACTGATTATTACTTGGTCTTATTGGTCATTTCAAAGAAGGGAAATCTAGCCCACCAAAGAAAATATACGGTGGATACATGTCTTAACCATAATAATATAAATATGGTGAGATAGCTGGAGCTGAGTCCAGCATCTACCGTCTCAGAAACTACCAACCTGAGTGTCTGTGTGTGTGGCTACACAAGTATATGCAAGTGCACATACCTAGAAAACAAGCAGGATGGGTAGTCTCAAGAACAAATTCATATACTTATAACCACCATCTCCATTAAAGAATCTGTTGCAGTACTGATGCTACTGAAAGCTTCTTAAAGTCAGGCATTTTTGCTCTTTAATTTGTATACTGGAGAGCAGAACCAAACAATTCTATATGTGGGTACTGCAACAGTGCTTTCTGAACTCAAATTAACCTTCCCCAAGTTTCTGCCCATTAGTCTTATTTTACAAAAGAAAAGTATCTTACGGTGATATCCCTCTGTGTCAATATCAAGCCTATTCAGCAAATCAGTAATTTTTCAATGATAGTGTGGAGTTCCTTAATAGGTTAGTCGCTGTTTTCTGGGCATGCACTGGTTACACAATATATCTTTCAAAGTGTGGCACTTAGAATTGAGCGCATCATTCCAGAAATGGTCTCACCACACAGAATAGAGAACAGAAATGTCATACACACACACAGACACACACACAAACACACCTTGTTTGGACACCACCCAGTACTCCTATTAATACGACTTGATTTTTCAAAGCTAAATTGCTTATGTATTGTTGAGCTTGCAGTCAACTATAACCATTAAGTTTTCCTCTCAAGGGACTATATCTTACAATTCTTTTACAAAATAACTGAACGAAAATTATACTGAGTTATTCAAATTAATAAACAAGAAAAGAATTTTGAAATTATTTGGACAGGTAAGCAATTCTTTCCATGTAAAACAAAGTTAGGAAACCGAGCCTTGGCCAGTGTTGTAAAGCCCATTAAAAACCTGTGCTCCTCTGTACTTGTGAGGATTTTTTTTTTTTAAGTGGACTTGTCAAGAACAAGTGTTTTGGCTTTTCACTATATTGTGAGACTAGCTGTAAGATAGTCTTTAAGTAAACTCAAAGCTTCATTAAAGTATTAGGGAAACAGAAGACGTTTAATGTGAATCATCTTCCGAAATTTCCGAAGTATAGTAACTGACATTTGAGTCAAGCATTCTAACAAGTGAAAGATGTAAGATATAAAGAGGAGGATAGAGTCATCAGTAAGCTCCTAATTGAAGACAGTGAGATACCAGTAAGTGCAAACTATTTCCTGTCCAAAGTATTCCTCGTGATGAGTAATTTATAGTTCTACTCCATATCAATTACTTCTAGTGGAGCTTAAATGCACTCAAGTCATTGGTTATTTATCTTTAGCCCTGAGGTAAATGGTTGTGAAGATATGGAGAAAGAACATGCCTGAGTGACACTGTAAGAAAGTCAGGAGATGTTTTTCCAAACCCTATTTGGAAAGAGAAGGAGCACGATAACCTGAAGATTTATGCTTGAGAGAGAAAAAAGAGCACAGTTTCTCCAAGAGAAAATGGGAAGCAAATTCTGGAGCTGCACACACTTCTCTCTGTGAGATTTCACTCCAGGAAGCAGGATCTGTAAGCTTTGCCAGGCAGATAAGAGATTCTCCCGCCCTCCTATTTCCCTGAAGCATGCTTTTGCAGAAAGTACAGAAGACTGGCACGGATGCACCACTGCCTTTTTCAATTCCTCGCAGCACAGTTCTAAACAATCATCTTCAACTTCTTTTCTCTATTGACCTGGGGCTAAGTCCACTTGAGTTCTGAATAACTCAACAAACATTTATCCAGAATCAATCGGGTGCCCTATGCTGGGTTAGGTTTGGGGATTCCAGGAACAAGATCTTGTTCTCCTGGAGCTCACAATGGAGACAAAGATACAAATAAATAAAGTACTACATGAGCAGAGAGAAGGGGCTATTAACCCGTCCAGTGCCAAGGGGACTTTACGAAAAAGATGAACATTTTCTTGAGCTTTGAATGTAGTAATCTCTGAAAATGCAGTGATGGTGTGAGGGAAGAAAGGTACCAATCATGTATGATCATGCTCTCCTTTCTTCTATTCAGTTCCTAACAGGTTCATTCAGTATCCTACACTGGCTGTGTCAGTCTCTCACTTGGATATCTAAAATCTCTTTTAGACAAAGCTGCTTTTAGAAAACTCTAATATCTGAATATCTAATATCTAAAATTGTAGATGTCTTTATCAAAGGCCAAGTACACCTTTAAATTCACTGTGGAGCGTCTCAGCAGTCTACACCAAGAATAAAATGATTAGCCACTAAACTATGCAGAGAAGCAGAGAGTATGTGATCTTTTTTATGGCAATATTTTAATATTTATGTGCTAGATTCTCACAGTGCGTTAAACCAAATAGGAACATTAGCAGACTAAGTTCTTGAAATCTGGCTAACTGTTTAGCAAATAAAAGTCAAGTGCCTGGGTGCCAGATCGACTGCTTGTGTCGAGCCTGTCATCCATCTGTTGTGTTCTCTGCCAACTGCTCTACTTGGGGTGTGTGTGGAAGGCATTAGAAGGGAATAAGAAACCATTAAGAAATAAAATCAACTGCAGAGTGAGCAAGTTTCTTTTTCTTTTTCCTGTCCTTCTGTTACCTCTGTCCTTCTCATGTTTCTGCTAATTTTACTGTTACACTGTATTAAAATAATGCCCATAAATGAGACTTAAACTCCATGTAAAGGCAGTGATTTTTTTCACTGGTAATTCAAGTATCATTCTTGGAAGTTTAGTAAGTGAAGCCAACAGTAGGTTGACAAAACTGTTTTCTTTGTGGTCATTTTTCCTATGAATATTGGTTATGATAAAAAGTTCAATCCTATGTCCAGATTTGACCATCTTTTTTCACTGCAGAATTTTCTGAAATACAGGAGTTTACAGAGGATTCTCTGTTTAAGAAGTATTTTCTCTGACATGAAGCTCATGTTTGTTTTGAAAATCCTAACAAGTTCATAGGAAGGATATAGACCATTGTTAGAATAAAGGTGAGTTGCCCTATCTTTTATTCTTCTCATTTAGTGTTTTAATTCCTACAATAAATTGTTGCATATGAATAGGTATTTTAACTTTTTTTTAAACTTGGGAAGACCTCTGAAGTTAATACTAATTCCAAATCTCAATGGAAAATGAGGCGAAACTGGGTAATATAGATGGAAAGCCAAATGACTTTAAAAAAATTTTTTCTGTCTTTTTCAATAAACGCCTATAAGTTTCTGAGTCTCTAAGGCATGACTGCTACATCTGGACCAGAGCTGTCTCGGAGTTCATTATAATTCACAACAGCTACCGGCCTTGTCTGCACTTTCAGCAACTATAACAGCATCTGCCTTTATATCCCGAAGCTGCAGTCTTCCCGTAAAATGTCTTTTTAAGGGGAAAATCGAGATTCAGAGATCACAGTCATTTCATTTTCCAACTGAAAAGAAATACAAAGACGGACAGGGAACAATGGATGTGCCCAGTTTGGTCTCGCCCTGCTGCAGAGACTGGGGACTTCAGAGCATATGGTGAAAAGGCTGTCACACAAAGCGCCTCGGCGTGAGCATAGTTGGCCCGGCTGATTTTCAGTCAGGCAACTTGGCAGCTCTCTCATCATGTTATCAGATATACTTCTTAAGTGCTTTAATGTATATGGATTTTTACCTCTAGAAGTTCACATTTTTTTAAAAAATAAACTCATGGTGCTAAGTTAAACACTTTTGTTTTTGACCAAATGAATATACAATAAATGTGTGTATGTGTATATATATCATATATATAAATAACCAAAAAAGTTATATATACACTTATATTACATTTATAATAAGCATACTTATATTATATATACTTTACATGTAATTGTATATTTATATATTGCAAGCATATTCCACAGAGAACATAAAGAGAATTTTCTAGGTTAGGTGCTGAGGTAAGGTAATCTGGAGAGTGTGGCCATGACTGGTCTGCTGGGAGGTGAGCAGATAAGGATCTCTGGACAGTCCAGGTATGGGAATTTTAAAAGCTTATTTCAAATATACTTCTGAATTCGGAAGCCAAATAATCATGTTTTAATAATACTTACTTTGGAAGATAAAGCTAAACAAAATACTTCCACTTGGTGAAAAAAACATCTGAGGAAGATTTTTAATTGGAGGACACAATTTTCTGAGGGTGGGAGAGTCAGAATCGCTACAGTCGGGTAGACTTTAAGAGGGTCCACGGATTTAAAGAGAAGAAATACAGCCCCCCCCCGCCCTGCAGCAGAATTTAGGAAACCCTCTGTACAGTTCCCTCTCTAGGAAGTAGGCAAATGAATTTAAGATCTAATAATAAACTGTCTGTGCAAAGGAAATCTGGATACTTGAGGAAACATATCCAAAGGAAGTGAAGGTACAAGAGCTATGAACTCATATGGGTAAGATTCGAATCCCGCCTCCACTGTCTTGTTAGCAATGATACATAGGGGAGGGGAAGTTTTTATTCTATCTTAGTTTCTTAATCTGTGAAATACTAATGATAATAAATCTTACCTCAGAGATACTGTGAGAAATAAATAAAATAACGTAAAGAAGTCTTTTGACAGTGCTTAACACATACTAATGATTGAGTAAATGGCCGCTATTATTAATATTCTAAGAGTTTACACTCATATATATTTCAGTTAAATAAAAAATTAATTGATTTGCTAACATGCACACATTACTTTGTTTTTAGAGGTCAAAATTATCTAAGCTATGTGACCTTTAACATTTTCCACTAAATATATTTTGAATAAATAATATAAATCCCCTCAAATGAGTTCTAATTTAGTTTCATAGTAAGCTCGAGTTTAGAATAATTGAATCCTCAAACTGTTTTCTTTTAAAATTGTATCTATTCACCAAGTACAATAGGCGCTCCCTTATCCATGCCCCAACCTTCCAAGACCAAAAACGACAGGGTGTATCAAACCCTATATATGCTGTTTTTTACTCTACATATATATCTACAACAAAGCTTAATTTATAAATTAGGCACAGTAAGAGATTGAGAATAATAACTAATAATAAAATAGAACAATTATAACAATGCCTCTAACAAAAGTTATGTGAATAGGACCCCCTCAAAATATCTCACTGTACTGTATTCACCCTTCTTCTTGTGATGAGGTGAGATGATAAAATGCCTACAGGATGAGATAAAGTGAGCTGAATGACGTAGGCACTGCAATGTAGCATGAGGATACTACTGAACTTCTGACCATATGTCAGAAGCAGGACCATCTGCTTCTAGACTGTAGTTGACTGCTGACAAGCAGATACTACTGTATTTAGAGATCAGGCACTGAGCAGCCACTTTTATGAATAATCTCATTTAATCCTTAAGACAAAAATAGAAGGAGATACAATATAATGCCAATTTTAAAAAACAAAAGAACTTGGAAGAAACAAGAGACATACCCTAAAATTATAGACTGAGGATTTGAGCTGGGATTCAAATATAGGCAATCAAATTCTGGGTAGCTAATATCTGAATATTAGTATCTGAATGGTACAATAATGATCGCTATCATTTACTGCATACCTACTCTGTGAGAAAGAGAATTTCTTTGGTGAAAATTTTCTTAGTAAAATAAACATTTTAGGGATGAACTGTAGGTAATTAGACAGACCTAAAATTGCTTTTAGCATAAATTGGGCTCCATATTTATTGAACTTTTCCTATCACATCATTAGGATTAAGATGACTAGGAAATAATTATTCCTGTTTTTAAATAATATCCTCACTTCCCAAAAAACATATCCGATACAAGACATATATAAGTGAAATAGAGAATGAGGTAATTTTTTGTTTGAAATAGTCAAGTAATGAACACAAGTATGCTTTAAGTGTTATATTTTATGTGTATAAGCATGCTTAAGCATGCTCAAGCATGCTTTAAGTGTTATATTTTATGCTTTAAGTGTTATATGTATTTTAACACAGGGAGCAGGATTTGCCCCAGGGTCTAAATCTTCACCCCACTTTCCCACTGCATACCACGAGGATATTGTGAGCACGTGTGTCTGTGTGTGTGCGTGCATGTGTGCATATGTGAAAGAACATGTGTGTATGATCTTACACATTAAGTGATCCAGTTCTCATGGAAATTAGACCATTCGATTTACTCATCTTGACTGCCAGTGGTTTCTGTCCAAACAAGCTTACCAGAAGTCTCCAGTGACTAATAACTTATAACACCTGCTACACTGGCTATATAAGATAGCTTTTCTTACATGAACTCAGAACAGAAAACTTACCAAGTCTGTTCAGCAAAACCCTAGCTGTGCGGAAGATATGTAAAGGGGACAATCATCAGCTGCCATGCTTTGGCAGCAGAGCTGCACATATAAGGTTAGAATGCCTAGTGAGTCCATATAAGGTGAGGAGTGTTAGAATCACTTAACATAATTAGATGCTCTAGTTCTTCATCCTTCATGACTTCACATATTCCATAAGTTGACTTCATAATATAGTGTTGTTCAGTGTCCTATTTTTCTCCTGGGCCTCAGAAGAAACTAAAACTTTGTTCAGGGCCTCGACTTAAAAAAATTTACTGCTATCACCTAGCCAAACTTCAACATGTAAGTTTACCCTAGAATAATGGGATTAATATGCAAATCACTTAATTTATTATGGTATCGCACTGGATATAAGTATGAAGTATAGTTAATATACAAACTCTACTCTGCACTGCTCAGAATACGCTTCACTCTATTAACATAAATCAGCTTTCTAGTTTAAATATTAAACCTTAAAAAATTAAGAAAGCTTCCCTCTGAGAATATTACACTGGAGCTATATGTTTGAGGTGCCTTGCATATGTTCTTGTTCCAAGTGAGACAATCCATTTTTTTAAATTTTAGCTTTTAACAGATTCCTTAAGCATTTCTAATTCCAAGAAAAAGAACCCCAAGGAATTACGAATGCTGAGAAGAATCATCAAAGTTAAGCCTGGGGATGCTGTCTGAGCACTCTGAAAGATGCGTACGACTTACATAAAGCCAATTGTGGGAGATTCAGCTCTGAGAATACTGAATACCTTAAGGACTAATAATTTTCTTTGGGAATTCACTCAGAAAAATCAGTCAAGTTATTTTCATCTTAAAGCAATGCAAGTATTTTACTCCAAATATAAGTGTTCATCTTTACAACTCTAATTTCAAAATTCTGAAGTTTTAAAAATTAAGGAAAATTGATATATCCTTATTGGAGTGAAATATTTCAAACTTATTAACCATGACATGTGGTAATATAATTTTCTTGTTATCTTCATTCTGTATATATTCATCAGAGTTATTTAAATAGATGGTAACCTGTGGATTATGGAAGTGAGAAAAAACAATTTTCATGTGACATTTCTGCACTCATGAAAGTTTTATACCTTTAACAGCTAAATGAAGGGACAAGTTAGAAGCACAACTGGTACCACCAGTGACTGTGACTTTGAAGATAGGCTGTGGCCAAAGACTCATGATTCTATAGATACTGGAAGGGTATTGGCCACTACAGAGGATTTGTGAGGATGTGTGAAACAAGGATCCAAGAGCTCAGTGTAGCCTGACACAATGCTCAGCTCCACTGGAAGCTGCATGAATTCTCTAATTGTCCTGCTTTCCCATACCTTATTGTGTAAACTTACATGAGTCTTATTTTTACATCCCATAGTGAAGAAGTCTAATTATCTATAATCTATTTTATAGTCCAAGTACTTCATTGATTCTATGTTTGGCTATAAAAAAAGTTCCCGTATTCAAAGTAATTTCAAAACTCCCAATGATCTGAAATCCAATGAGATTATTCTGACATATTTTAGGAAGAGGTTGGTGGAATGAGTGTTTGAAACAGATATGGAATATGGCAGCCTGCTTAGGAGATAGATGCCAGTAGTATTTTCTAGGGGAAAAGGCATTTTGAAGAAATTAGACTTTCGAACAAGTGTTTGAAGGAATTTTACTTATGATGAAGAATCTGCAATTAATGTCATCAGCAAGTTTAATTAAGCAAGAGGATAGCAGCCCAAATAAACATTAACTTGCAGCCAGGTATCATCATTCAACAAAGAGTTTACTGAATCCAACATTTACACTACTATAGGAGGAGTGAGGAATTTGCTAATTCCCAAATCATTCCTTAATTATTCCTAATCAAATAATTCTTAAAAGAAAAAAAAAAGAGAGAATAATTCCTAAAAGGAAAAAATCAGCAGGAATGAAGCAGTCAGAAATCAGACACATTGAAGACAGACTCAGAAAGTATCTGCCCGATAATTTCTGAACCTCCTACCAGTTCAGCTTCAGTTACTTTTGTGACAACTGTAGGTTAACCACAGGGTCAAGGCCTACTGGATAATGAGGCACAATGGATTCACTTGGTAATTAGTGCAGCTAAAACAGCTACAGAAACCTATACTAAACTTATTTTAATGAAGAAGAGAATTTTCTCAGCAACAAGTGAAACTTTAATAATTCAGCAGTTTAAGTTATGTGTGTGTGCATATACACACACATTTATGTATCATGAAAACCAGACAAGCTAATTTCAGTTTATATTTACAAATATGGCAATTTTTAAAGTTTCTAT